>NC_044245.1:119238945-119604570 GCF_003957555.1 Calypte anna
TGGGTGTCCAAATCCCGCCTGCAGGGCTTTTTTTTGTATGGCACACCACTGACAGCTTCACCCAGCACCAAGATCATTCATAGAATCATTTTGGTAGGAAAAGACCTTTAAGATTATTAAATCCAACCTTTATCATAGCAATGCCAAGTCCACCACTAAACCATTTCCCTAATCACTATATCTACATGTCTGCCCTGTCACCAACTCCAGGGGTGGTGACTCCACCACTTCCCTGAGCAGCCTGTTCCAGTACCTAACAACCCTATCAGTGAAGAAATTTTTCCTAATATTCCATCAAAACCTTCCTGGCACAATTTGAAGCCATTTCCTCTTGTTCTGTCACTCAGGTTCTTTACCTCTTCTCTTAACCACATGTATTAGCACAAAAGCCCTGTCTTGAGGAGGTTAGATTTGACTGTGGCATCACACAATGTAAAAATTTCCTGTTAGACTGGATTCCTGTTCACTAAGGCACTGTAACAGTGGAGATTTTCGTTCTTGGTGTTGTTCAGTGTCCAGATCAAAACCAAACTTCAAACCTGAATCTGGACCCATGTTCTGTTGCTCAGTCGCATCTCTGTTCTTTCTCTGCAGAAAGGGGGAAAAACAAAAAGAAAAAAAAAATGTAGGCTATCACATTGTTGCTGCCCACATATCCTATTCCTATTTTGGAAGGCTTTCTAAATTCATTACACAGGCTGAACTCCCACTTAGTTTTTTGTTCCTCAGTGCAGAAACCAAAAAAACAGATCAGAGAACAGAATTGTCCATTGCTGTAAATATCTAAGTTACTGACTTGCTGAAACTGTGTTTTGCTCACTCACTGAAGGGCATCCAGACAGATCTGGAAATTCAGGGAGAAGTTATAAGTTGAAGCCCTCTTGCATATTTAGTGACCACATGAAAATAACCAGTGCTGCCAAGAGCCATCGGATTTCTAGATTGAATGGACCTTCAGGGGAAAAAGAAAATGTTTATAGTGAAAGGAAAATGAATTAATCAGAACTTTAGCCTTCAGCTGTCAGCACCAGAATACAATGTCAACTGAAAAGAGAATTGCTTTGACAAACCTCACCTGCTCTCATCAGTCCTGTTTGCAATGCCTTACACACAGATCTTTATAGGAACAGTGATGCTCACCAGCACAACCCATTAGATGTGGAAGTTGTGGTGTTAATTTCAGAATAAAATGATGTAGGAAAAAAAAAAAAAAAAGCATCTTTAGGTATCTTTAATGGTCACTATGCAACATTTGGTATTTGTTTAATTCCAGAACAATATTCATATCGTACGGTAAAAGAAGATAATTTACCTAATAAGTCTAATAAGCTACCAGTATATTTAGGAAAACACAATATTTTCAGAAAGGTATCAAAGAAAATTAGCTAGGCTGCAGTACCAAAGCTGTGATTTTGATTCTTGATCTTATAATTTGATTTATGCTGTTAGGACCAGGGAAGTATGAGGCTCAGGAAATAGTTCTGTTAATGCTTTGTGAGAGACAGGGTGCCAGGCTGGCAGAAAGCTTCAGCCTCTCCAAGTTATTCAAAATGGAAAAAGGTAACCTTTATGTTATAATGAGTTTATAAATAAAGTTTAATTTTTTTTTCTCTAAATAGCGAAATATCTAGAAGTGAATGATAAGCTGCAATTGCTCCATGTCATCATAAATCTGCAGGTGAATATGTTAGTTCAAATTATCTGAACTAATGAATCCACCTGGGCAAGTCTTGCTTCCACATATCTTGAAGACCATACTTGGAAGTTAAAGATGGATGTCAAACGAGATGGATGAACCACACATCCCTTGTTGGTGCCACTTTGTTCCCCTCCTTTATGCACCGTGAACTGCACAAGGTAGTCAGACTATATTATTTGTATTTGATACAAGATTTAGAATCTCTTATTAAAATTCTATTTGTTTTATAATATTAATGAAAAACAGTTTTGTGGGTTTTGTCCAACTGGTTCTGCTAAGTTCGTGATCTTTGGAAGAGTATCCTCTAGAACTCACTTAAGGAGTGTTACTTTGTGTTGCCAATTACTCAGGTGGAGTCTCAGGGATGGTTTCTCTCTGCTTCTCTCACTGAGACAGGTGAAATGTGCTGTGCATGGGACAGGGGACTTCTAGAGGAGGTTGAATACTCTCATAGTTGAGATGACTCTGGTCCAAGAAAATAGGATTCTTAGTTCTTGCTTCTTCCTGTGCCTTAGTGAGCAAGTCCCTTAAACCACACTTTGGATGGTCTCTAACTGGGTTTCTCAGTATATTAGTGCCTGGCCTGAGAGCAGCATGGTTCTAATCTGCAGAAGTGTGGGTAAGATATGCCTGGATACCTTGATATTCTTGATATTCCTCTCAAACCAGCTCCAGGGGATCCTGCTCTAGCAGGGGATTGAACTAGATGATCCTCAGGTCCCTTCCAACTTCCTACTATTTTGTGATTCTGTGATTCTGTAATACCAGACACAGCTGAACTTGAGACCTGTTCTCAGAACATATAACCATAGTACAAATGTTACCTGGGCTAAAATGTCAGGCGTGGTGCACCTCAAAATCAGCACATAAAGCCAGTAGGTATTCAGCTTCAATCTCTATTTGTCCCTGTGCAATATCTGTAAAATGCTGCTGATGCCTATCACCTTATCTTACAGGTCAAGAAAATTTATAAATAAAATTTGCAAATCATTGGATGGTTTTCTGTATACCACAGAACAGCCCAGGAATGAATCTATTATATGCAGCTGAGAGCTTCCTTATTGCAGTGTACACAATGTATTGAGCAAGGAGAAAGCAGAACATCAAGTGCTATTTAATGCATACACTCAATGAGATAGAAGGAAAATAGAAAAAATCATATGTGCTCAAGTGACTAAAAACTATTTGAATGTTTGGAGAGGGAGGGTAAATAAGGACAAATAGAATAGAAAATAATAATAGAAATAGAATAGAAAATAGTAATTCTAGTTTTTCCAAAGTTCTCATTGCTTGATATCTTTATATTTATTAAATTCTTTCAATGAAGCCAGGAGTGAGTGTGCAGGTGTGCCTGCCTTCCACACTCATTTCCTATCCCGCCTCATATTCCTTGCCAACACATCCCACTGATATCCCATCAGCTCTCCTACTTTAGGTAGTTTTATTGCAGCTTGGATGGAGGTAATTAACCAGTAATTAACCACAGAGAGAACTTGTGCTCATTCACTAACCATGTTCTTTCTGTCTGCACCCAATTAACCTTCCTCCATGAGTCCAGCAAGCAGTGTGGAAGCTCTGTCATCATTCCTGGGTCATTACAAAAGTTCCATGACATTTTTTGTGGGAGTAATTTTGTTAGTCTCTATGTCCTGGCCAAATCCCAATTTTGTTTAATTACTTGAATCATCTGAGAACTGGACTAATGTATTGACTGTACATTTTACTTAAAATGTCATAGAACACACTGAAGAACATATTCAGAAATATATTTGTGAGTGATTCAGCTAGGTCTCTAAGCTGGGCAAATAATGGCAAGATGTTTTTAAAAGTATTTTAGAATTTGTCAAAGAGGATATTTGATGATAATCAACTGGCCTTTCTACATCCCATTTATGAAATTCTCTGGAGTTTTATTGAAATACGTGATGCTTTTCTTTCCTTCTTCTCTAACCAGTTCTGCAGGGTTGGTCATGTTTAAAATAGATATGCTTCTCTATATTATTACTTGAAATATTTCAGTGCCAAGGAAATTGATACTTTAATGGGATTCCTATCCAGTAAAACTGGATATTCTCCTTTATTCTATGAGCAATCTTAATAATTACACTCTAATTCAGTAATTACTTGCTATTTGTGTAACTCACTGCATCCCACTAACTCAACAAACTTTAAAGACTTCCTGGCTTTAAGCAATTAGAAATTAAGCTGTTGACCTTTCTAAATCCCAGAGAATGTCTTGCTTTTCTTAGTGTGATCCTTGCTTTTTCTTAGAATGGCTAAGCTTGGATAAATTGCTCATTTCTATACAGAGCAGGAGAAAAGTTCCAGGTCAAGGATTTCAAAGAAGAACCCATTTGCAGTTCGTAATCAGGAGTTTTATTGATTTTACAAAACCCAGAAGATCTGCTACTTTTTCTTAGTGCTTCCTATTGGCATTTTATCAGTTAACCACTTGGAGATATAAAGACAATTATAGACTGCTTTTATAACATAGTTTTTGCCAACACTGGGTAGTCAATGCACTGTGCTGTTCCATTTTTATGTTTTTACAGGTGCACTAGCAGACCCTTTTTATAAAGGAGATAAAAATAAATAAAATATTGATCCAGGCAATTACTTTCTATACCATTGTTTCTTCTCTCAGCTAGATATCACAAAATGAGTCCTTCAGCTCATTTCCTTATGGTGATGATAGGCATAAATTACTAGAACTGAGCAGTCTAAAATAAGTTTTGTGTAAGCCACTCTTCTGTGTAATTGCAGTGTTCCATGTAATGATGTATTTACTAGTGGTGCTTGACTGAGACATGCAGTAATAGTACTTTTCTTCACCAAGTATCTATACAGTAGTTTAGTAACATTCAGAGGCAATTTTTCTTCTTTTTAATGAAGTTTGTCTTTATCTGAAACAATAGCATTTTAAATGTGTTATCCTTTTGAATGTGTCATTCCTTTATATAATTTTTACCTCTATACCCTTTCCACTTCACAGTTATTTTTTCTTAAGGGCCTGAGGTTTAGGCAGCCTGCTCTCATTTTTAGTGACAGTACAAAATTTTCAGTTGGAAAAGATTGTTATATGGAGATTAACATCTGGAAATTAAATATGGAAATATAGAAATTAAAAAATACCATATGTACCATGGACCCTTTGCCATTGTTCATTCACGTTGTTGGAACCAAGAAGGAATGTAACTTAAACACTGTAGTCTCTGAGTAGAAACCATACTTTATTACATGCTCTTTTTTCAAACCAGGATTAACTTTTATTTCTACTTAGGAGATAAAACAGTGGCATCTTACAACTGTCACACAGTTTGTAAAGGTATTTATCATCTTTACCACCAGGACCTTTTTTAAGTTTTTGGTTCATGTCAATATTTAAATGCTTCTGGATTTCGCCCAGCCTGGTGTGTCCAGCAGCTGCATTTGTTTCTGATCCTTCCTTACTACAGCCTGCTCAGTGGGGAACTCTTCTGACCAGCTTCCATGGATTATTCAGCCACAGAATTTATCTGTCTTTGGACAATAACCTGAAATTGAGCAAAATAGCCCAAGCTGTGGTGAGGGGTCACACAGTAGAAGTCTGTGTCTGAGGTGTGATTCTGCCATCCCTGCTTCTGCCTGTGTCCTATCCCATATGTAGATATGACAGAAATTCAGGCACCTTTTCCCTCCGTTTTTCTGTGGTGCTCTCCTGGTGACAGCTGCCCAAGTATGGATATTCCAGACTGATTCTTATTCATCACTTTGTGAGTGTCGTCACTGAGTCAGTGATGTCAGTGGCCTAAGAAAGGAGGTGGAGAATAAGACCTACAGTTACTGAAATGTTATCTTCCTCAGGCCAAAACTGAGACTCTGGAAGCCCAGTTCAGAGGGCTTCAGACTCAAATTGCATTTTACTGACAAACTGACAAGAGAGATTTGACCTGTGTGAGAGCCTCTCCCTTGAGCTAAATTAAAAATGCATTTTTGTAAATATAATTGAAATTGCTCTCGGGTTCTCCTCATGTTCTCACCCATTAGTCCCTTCCAGAAAATGGAGTTGAGATTCTTTTTCCTTCTCTCCTACAGACATAGCAGGTTTTCAGCCTCTGCAGATGTCATGAGCTCTCTTTATAAATCTCTACAGAATAACTTGGCAATTTCATATAATGAAATTTCATATAGTTTCAGAAAAATATGCTCGACCACCCTATAGTAATGGGTCTAAATGTGGGATATGAAGGCCAAATTGCACCTAAGGTTGTTTTCTTTGCATAAGGTGAAGGTATCTTACAGGGTAAAGTGTCTAAAATACTTGCTTCTTACCAAGAACCAATAAATATACCATGATTTACAGTCTCTAAAGTGGAAAGTGCAAGCAAGTCAAGCCATTAATGTCAAATGCAGCAGAATTCTTCAGTGCTTATCCAAAGAGTTACCTTCATGACTTTATGACCATAGAGTGGCAAACTGTTCCTTACACCATACTCCTTTTGTGAAGGGGAATTTAGAGCTATTCCCCTGAAAAGAATTAAACAGTTTAGAGAGTTTAGAAAGGTGGGTATTCCTTCCAGACTAGGATACACCAACCTGGGATATAATTAAATATGTTTTAGGTAAGGTTGAAAGTGGAAAGTGACATAAATGTCTTTATTCTGTTTTAAGTAATATAACACTGAGTAATGAGATAAGACCTACATGTTCACCTTGCTATAACTGGGTTTGTGAAAAGCCAGCTTCTTTCCCAGTATAATTTGCTCTATCTGGCAATGATTTAACCAAAATTCTTGTGTTTTCCTGAGGAAAATCACTTGGCTTCACCAAGTGATTACTTTACTTATGTTCAATTTCTAATTGGTATGCATCTATCTGATTACTTTACTCACAAAAGGGTCTTGGTCCTGATTTTGTTATGCAGTTGACATCCATACATCCTGTGGACTGGTCAGAAGATGTGGAAGAACATTTCAAGAGGAAAAAAAATCTTGCTTTCTCATCACTGAAAACTTACTTTCACTAAAAGCTGGTAGGAAAATGAATTAAAACCTTTAGATTTAACTGGAAATGTGGTGGCCCTTCCTTATTAGCACATGAGATACAAGCATCAATATATAATAATATACAATATACAATACATCATTCTCTTTCTCCATTGTGACTGGCAGTCAGTTTAGTTTGATTGGCATCAATTTAGACAAAATTAGGCAGCTTCAAGAAGGACAGAGGGACACTCTTCCTTGCCTGTGCTATACATACAGTACAATGGCTGCAGTCTTTTCTTTAGAGGAGAGACACATAAATTCCAGTTACTGTGCTGAATCAGTCAGATAAGATTTAAGCAGGAGGTTCCTATCTGCCAGGGGAATACCTTGCTCATTGTCTGAAAGCTTGAATTACAGAATACAATGCTACCACACATGGTTTGCATAGCTGCATCTTCCTTGGTGTTTGAAAGGCAATGGAATCTTGTTATGAAGGTAGTCTAGAATTCCTTCACTTTCCTTACTTTTATCTTAAACTACCTCAAATTATCACAGTTCTCAAATATTCCTCTGAATTTACTCAAAAAAAAACCAAACCCCACACTGAAAAATTATTGTCTGCTTCAACGCAAATGGAAGTTTTCAGCTGTGTCTATTTTTGTTCAGCTGTGCATTTTTGACTCTCACAGGCCTGGTTTCCATGGGTAACTAAGGCTGCTTGATGCCAAGAGTTCCTAAATATGAGATACCATTTTAGTCCAGAAGAAGTTGTGTAAGTTCCTGCTTTTCATTCTTTCACGCCCTGACAGTTTTTTTCTCAGGCTGTAAAGCTTTCCAGCCGTAACTGGGGTACTATAGCCTTACAAAATGATTCATAGCTCTTACTCTCCCCTTTGGATAGATGAGTTAGCTGCAGAAGAAGACGTGCCACATGATACCTTCACAGCTGCTTATTCATCCTACCAGCTGACAGGGTGCTAACTGGAACTAACATTGCCAAAATGAGAGTTAATCCTCTGAAGAACCTTAGAGTAGACATACAGTGATGTAACTTGATTATTTTTTTTTATTTTTTTTTTTTTTTGCCAATACTTTGGTTGTGTTATGAATTCTACTGCTTAAATACAGGGGCATGCTTAGGGAGACCAGGTGGAGATGAGACGTAGACCATGACACAGCAAGGAACTCTGCCCTTACTCTGTTATTTCAGATGAATGCTTTCATTTGCAGCAAGGTTTTGGTTATTTTGAAGCAAATCCCTGCATCACCTCTGCTTAGGATGTTCTGCTTCAGTTAGGGCAACAGTTTTGGATTTTAAATTTCTTGCAGAGGAAACTAAATCGGAAAATGGTCTCCAAGTGCTCATTAAGGCATGCTAGCTCTGAAGGAAGAGTCCAAAATAATGACTGCACTTGAACAGCTTTGAGCCTCAGCCTGGTGAGGATGAACCAGACAGACTCAGTAAATTGCTTCAGCTACATCTGTCAAGGATGTAGGAACCTCAGCACCGAGTCTTTTGATCTACAAATCCACTCCTATCATGCCACATGTATAACAACATTTTCTTCAGTGCTCATCCAGTGCTGTGCTGGGTGTACTGGCTATCTGTAATGATTCCTTTTTATTTAATTCCCTGTTAGGAGATGTTAATTTTAATTTTTCTAGGGTTTATATCTGTATAGTTGCTCATGCCATCCACTGCCATTTTTAAATGAATGAATATAGCACAACATTAACTCTTCTCCAGTCTTTGACTATCTTTGAAATTACAAGTTAGGCTTACAGCTCTCAGACAACTTTGAAAGGTCTCCTGGGTGGAAGTTTTTCAGAGCTGCAGCCTGAAAGATATTTATCTCCTGTACATCCTGATACCCTTCTTGAAAGTGATAGAAAGTACTTCAGTGTGCTCTTACAATACTTAATTCTGCTGCCTTGTGAAAACAGAACAAAATGTATTAAATGCTTTCTGTTCTACACCGATATAAACCATCTACATAGAAATGGATTGTGCCAGTCATAAATTTCTTCTATTCCACTTCTTTATTTTTATCACTTATCTACAGAATTTTTTGTGTATTATAGAAACCTCCATCATCAGCATTTTTTCCTTTCTGCCCTATGTATTTTTTTTTAAGTTCTGTATATATCTTACCTTCATTTTGACAATCAATTTCTGTGTTTTCAGCCCAAACTGTGCCTTTCTAGACTATAAATTTTCCCTGAGGTTAAGTCTCATCCCCAGTGCTTAACATCTGGAATGACAAAATTACTATTACAAACTACTGCATTAGCAAACAATGTTATTTAGAGAATAAGGATTAATATTTTGCACTTTGTGATAGTCTGCTAGACAACATGTACTCTGCATGTGATGAAGCTTAATTTCTGAGAAGTCAGAGTGAGGAATATTTTCTTCTTTTCTATTGAATTCCTATGTTTATAAATAAGCAAACAGAAAACAGCAGATGTGTAATTTCCTTTTTATAGTTTTTCATTTGCTGAAAAAAACCCTCAAAAGAGAATGTTTGAATAAACCACATCTTGGTCTTTTAGAACACTGTCTTTTTTCAGCTGATCCATCCCTGCTGTTCAAATAAATAGAAAAGAAGCTGATGATCTATCAAAACTCATCAAATTGAGAAATTATTCTAAGAATGAAAATCACTATCCTGAAGTGTATATTCTTGGTATCACTTAAAGCTGAAAAACAGGGCTTATTTGTATCAACACAAATATTACTTGGCCTTGTCACTCTCTACAGCTGATACATCATGCAGTCTAGAAAACAAGTGAAGATTTCACACATAAAGCATGAATAAAGTTTGAAATAATGAGGAAAAACAGTTGTGAATGAGACCACTACACAGATACGATGACTGACACCTGGCTGCATGTTGTACCCTACACCACCAGGAAACAAGTCACCCAAGTTTTCCCAGAGCTGCTCCAGCATCTGCTCCTAGCATGTAGGAAATGAACTAGTCAATGAAATCTGCCTTTGTATCAGCCTTCCCAGTTTAGCTGTGAGCCAAATGAACCAAGGAGAACAGATGTGGAAGCTCATTTATATCTGCTGTTGCAGATGTCATGCACTTCATACAACATATTCCCCTTTAGTCTGGCATGTGCAATAGAAATTATGCAGGGAACATCAGTGTTTGAAGGAGCCCAAGTATCATTCATACCTCGAGTACTGTGTCCAGTTCTGGGCCCCTCAGTTCAGGAAGGATATCAAGGTCCTGGAGCAGGTCCAAAGGAGGGCAACTGGGCTGGTGAAGGGACTCGAGCACAGACCCTATGAGGAGAGGCTGAGGGAGCTGGGGCTGTTCAGCCTGGAGAAGAGGAGGCTCAGGGGAGACCTCATCACTCTCTACAACTACCTGAGAGGAGGGTGTAGCCAGGGGGGGGTTGGGCTCTTTTCCCAGGCAACTCTCAGCAAGACAAGAGGGCACGGTCTCAAGTTGTGCCAAGGGAGGTTAAGGTTGGATATTAGAAAGAACTTCTTTACCCAGAGAGTGATCAGGCATTGGAATGGGCTGCCCCGGGAAGTAGTGGATTCTCCATCCCTGGAGATATTTAAAAAGAGACTGGATGTGGCACTCAGTGCCATGGTCTGGTAACTGCAGCAGTAGTGGATCAAGGGTTGGACTTGATGATCTCTGAGGTCCCTTCCAACCCAGCTGATTCTATGATTCTGTGATTCTATGTTTCTATGATTCTATGATCATGCTTTGTTTCTCAATCCTCCTGCCATATGTGTCAGTGGTCTAAGGCATGGATTTAGCTGCTCCTTTTTAAGTTGGTTGGATGTTGACTGAGTAGCAATTATGCTCACTTGAAAAATATGAATATCATCACTGGAATTCACAGTTGTATAACAGGCACAAACTGAAATCAGAGGCAGGAAAAGATGCAATATCTATTATAGATTATAACCTCCAGATACCTTCTCAGTAATCATCTAATCGCTCACAGAACAACTGTCATCCTAAATCAAACTTAAATGAATACTGATTCTAATAATGGGAAGAGTCACCAAAATTTTTTGTTAATCAAGAGACAGATCCCCCACTTGACACATGAGAAAACTTAAATGTAGTTTCAAAATAGCCTTGACTATCCAGTTCAACTTGGCCAAATTTATTGCTCCCAGTTAAAACAGTTACCTTCTATTCAGACCTATGATGCAGCTAAATATGCCAATTATTAAATTTGTAAAACTGACAAAAATAAACCCAAATAAAGTACTTAAGCTTTGAAACTAGACAACTGAATAGGAATAGGTGTAAACAGGTAAGTGTAATAAATGCAGGTATTTTTCAATGTCCACTCTGCAACTCACTGATTTTTGAAATTTTTTAACCAACCCAAAGAAGGTTATTGAAATGATAAATAAGATGAAATGGAGCAGGAAATGCAGACTTTAACACAATTTCATCTAATTGAAGTAGGCTTTCCCTGAGGCAGGACAGTGCCATTTAATCAGATTTTTCCTGACATTACATTTTACAAGACTGGAGTTTTATGGAGATTCATGTCATGAATAACAAATATGCTGCTTTGTACTTGTGTTTCCATGAAATATGAAAAATTTTTCACTATATCTTCTATAATTTAGCCATTTTCAGCCACTGTAATCTTACCTATAACCTATTTGAAGTATAGGGGCAGCTACTACTTTATAAAATAGAGACAACTACAAGCAATATTATGCTGAGAGGGGATCACTTCATTACTTTACAGTTAGATGCTCCTGTTAGATACCTTTCAAATGGTGCTTTCTGTTCATACTGGATGCAGTTGTAGAGTGGCAAAGAAACTCAAATAAATTCCATTTAGAAGCTTGCTCTTTGTGTCCCCAGCTACAAAACAGAGTGCTTCAGAGTGCTTCTGGCAGAAACAAACCATGTGCTGCTGTGCTGCTCTGCCATCTCTGACCCTCAGTGTGAGAGATGAGACCCCAAGGTTGCACTTCCCTGCTGAGCCAGTTCAATAGACTGTGGCTGCTGTAACCTCCCAGCACATGGAATTGCTCATTTTGTCATAAGGCTTTCTGCCTTACAAGGAGAACAAGATAGAAGCAGCATCCTAGGAAGTGGAAAAAAAAAACCCAAACAAGACAGACTTGCAGGGTTTTTGCTCTTTGAGGGCACTGCTGAGCAGTGGCAGCACCTGCTGCCCACTACAGCTCCTGCCTGCCAAGCTGCTCCTCCCAGTCCACATGTTTATATAGCCTGGATGCTCTCCAAGGGCTGAGGATTAAGTTGCTCTCCACACATGACAGGCTAACCAGGGGACATCAGCTTATATGAATCTTTATTTGTGTGATTTCCATATGTCTTAGTACTAAAGTCTTACTCTGGATATTCACTTACGGAAGAAATGAGAGGAAATCCCTGGCTGCAAAAAAATAATCCCAGGAAAGATAAATCAGTGTGCAGGGTGAGAGAGTTATTTTAAAGAGTACAGAAATTGTACAGCTTGCCTCTTGTACAAATCTTTTTCCTGGCTTTCTCTTGTACTCAGACAGCTTGCAGTGATATTTCTAAGAACCCTGAGGGGTTTGCTGAGAGCTGCCCTCCTCCTCCCTTGAAAACTGGTGGCTGGCCAGTCCTTCAGGAGCTGGCCCCACTTCTGGTCTGTCTGGAAGCACCTGGCAGAGGCCAGCAGGGGGGAGGCATCCTTCCTTATCAAATACACTTTCTCTTCCTTTGGGCATCATATTGTGTTTTTCATGTGTGACAAGGCAGCATCAGGCACTCAGAGCCACACAAAACCCAGGCTTGTTGGCTGAACAGCTGCCGTGGTAGCTTTCTGCCTTAAAGGCCTCTTATTTTTAACCTCCCCTGAAACGTTATTGCTAGGAACTCTTGTTGGTCTCGTGGCAAACTTTCATCCCAATTATACTAATGGTACTGAGAAAGGGAGATGAACTATGTTTTTAAACCATGTGGATTGTGTTACTGTACACAAAGAAAAGGTAACTGAATCTAGTAAAGAAAGGAGGATATTCATTATAGATGAATCAGAAAATAAAAGGCAGTGATGGAAGATAAATATGATTTGAGAGCTCCTGAGTTTGCCTGCCTTAATTGTCACCTACATTGGTTTTGTTCACTTTTAAGAAATCAGGCAGGCAGCTGGTGATATATCTGAGAAGTGTGCTGGGTTTTATTTCTGTTTTGTGAGAGAAATCAGTGGGCACAGATGTAAAATTGATACCCAGTGCAAATATGTAATTTACAGTGTTTATATAAATCATTGCAGGATATCACTTTGAACAGAGACATTATCTTCGCCGTAGTAAAAGAATTATTTATACCACAAAATCACCGAGTTTCAGAAAGAGGAAATCACTACCAATTGTTGTGAATCATTGCTGTCAGTATGGGCTAATCCTGTGCTTTACCCCTCCTGATCTGCTAAGCTGATGCAGATTTCAGGGGCCCAGGTGTGGGCAGGTGCAGCCTCGTGGTGCTGGGACAGGCAGTGACTGCACCAAGGGTTGGCAGCTCCCTGAACACTGGGCCAGGCTTGTCAAGTGCCACCACTGCTAATTCAACCCTGAGAGTCATAGAAATCCTGTAGCCTGCAGAATTACCATCAGTGTGGTGAAAATTGACCAAAATGAGTTACACCACAGAGCAGCCTGCTTCCCTAGCAGCCTGGGAAATACGGTGGAAATCACAGCATGATCTGAAGGGCTATGCCTTTCCCTCAGCATCATGCCCAAGGATACTTTTAATATGGCAAAATTTCAAGGATGTTGATTTTGGCTTCTTCCCTTGCTCAAACCAGGACAGAATGTATTTTCTTTTCATTAATTTTATTTTTCAGTCAAGTCTCTTCTAAGTAACTATGCTTGCTGAAATGAACAGCATGTTTTTCAGCCAGTGTCTGCTTCTAGGACTGATAATGCTCAATATTTATAGGTATTGCAAAGGTAATGGTATGACTAGTATGCAGAAAGGCTCTTGCTCATCCTTATTCCTAGAGAAACCAAAGGCACTACTTGGTTATGCTAAATTTCTTGTGCACCACAAACAAAAGGGAGGAAAAGAGGTCACATCTGTGATCCTTCTGCAGGGAGGAGTGGACCAGGAGAGGGTATTTAGGTGGCTGAACTAGACAATAGTTGTAGGTCCACTCCAAGAGAGCTATCATCTTCCTTTATGTGGTGGGTTCCTAACAGATGTCAAGCCAAAAAATCCTACTGATCTACATGGACCTTTTCTGGACTTAAATCTGTTGAGGAATCTCTTCCCCAACAGGAGCATTTGGTTTAATCCCAGCTCTGAGGCTCTTTAACTTTCACTGTGGAACTTCTTTTTGAGATGCTAAGAAAATAAACTCTCAGCAGCTTTGAACTTTGTCTTAATACCTTAGAATTTCAATAAATCTTCTGTACTTCCACAAAATAGCTACTTTTCATACTCCATAGCTATAAGGGTATCAAATACAGCCAATTTACCTTTGCTCTACTGAGTTGAGAGGATCTCTGTTACTTCATAAGATGCAGTCATACAAGATGTAAGAGCTCATTTCTGCCAAAACTCAACTGATAATAACTAGAGGTGGAGTTAGTTCCATACTAGGATAGGATATAGCCCAGAACAGGCATTTGAACTTATGTTCCTCTGACCCAGTGATATTTTTGTTTGCCTAGCATAAAATAAGTCTTAGTAGAAACATCTTAAAGCTCTACAGTACAAGGACTTGACCCTTGGTTTCCCATGTCCCAGATGAATGGCCTGACTGTGCCACTGTAGAGTATGTTTCTTGCAATAGCATCTGTTGGAGCTGTTCCACTTTTAAATAATTTAGTAGTTCCTCAGCAAGAGATACCAAGACTGTCATACAGTGGTCAGGAATCCCAACTGAACTACTAAAATAGAAAACTGGTAGAAATTAAGAGCTGAGGGAAGTTCATGTGGGTTATCTACCATTTTAGAGAAGAACCCTACCCTCTTATGGTATCCTGAGATTTGGACTCTCACTAGAAAGGTCTTAGTTTCATGCCAGATGGCATAAGAGAAATATAAAATCAGAAATTTTTAAAGGAATTAAAATTATCTTCAACCACGCTCTAAGAATAATCATAATCAGATTATAAGGAAATAGATAACTCATATTTCAGGGCTTTCTATGTTTTCTTCTAAGAAAAAATTTCTTGCTGCTTCAGTGTTTCACTTAGTCTTCTATTAATTATCAGCAAAAATCATGCATCACACACTGCTCTGACCTGAACACCCTGGTGGAATATCACCAGCAGCAGGATCATGCCAAAACTTTGTGATTTGCTGCCAGTTTTCTGCTTCAAACTGGCCTTTTTGGTATACACAATGCAAGAGATCTAGACCGCTCCCTAAAAATACTACTTTAGATGTCATAATGCTCTTTCAATCTGCTTCAGGTGGACACTTTGGCACTCAGATCTCATTCAGGTCCCCTCCTAGAAGATGCACAATAGCATGAGGAGCAGGGACTGTCAGCATAATGATGGAGTCTTCTTTAATAGAGCCAGTTCAATAACTAAATCAAAATATCATTCTTTTTCTTAATTTAGTGCTGTCTGCTAATAATTTCTCTATTAACTAGTAACGCAGAGTAATAGGCAATGTGCATTATTAAATGCATGCTAATGAGATTTTCAACTTTACAAGCTGTTTTCTAATATGTTTTTCAAAGTGCAGCAGTCTCCTCATGGTAGCCACCCTTGTACAAAGATGTTCCTCTCGGATAGTTTGGACTATCTTGGATAGTATGGATAGTTCTCAAACTCATCCTGGTTGGTAACTGACAGAACTAATGTTGATGAACAAACTTAAAAACAGTAGCTCTGAAAAATAAAGATAATAAGACTTAAGCTTTTCTGCAGAGCAGCAATGATCACCAGAACCTGTGAAGAAGACAGCTTCTTCAGGCTCACATAGAGAAACTGCAATTCTGGCCAGGACTTATCCTGCTAGACCCATAAAGCAGTCATCTGGCCTAAATCACCAGTGTGGGAGCTATGAGGCATGACAGCTGAGAGATCAAATGCTTGGAAATCAAAAGACAGAAATCAGATGCAATGCAGAACCCTTATGTACAACATTAAACGTGGAATCATAGAATCTGCTGAGCTGGAAGGGACCCACCAGGATCATCAAGTCCAACTCCTGTCCCTGTGTAGGGCACATCATTTGCCTGAGAACATCATCCAAATGCTCCTCAAACTCAGGCAGGCTTGGTGCTGTGACCACTTTCCTGGGGAACTTGTGCCAGTGCTCATATCAAAGTCTTGGCACTGGCAGGGTTTCACTTCTGTTTTTTACCAGATAAAGTCCTTGAAAGAGAGATGGGGCTAAAAGGTGGCTGGTATTGACTTCACAGTTATTGGAACTTGCCCTCAACCTGACTTGTTTTTATAATAATTATTACCTCTAGAAAACCTTAGATTTCCAAAGAAATAAAATGGATTTTCTTTTTTTCTGTTTTCAAAACCAATCCAAATTCCACCTTCAGGGAGCTTTCCATTTCCAGTGTAAAGAAAAAAAACCCCACGGATTCTAAGAAATTCAAGTTATCTGAGTAACCACAGTATTTATTATGCTGTGGTGAAAAAAAAAAAAAAAAAAAAAGTGGTAAAAAAACCTCTCTGTGTTACTGTCCTCCACATGACCTCTAGAGCACCAGTACAATTCAGCTGCAATTGCTCCTGAGGCCAAAAGCATCAGCAAGTGTGAGGAGGGGAGCCAGAGCCCAGTCTGCCTGCTTGCTCTACAGAGGACATGTCAGATGAGAGGCTTACATAGCTCTGGGCACTCCCAGGCACCAGCTGGGTGGCCAAGATGCACTTTGCAGCTTTTTGGAGCCCCAGCTGAAGTTCCAAGTGACTACATTGCTACCAGAAGCCCGGGAGGGATGCTCCAGCTAGGCACAAAGGCTTCATGCAGGCAGGCTGGTGTTACTACAGGTCTCTCTTACCCACAGCTCCCTGGTTAACCATACTTTAAAACTGTCTGTTACGATTTTCAGAAGCAGGAACAGTGGGAGTTGTATGTCTGCTTCAATCATGTAAGCCAGATAGGATTTGACAACTTTGGGAAAGATTAAATTTAGATATATCAAGTTAAAACGCAGAACCACAACAAAACCAAGTAATTTTTAAATATTTTACTCCTTCTGCTCCTCTGAAAATTCCTTGTGGAGAGGGGTTATTCATCTGGCCCCAGTTATTTTGGGTAGTTGCTGATCTTTTTTTAAAAAATTGCATGGCGTGCTATTTAAACAGCAACCTTTAAGCTGTTTAACGGGGGAGAGTGCAAAGCACTGGATTAATCTGCTTACAGCCCATATGGCCAGATGTTCCAAGGACTGTGGAGAAGCACAGGTCACAGTTTACTTGCATTCAAATGCCTTTCTCAGCAAGAGGGCTTTATTCCACTTGATGAATCAAACTGGATGGCATTTTTATCTTGGAAATTTATTGTAATATTCTACTGTCAGGAAGAAAAATCAAGATGCGGGATGCTTTTCACGGGCACATCCTTGAGCTGGTGGGGAGCTGACCAGTAAATTATCACACTAGTAAAAGATGAGATTGCATATTGTAGTCAAAAGGTGAGAAGAAAATAAATTTCTGCTTCTCTGTGGGAGAACAGGGTATACAAAACTGAATTTTCTGATCTAATGAAAGGAGTCAGAAAGGTGATGACTGAGGAGGAGTGTTATTATAAATTAAAATGAAAGCCTTTACAAGCTGATAAATAGAGCATAATGAATAACATTTTAAAGCATCAGCTAATTTATGAATGCTGTTAAATCTTCACCCCAGCCAATTCTTGTGACTTTTTCTTCCTAATGGATTTGACCCATTGCGTGTTGTTTTACAAACCCACCTTCTTGACAAGTGGCATCTTTTCCTTTTGTATAATCTCATTTGTGTTACTCTTCAGGGGCCCAGTCAAAATATTGACTACAATATCTTCTGTAGTATAGAACAAATGCTCTTGTTCTTTCTGTGGTCTTGGTTTTTTTATATTGGGAATAGAACCAGGTTATAAAAACTAGTATGCTATTAATTTAAAGATGGTATAACACTAGCAGTCCTGGTAGAGCCTTTTAAAAGAAGCAGAAAATCAATATAAAGTTGTAATTTCTCAACCTCCTGGACTTCACAGCACCCAGTATAAAATAGATCAAGATCTGAGTTTGCTGTCGCAGGATGTGGTGATTTTCAAGTCCCCCAGAAGCAGAGATGACATCCCTGCTTCAGCCCTGACTCTCTGCATAAGCTTGGCCACACTGGCATTTTGTTTGCAAAAATTTTTGTGTGGCTCAAGTTGCCTTCATTCAAAAGGAAAAACTTCCAAGAGTGGGGTAAAACCACTGCATGTATTGCTCAGCATTACAAGGTCCATAATAAATGGCCCTGGGGTGTTGTTGCAAAATTAGTTGGGTTTTATAAGGAGTGCTGATAATTACTGTGGTGGCTGATTGGGTTCAAAAGGTTGATGAGCAAGCAATCAGCCATGGCCAAAGGGGTGGAGTGGAGGTGAAAGGACAGCTGGCAAACATTTAATCAACCTGTTAGCAATCAATAAAGAGTTAAGTCTCAGTTTCTTTAATGGAGCTCTCATAGGGACCCTACTGCTCATTTTAAGCTACCTGAGAAACTTTCATTCAACATTTTGACCCTCTAAATTTTCTTTTCGGTGCTTGAGTGGGCATTTTCAAATTACTGACAAAGGGGCAATGAGCACTGGTGAAGTGGTGGTCTGAGGATAAGCATGCTTGCAGGAGAAGTGGGGAAAAATCACAACACAGGCAGCCTGTGATCACTGGGTAACAAGGCTATGTGAAAATGGACTTACAGCAAATTTTGGAAACCAGGATCAGGAAGCCAAGACATTAGGAAGAACTTTAAGTGTTTAATGAAGGATGAGGGTTGTGATAATGAAATATGATCAAGAAATGTGTTAACTTTCAGATAATTTACTGGCAGGGATATAATTAGGATTAAATGTTTCCTCTGATTTTCTTTGGTATACTAGGGAATGAAAAATAGTCATGCCATGCAAAATTTCCATAGAAATAGAGTACTAATAGCCATGCAATTTTTTATGTACTGTGTCTACTGCTGGAGCTAATTAGGAAATCTTAAACAAAATATATTCCACAAAAAAAAAATACAGATTTAAAACAAAAAAACAAAACAAAACAAACCCAAAAAACCAAAACCAAAAAAGCCCACCAAAGCTCAAATTAACTCTTTCCCAGTAATGGAGAAAAATCTGTTACAAAATTAATTTTATTATTGTTTTTAAACTTTGGATGATAAATTATGAAGTTGTAGCAATGAAAACAAAATGTTTTAATTCTCTCTAAAACATTCCAGATGATACTGCAATATTCATCATAACTCATTTATGAAGTCACTATACAGTAGTCAGGGGTATAATTAGTACTTAGACTTGGCTATTGCTAAAATTGATAGATTTTTACAATTTATTTCATCAGCAAGTACTCTCTGGAAATGAAGAATATAAGTTATACAAACCATCATGTGTTTAGGATGTACAGAGAATTTTCAGGAAGGGAGATGTCATGAAGCTCCTTGAAATCACAATAAAATGACAGTCCTTGCAATGACAGTAAAACAGACTGAACTGGTTAAAAGCTACCATAATAGTGAGCTGACTCTGAATTTTAATTTTGTTCATCATGCCTGCATCTTATTTTTAACAAAACACATATTTCTGTATATATGTTCTTTTTATCCTCTGAAAAAAATGCAGTAAGTGTTCATGAACAGCCCTATAATGCCAAATGGGAGATCAGGCAAAAAGAAACAGCTTGGTTTTTACATAGGTGCAATTCCAGATTGAACCTGGAATTAAATTGTAGCCTATTACATTCAAGATCAAGACAAAATGCTCCTTTGTAGCACTTTAACTGTACATTGCTATCAAAATATCCCCTCTCACTGGATGTTAATATAAACCTTCTCTTTCATGTGAGGTAATTCAAATCTCTTCAGATCTCTTCTCTAATGGTTTTCCTGTAAGTGCCAGGAGGGAGTACAGAGTGCTAAGCTGTGTTGTACGTAATGTGCATTTTTCATGATGTAAAAATGACATTTACTGGAACATTTCTAAGACCCTGCACCGAGTGAACTGAGTCATTAAAAACTTGTTATCTAGACAATTTGCATTCAGGGGAAAAAAATATTTGTTATTTGTATTGTGTTGCTAAGTGACATGACATCATTCATTACAACGGCTGACCCAAATGAATAATTGACCACTGTTCCAGAGAAGATTATCTTCCCACTTTTGTTCTTTTACTTTCTTCATGATCCTTCAATCGTGAACCGTAGTCTGAGATAAGAAAATAATAAAGGACTGAGCAAATCCTTTGGAACTAGTAAGAACAGAGGAAAAATAGATCAGACCTTGGCAACGTCAGGATAAATGGCAACATTCCCTTTGATTTTTACTGTTTCATTGAATTTTTGGTCTTATCTTTGCTATTATAACTTGATGTGTTGCTAAATGATTTGTAGAAATAACCATCATACGACCACAGGATAATCAAATATCAAGAAATGGTGATCATCCTTAGGGAAGTACTTTTAAATCATAGCAGTTTTTAGATGCTGGCAGAAAGTTATGTCAAGCAATTAGAAAAAGCATTTTTTTCACCTAATAGCTTTTCCTTTTTTTTCTAGACTATGTTGGTTAACCTAGTAGAAGATTCTGTCCTTCCCACAAACCCTGGCCCCTGTATCTTTAGACTGTCACAGCTTCAGTATCACTGCTGTTCCATCAGATAATACCTTAATGATTTCATGCCTGTAATACCCCAGAATAGACTGTCCCAAGACACAAAGTTATGTAGCAGTGTGGAATTTGGGCAGTGGAAGGAGGTGAGAGGGTGTTCCTTTTTTTGCTAGGCACCTATATCAGTAACATGCAGGTTGTGAAGTATTTACTGGGTAGCAGGCCAGCAAGAGACACCAACTCTTCCTGACTCTTTTCTCACCAGCAGACAACACTGCTTCCTTCCAAAGCTCATTCTCTGAAACTTCCTTTTTGTCTTCCTAAAAGAAAAATGTGAGAAAATTACTGTTACTAGATCCAAAGGGAGGTTGATCTGGAGTAGTTTGGGCTTTGGATGAAGTTTAAAACAGTGCCCAAAGACACTCTGTTTATCCAGCCTTGCCTTTTGCTTTGCAAGGCAAAGGTTTTTTGGCTCTTTTGCTGGGGTAAGGACACTTGAGCCTCTGTAAGTATAAGGTGCCTTCTTTGCAGACATCAGAGAGACATGGAGATCCAGCTAAAACTCATTCAGTCAGGATTCCCGAGCATTCCAGAGGACATGCATGGGTACCAAAGTGTTTCTTCTAAAAAAGGTCTAGAAAATTAATCTGGTTTTTGAGCAGGGGTACTAACAGATGTATGAGTTGCATTCCCAAAATGCTTCTCAAAATTAAGAAGAAGAAAAATCCCTTTGCTACTGGAACTACTTCCACACATTTTTTTCAGAGAGCAGTGCTAGAACAAGTTTCTAGCTTAATGATATAACAGGGTTTGCTGTATTTAAGTTGTATGGTCTGTGGAGATGTAGCTTTCATAGTAACCATGTGGACTGAACTTCTCTTGCCCTGACATAGATCTGAGACAAACTAGAAGAAACTACCAGTGATTTTCTTATTCTTTACTGGGCCTAAGGCTTATCAGGACCCACTCTTAATCATCTGACTTGAAATAGATGAGAGTGATTTTTGTTTCTTACCAGTACTGGCTATTGAGCAGTTCAGATGGCTGTGGTGGAAAGACACTGAAAAATCACTTACAACAAGAAAACACACTGTAGTAGTTATTCTTTTACAATGCAAGAATTAAAACCAACCTGGTTGTTTAAAACAAGTGATTAATGTGATAGAGATGGCATTGATACTACCCTGTAGTAAGGATTGATTACTATTCTATTGGTGTTACATAGACTGGTATGACAGGACTCCTGTATTACCAGTTCAAAATACACATTGGTATCATCATTCCTATTCCTCATTCTGCTGTTATTGCTGCTAAGAATATTAGAAGCAAATTAAAAAAAATAAATTAATTGTATTTACATTAAAACTTAAAATTTCTCATGGAATACCAAGTTCTTGTTCCACATGGTTGGGCTCTTTTTGATCACTTTGTATCCCCACAGCTGCTGAGAAGCCTTTGACAGGCTTTCACACTGAAAAGAGTAATCAGTAAAGCTCAAGCCATTCTCAAAGTGTTAGTTTGGAGGCTGAACCCAAACTGAGTGTTTGTACTTAGAGCTTCTTTCCTGAGATAGGTAGTCAGCTGTTTCATTGTCCCAAACCTCCTGCTTTCTCCACCTTGCCTTGTTTCTCCAGAATATATTTCCTTGGGCACTCTCCCTACGGACAAAGCTTCCCTGTTTCTGAAGGGGCTGGCCCTCATCTGCAAAGGGACAATTTTTAATACAAAATGGGAAATTTACTGGATTTATAGACTCCTCACTAAATGTTGACTTCAGTCCACAGCTGTATCTGTGAACCCCCATCACAGAAGTAATTCAGACACTGCTTTCTATTCTATTTATCAAGCACTTTAGGCTACCACTGACAAAAGAAGAGAAAAAAAAAACAATTTGTTACTGAATCATAAAGAACACATATTCCTAGTGCAGCTCAGGCAAAATGTCACTGGCTATGTTATTAGAGCAGACCATTTAGACTAAACTTAGTTCCTACCTTTGTATTGAGGTCATGACTGATGTAGCTCTACTGTGTTCTGCAGACTTCACAAAGAAGGATACAAAGCCCTTTATTTTATGGGGAGGATTATGATTATCTTTTTCTCTTTTTTTTTTTTTTTTTTTTTTTTAATTAAAAGAAGGGGTTTTCATGATAATGTAGTTCCACCTAAACTGTTGTTTTTTGTAACTTCTGGTAAGTTTGCAAGACCAAAGGAAGAAAAGCACTTTGTGCTACTTCTACTTTCTCAGATTAAAAAAGAGACCTCTTTAAAAGAATGGGTATTTTTTAATTTATTTATGGTGATGAGAAATAAAAACTTCTATAAACTGTCTCATACCTCAAAACTCAGGTCTACAGCAGGATTTTGGATAGTTCATATTTCTTCAGCTTTGATAATTTGCAAAAGTCCAGCTTTCAGTTTGGTTTTTGATCACTCTCAAATAATGTTTCAACTTTTCAGTTTACCCAGCCCTATTCAGTAGTAAAGATGTTCTGGCACTTTTTTGTTTAGTTTATCTTACAGCTATCTAAAGCAACAGTTACATTGATGAAGTGTACAGACTTATCAAATAATTGTAACAAAAATTATTGTTCCTGATCTTATTTTTTTTTAATTCTTTTTTCTTCTCTTTTTACTAGTAAAATACTGGTATAAGATAGATATATTTTCTATAATTTTGTATGTAGTGTATATCTAAAACATTAAAAAATATTAATATTACTGCAAACTATGCAATAGGACAGTTTATGAGACCTATAGTTAGAGTGACACTTGCATGTGTACTATAATCCCCCAGAGACTTTGTGAGTCTTGGAGAGCAGATGGGATACCAGGATGCACTCTTGTAAACACATACAGTAGAAACATATTCTTGGTATTAATTGTCCTTTCCCAGCAAATAAGGGACAGTTTTCTATATTTTATCTGTGTGTTAAGCAGAGTAACATTTTCTCTCCCTCTGCTCCTCTGTCCTCTGTGCTAATGCTTCATGGAGGTGGTATCACTACTGAGCAAGCTGTAGGGTCTGTGCTTTGCAGGCATCTCAGCAGCATTTGTGCTACAAGCTGGGGATTTTGTGCCTTTGCTGTCTTTAGACTGCTGTGAACAGTCTCCAGTTGGGTAAGGAGTAAAAGCCTCTCAGCAGGAGTCCCAAATATTGTTATCCAGAGAGCATCCAGGCAAAGCTGCTAATGTCTGCAGTTATTACTACCATAAATACTCTGTGAAAATGGGTCAGATTCTTGGAAAATAGAATATAGTGCAATGGAGAAATTGTCCTTTGCACATAAGAAAGAAGAGGCCACACAGTTCCAGACCTGATGTCCATAAGTTTATTTTTAGCAGGACCCTGGAACCAGAAATTGTTTTCTGCACACTGAGGCACTCAGAGCCCCTGGTGGGTAGCAGTGCAGGGAGCATCCCCTGATGCTGCCTGCATCCCTCTCTGGGACCAAAGGGCCAGAAGCCCTGTGCTGCCCTCCAGGAGCAGTGAACTGGAGGTGAAATTTGTTGGATTTGTTTCTCTGTTACAAAAACCAGCATCCAGGAGACAGAGTCACTTATGTAGAAGCAGTCTGAGGTCAGGTTGTGGTCACTGACCCATTACTTCAGAAGTCCACACCCTTTCATAAGACTGCTGTCTCACCACCCTGCCACCAGATTACATGGATGGAGATTTAAACATATCCAAAATTGATTAAATTCTTGAGTTTGGTTAAATTTAGGTCTGCCTTCTTAGCTCCAGACTCTCCCTAAGATTAAGAAGCAAAGGGGATTACTGTTTTCCACAGGCGTGCTGTGTGTTCTGCAAACACGTTCCTGTCACCTCTCTGGGAACAGCACATTATAGCTGTAACTGAAACAATCTGTTCTTTTTTTGGCTAAGCAATCACCATTATATAAGTCTGATGGCTGGGCATTCTCTTTTTTCTCAGTTTTCACTGTGGTAGAAATAGCACATTTATCTTCTCTAAATACTTCTTCTTTGGGAAGCGAGATGAAATGTCTTGGGAACAGAAATTTTAAGCTAATAAGTGAAGCAATTCTGTTTAAATTATTATTTTAAATGATTTCACATTTTGAAACCTGCTGATCACTGCTGTTTAATCACTTAAACACATACCAGCAAGATCCCTTTGTTGTACTCTGCCTATTAAATGATGTTTATTGCTTATTGTACTAGAAAGCTAGTGACTCAGAAATTTAAAATACTAGTTCTGTAGAGATTGCATTTGTTTTTCATTTTCATTAATATCGTATTACAAAGAAGAAAGCTTAACTTCTTTCCCCTGTAACATGTAAGAGCCCTTTCCCTTTATGGTATGCCACCATAAAACATATTGCATAACTCCTTATTATAGTCACATCAAATGTGGATTGTGAGTCTAAGCAGCCAGGTTGTAAACCACACAAGGATTTTACACTGAAGAATTTACATGTATTAAATCCATGATTCATACTGTTCCCAGCAGAAAGACCCATTCAGTACACTAGTCAGGAAAGACTAATACCTCACACTGTCAGAGCCTCAGGAAATTGCTATATTTAGAACCCTAAATTATAGAATGCTGCTATTAGCATGAACTTTATTTTCATTAACACTATGATTAATACTAAAGCTTAAAATTACTAAAGAATTTTACTTCCTCATCAAGAAGAGTTTTCCCAGCTCCAGCAACTGGATATATGAGCAAACTCACTTACATAACATCCTGTGTCGTGGCATGGCTTTTATAATATAATTATAATACTAGAGCCTCCACAAAAGTAAAGTAAGGTATTCCCCTCTCACCCTTACCCAAGGGACTTATTAGGCCTAATTCATCAGGATGTAGAACAGAAATTCTACTGTAGTTTGTGCTGCAAAGTCCTTTTCTAACTGCAAAATCTGCAAGCAGATGTGATTATATTGCTACATGCTCATAGCACCTGGCACTGCAGAACCCAGTCCTATCAGAGGCATTTCTACAAAACAGAATGGTTCATCAATCATGCCATATATCAGGGTCTGAATATCTATTTCTTACTTCAGCTCGGTGTGTTCCTAGTACGCTTTTGAAATTCAAGAAAAACTTTCAGTGTCATGTAGGAGTTACAAGAAAATGAGCTTCATCCTTGTGGGATATGATTCTGAGTCAAAAGTTAGGGATTTGGCCCACTGTTATCCTGCCATTTGAAAAAAATACTATTTGAAAGTCAGGAGGGTCTGGCAGTAACCCCACCAGAAATTTGTCCACATCTTTATGTAATTACCAGCAGCATAAAACAAAAAAAGTCTTCTCACTTAAGCAACGTTTATCAGCTGGGGCTTGGTGACTGCCCCAGGCTGTAGCCACTATCAGCAATTCATGGTTAATCATGAGCATTATGCACCATAAAAACAGATTGTATTTTTTAAGCTAACTTTACCCTGCTCTGAGAAGGGGACAGTGCCATGCAAAAAATCATGTCCTGCTGTGCTTCTGCAGCAGAAAAAATTCTAGATGAGAAGTTTAAAGCTTCTATCCCTTAAATCCAGGCCCATTAAAAAAAAAAAAAAAAAAAAAAAAAAGGTGTCTTCAATCCAGAAACATCACCTTTGGACTGGCAAAATATCTGGCACAAAGAAGCCACTGAGGTCAGTTTGCAGGTTTCACTGATACAGAGGAACATTTCATGGGATTCCCTAGTCCATCAAGATTATGATCCTTTTAGCACTGGATATCTGCAAGTATAGCCCTACTGCTGCCATCTGTCTGGGATATGGGAAGAGCAATGGACATCCTGAGCAGCATGAATCTGTTGATGTTCTCAGAACAGAGTTCTTGATAATTAAAAAAAATTCCTCTGTTCCAGTCTTCAAGGTTAACTCTTCAAATCATTCGAAAGGAAGCAGTGTGGTTTGTCCTGGTTTGGGCCAGGATAAAGGTGATTTTCTGTCTTGTACTTTTGCTTTTAGCTGAGTCTCTTTAAGTAGTTGCACTTGCTGAAATTAACAGCAAGTTTCTCAGACAGTGTCTGCTTCTAGAACTGATAACACTTGATGTTTATAGTTACTGCTAGAGACTGGTATGCAGAGCCAAGGGCACTGCTCAGCTCTGAAGGAAAACTTTTACCCTCCAGAAGGATAAAGAGGTCCCACCTGCAGCCCTGCTTTGGGGAGGAACAGACAAGATAGATGCCAGAATTGACCAAACAGAATATTCCATCCCATATACATCATACTCAGTATAAATTTGAGGGATCACGAGGGCCAAGCCAGATTTCCTGATTTCCTGCCTCCTTTCCTTCACCCAGCATCCTGGAAGGATTCTGTCTGTTCGTCTGCCTGTGGTCCTGATCCGTGCCAGCCCATATCTGTGTGTTCCTGCCTCCAGTTCCCAACTGCTGCTGACTCCAGGAGTCCAGCCTGGACTTTCCCAGGGCTGCCCTGCAGCCTCAGTGGTGATGTGAGAGTTACTGGGGAAAAGGGGGGAGGAATGTGGTTTCAATTTTCCTGCATATTTGTATCTATTTAGTAATTTTTCCTATTTATCATTACTGTTTCATTAAAGTTGTGTAGTTTAGTTTCCAACCCATAAGTCTCTCTCCCTTATTCTCTCTCCTTTCTCTATCAAGGAGGAGAGAGAGATTAATAGAGGGCGTCTGTTACTCGGTTTCATTGCCGGGCCAGTGTTAAACCGTGACAGTGGTTCTAGAGTTTCACCTTGGAAAATATTCAAACTTTTACTTCTGAAAAGATCTTTAAAGATCTTAGAGCTTTCTACTAACATTAAACGCACAGGTCTATAAAAATATAACAAGTTTACACAGAAGGGCTGTGGGAGGATGAAAAGCTACTGCTGGGAACCATGGAGTAGTCAGTGCAGTCTAAGAGGTTGTGCCTGGCTGCATCCTGAAGGACAGGGTTTCCAGAGTGTTAGGTCTGCCCAGCACAGGTGGATCTGATGAAGCGGGGTGGGCACAGTCCCTTGTCCTCAGCTTAATCCATGAATCAATACACCAGAGAAAAGCACTGAGAGATACACCATGTGTACACCTGCCCATCAGCCTCTGAAAATTCATGTTCAGCTTATATTACCCTTCCCTTCGATTACTATTTTCTTTATAAGGGAATATTATGTAGTTTTTAAAAAAGTTTTAGTGGTCTTCTGAGACCATGGCCACACTGGGGATTTTGTGAGAAAGTGAACTTTATCTCCTGGCCTCAGCTGAATGACATAGAGTAACAGTGCAAAACTTTGGCACTCCAGTACTGTGACTGAAGTGATTATCCAGTGGGAATATTGCATGTTAAACAATTTCCAGAATGAGGAGTTCCCAAGTATATAACATATGAAGGTGATGATTCAGTCTGGTTTTAGTTATTCATAATAGTTCAGAGGCTTTTTTCAGGGCACCACAAGGGTGGCAGGGCAGGACCTGACAGCTTGTCCCATCCCACTCCAGCCAGGAGCAGGGCAGCTGAGGGGGCACAAGAGCAGCTCCAGCCCCAGACATCAGACACCTTGCCCCTGACAGGACAAGAACAGCCTGGGCCATGGGTCGAGGAGTGGGCCTGGCTCAACGGAGCCCATGGCAGAGCTGGGGGGGAGCTAGAGGCCAACCCTGCTGTAGCATCCCTGGGACAGGGGCTGGGGTACCAGGCAGTAGGCAGGAAGGAGCTCCAGGGAGCTGAAATGGTGTCCTGGGACAAGGGTAGAGGTACAGGCAGGGCTGGTGGGGCCTCATGGACTTTACAATTTTATTCAGCCTCACTGCTAAGGAAGGAAATAGGAAACTGGCAGAATCTGAAGTAAGAAGAGAAGTTTCAGTGTGAAACTTAAGATGTGAGGAGCAAAAAGAATGTATTTCTTTAGCAGTCCTAGGAGTTAAGAAGTTTGAATCAAGTCACACTTTCCACACCCACAAATACTGAGCAGTCACAACACTGTGTATCTGCAAGGGGAAATACAACATTTATGTTCTGGATTTGCCTAGAGCCTACCTCTGGCTTGCTGCTTTCATAGGAGATGGTTTAGATTTTTCTGTGAGTGAATTGTCAAGAGCCCATCGATAAAACTCAAAGCAGCAAGACTGGACATGTGGCTGCACACATAAAAACAATATGATGCAAGCCTCATCTGCCTTGGGCACCATGGAACACCTAGGAACAGGGGATGTAAGATAATGCTTTACAACAGGAGTTTCAGAAGCACATTTCACCCTTTGCTAGGTATAAAATGACTACAAATGCAAGGCAGTTACACTTTGAGACCATATTTGTTTTGGCTGGCATAAAACTGCTGTAACCCAGTCTTGAGGTAAAGAGCTGGAGAGGAAAATATTTCATTTCCTATACAGCTACACATTAATGTATGGGCTTGTGCAGAACAAACAAGTGATAGTAATTTTCAGAGAATTCCCAGCAGAAAGCTTCCCATAGGGTTACTCTGAAGTCCATTTCATGGCCATGGACTGGGTTTGTCAAAATATTGGACAGGAAAGCATCTTAAGTTTTTCATTCAATTTTATTTTCATCATTTCATTTTGACTCAAATTATTCCTCCCCCTTCTAAATCATGGTACTTGTCTCTTAAAAGCCCATAGCATTAGTGTTGCAGAAGTGCTTTGCAAAGGGGATAATTGTCACCATAGTTGTACATACAAGGTACTAGAAAAGAGAAAATGAGAATTTCTGATAGTTTAAAGTTTTGAAACAAAGCCCTGGGATGTTTCATTTTGAAAGTCAGATCAAGCACCTTGATTCAGAATCTGGAAAATAAGAAATGCCAGTATCTCAGTGTGCCCCAGCAAGATGCAACTCAACCCTCTCATAATATCTTTCTTCAAGACAAGAAAAGAAAAGCATAATCCAACCATTTTTTATATCCTCGAATCAGCTGTCACTGTGTCAGGGAATGGTTTGCAGTGAAAAATATCCCACGCTAAAGAAAGTCCTGAACTTGAGTCTTTTTCTCTCTAACAAATGGCAGAGCTGCCAAGCTTCCAGCCTGGGTTTATTTTATCAACATTTCCAATTTCCCTTTCAGTCAAAATAAGACTGTGGGACCATCTGAGCGGATAATTATGTAACTGTGAAAGTTCAGAGCATGCTGAACAAAACAAAATATGTTATCCCTCATTTATGCAGACTAAACATATTGTCAAGGTTTTGAAGCAGTAAGTCCAAAATTTTCACAAAACACTGCAGTTTCCCAAGCAGCCTTTTAGTGGAAGAATTGCACCAAAATTGTATCTCCTCCTTAAATGCTCATCAGAGGGAAGACTTTGCTGAATACTTCCAGTGCCTAATTAATTGCAGACATCTGAAAAAACATTTTGCATACTCCAATACTGACAGCTGAGGAATTCTGAAATCACTGGTGAGCTTCCCATAATTATAAAAAAAAATTAAAAATAATTATGGATCCGAGGAATCTGGTTTGGATTCTTTTGTTTGCATTCTTTTCACACAGAGGACTCCTTTCATCTGCCTAAATATAGATATCCAGTATCATTTGAGATGCCCTTGGGGGGCATTAGGGACATCTGTGAGGTGCTCAGATGTGACACTGGAGCAACAGCAGTTGCCCAATAGCTGGAGGTCAGTCAGGGTGCTGTAGGGCATCCAAAATGACACTAGAAGCCTGTGTTTGGGTCACTGAATCGTGCTCAGATTGTCACATTTCCAAGCTGTTCGTTATAATTGTGAAGGTTAAAAGCCAGTGGAAGTTGACACTTGTGTATGACTGGCATCAGAAGCTGCAGCTTTACACTGAATATCTTGAGATGTTTTATCATCCCTGCTGCTCAAAGAAACAGTTTCAAGACTGTGGGGCCCAAAATCTGACCTCTCTGGAAAACTTTCTATAACTATACCCATGGTATATAACATCACACACTTGCTACTCAGTCCCTTAGCTTTAAATGAGAGAACAGACTTACAGACTTGTTTCTGAATAAAGAATTAATGTAAATGGGTTTCAAATCCAGCCCTCTAAGATCTTTTTCTGAACTCACATCTTAAATGTTCATTTCATCTATGTCTCATGTCCAAGATAAAATCCCCTCTTCTGAATTTAAGGTCTCTTAACGGCAGGGGCAAGATGAAAGTGCTTGTACCTCTGAAAATCAGTGGTTTTTATGGGGGACTGAAAATATGCTTGTCTACTTTCAGGTTCTAAAATACTATACTGTATTGATACTCCTGCCTTCAAAATGTCAGACTTTCAGGTGACTCTTGGCTGTTGCAGTTTCCATAGAATTATATTTCAGCCTTTGTAAAAGACATAAGAAAATCCACAGTGATTGGATTCACTTCCATCTTCCATTGGTCCTCTGGCATTCTGATGAAGTTGAGGGTGAGGGTATTCTGGTCTTTCCTCCATTATGTCTTCACATGAAGAAAAAAAAAAGAAAAACACAAAACCAAACAAATAAAAAATGAACAAACAAAAACCAAAACCCCCAAAACATTATTGCCTTGCAAGTTGTGCTTAGATCTTTCTTCCAGTTCCAGAGCACTTCATAGGAAGGGGAGCACAGGATGGTGATGAAGGGTGTTCAGGGTCTTTACTTTCCATCTCTAGTTGTTCAGTCTGATAATTACATCTTAATTATGCTCATGTTTAAACCAAAACCAGACTGAACTAATTTCAGTGAACCAATTTAGTCCGTGACTGATTCTGTGCTGCATTTCTTTTCCTTGGTGACTTCTGCAATATTCTGAATGTTATGGCCTGCTGCGTGGCAGGATCCAGCTCATGTTTACTAGCCAAGAGGCTAGTGAACAACCTTGAATTTCATACACAGGTAGAGCATACTTCTCAGTTCCTGTTGGCTTCAGCACATATTTGTATCGTATATATCACACTAACATTTTTTCTATCAAATTCTAGCCACCCAGACAGCCTCTGGCTTATAAGATTTAAAAAAAAAAAAAAAAAAAAAAGAAAGGTAACTTTAAATCAGATTGTACTATATGGACATGATTAGGCTCAGTGTAGAAGCAGCCTTAAGTCTATTATTCTTTCTGAAGCAGTTAATATAAGGTGGCATAGTTTTATCTTCAATATGGCTGATAATCATTATTCTTAATGCAGCAAAATTGGCCACATTTTAAACTCTCATAGGCTTTGCCTTCTATAAAGATGTAAAATAAGACCAATAAAAAGGATATTCCTTAAAGAATGTTTAGGAAATTCTATTAATATGGGGTAATGTTTTTAAGGATAAAATGTAGCACATATTCAGCTTACCACTCTCAGTCACAAGACTAATGAACTAATGTGAACACCTCTCTAAGCAATATTCTCTTTTATATCAGGAGAAATCTGAGCATATAGATTTTCCACCAAAGCAAGCAAATTAGAAACATAAATATTAATACACTTACTGGGACTTTGTGAATATATATGTATTTATAGTTAGTAGTTTAAGATTTTTCAAGTCCATGTTTGAAAATATTGAAGTAAAAAAGTCATCCTGAATGAAAAGGACAATTTGTTTGGCTTAAAAAGATGCACCTCACCAGATTTTGTTTATTATTTTAGTATGTAACTTCCAAATACCAAATTAAAGCAATGTTTCAAGAAATGAAAAGAGAGAAACCCTTTGAAATTCAACAAGACAAAGTGTAAGGTACTGCATCGATGGAGAAACAGCCCCATGCACCAGGATGGGAGCATTGTGGAAAAAGATCTGGGAGTCCTGGGGGACAACAGGATGAACGTGGGCCAGCAATGAGCCCGTGTGGCCAAGAAGGCCAGTGGCATCCTGGGGGACATCAAAAAGAGTGTGGGAGGCAGGTGAAGGGAGGCTTTCCTCCCCCTGTACTCCACCATGGTAAGACCACATCTGGAGTACTGCATCCAGTTTTGGGGCCCCCAGTTTTGGGCCATGAACTGCTTGAGAGGACACAGCAATGGGCTACAAAGATGATCAGGGGCTTAGGACATCTCTCTTATGAGGAAAGGCTGAGAGGCTTGGATCTTTTTAGTCTGAGGAAGAGAAGACTGAGAGGGAAACTTATCAATGCTTACAAATACCTGAAGTGTGGGTCCAGTCTATATTCGACAGTACATAGTGACAGAACAACAGGTAACAAGCACAACTTGTATATAGGAAGTTCCATTTAATCATGAGGAGGAGCTTCTTTACTTTGAGGGTAGTAGAGCACTGGGCAGCAACAGGCTGCCCAGGGAAGTGCTGGAATCTCTGGAAACATTCGAAACCCATCTGGGTGCCAACCTGCTCAACCTGCCTTAGGTGAACCTGCCCCAGCAGGGTGATTGGACTAGATTATCTCCAGAGGTCCCTTCCAACCCCCCAACATCCTTGTGATTATGTGAATCTCTTATTTTTATCTTGAAATAATCTTAGTAGCTGAAAAACATCAGAAAAAATACATGCATTTCTCCTTGTGTTCCCTCTGCAGAAGAATTTCACTTTAATGTCACCACTAACACTAATTGCCTTTCAACCCCATGCTTTTAAAAGAATCATACTCTCTGGCAATAGAACAAATTGTCTGGATATGTTTGGTTCTTCAGCAGCAAGGGATGCTTGAGGAATTCCTTGGGGAGACTCCAGTGGTGGGTGAGAGGGCCAGGAGTGAGCAGGGATGGAGGCAGCAGAACCTCGAGAGCAGCCTGCACTGTGCAGAAACATACCCTGGCAACAAGGCTGCAGCTGTCTGGTGTATCCTGATGGCCCTACTGGTCCTCTGCAAAGAAGCCAAAGAGCAGAACATTCCCAGATGAATGTCACTCTGAGGTGGTAAATCCAGTTATCTGAGGAAAAGTTCTTGGCAGCTCAGTTTTGATGACATTGATCAAAGAACTGGCTACTACAGTAGGCAGCCTGTATGGGCTAGAATTGCAAGGGGGGCAATTTGTCTTAAAACAATTTATCATCAGAAATAATTATTTTCTAGCAACCCCATAGTTTATTCTTTTCCCTCAACCAGCTGGTTTCCATGTTTTTTCCAGCATCTTAGGCAAGAAGCTAAAGTACTGAAAAGTCATGCTCATGAAACATTTCTTCTGCTTTCGTTTCCCCTCAGTTCTGCTGTTACATTTTGGAAAGCTTTGAACAGAAAAGCTTGCTAAACCTGGTTGAGGTTACCCAGAATGGACATAAATCTGCCACAATCTTATCTGCCACAGCTAGACTCTCATCTTGTCCATCCTGAAAGTATAACGTAAGCTCATTGAAGTCTTGGGAAAAAACTACTTTTTTTCTGTCTTTCAGACTGCTGAACTTGAATGTAAATGCAAGATCATCAGAAGAGAGGCTGTTCTTCCATTAAAGCAGTCCTATAAAATTTTAACTGTCAGATTTTTATTGCAGTTTGGTAGGAACAAGCACTTGGAATAAAGATTTTACAGTTATTTGACGGATTTAACCTCTGAAGAATCACAGGTTCCTACAAAGATGTTGCTTCATGAATCAGTATGATTTTCTCTCTTTTCTCATTCATTCCTTCTTAACTGTTGCTTAAGGTAATAAATTCTTGTTGGGAAGCATCCATCACTTTAGATTTCATCTGTCCAGTCTTCAGAGATGCAATGTAAGCCATAGATCTTCACAAATGATCAGACACTGGTCTTTTCCTGAAGAATGTTGAGTACCTTTCTGCAATTGAATTAATGACCTGCAATAACTCTTACCCGCATTTGCTGTCATTTCTCTACTGGTAATAACAGATTCCATTTCTAAGTCTGCACTGGCTAGAACCAAAGATCACTGTACTTGTCCTCATAGCAAGGAGGGTCAAAGCACAAGATTATGATCATCTGTTGAAAGCTCAGCTCCACAAACGAGCATGCTGGGCACGCTGTTGGGTGGCCATGCAGAAGCTGAGGCTTTGGAAGGAATTCTCCCAATAGCTGTGAAGGGAGGGAAAGTTGGCATCTCCTTAGTTATCAAGGATGGAGTCCTGTACCTACTGCAGAAAAGAGTTGACATGTGCTGTCAAACAAGTCTTTGCCTGGAATGATAGATTAGCAATCTGCCCTACTAACACCCTACTAACAAAACACAGGCAAGGTTGTTATGAATTTGCTCACAGTCCAGAGCCATCTGTCCCTTTAACACAGCAAGTGTGTTAAACACAGGAACAAACCATTTTTAACAGAACTCTCTAGCCAGAGATTGCAAACGCTACCTACATGTTCTTGGTAGTTGATACTCAAAAACAGAAGGCAGATGTAGGTGATTTATGTACTCAAGTGTGGTTCAAGGGCACTTCTCTTCATTCCTCCCATCCCATGTTCTGTGCAGACAAGTGCATCTTGTGCCAGTTAAAGAAAGGCAAATGGAGAAAGCAGAAAATCAGAGACATGCAGAAGCTATTTAAAAATGCCTGTCTCAGTCTTTTTCCTTCACTCTTTTTCTTCCCTCGCTGCCTTCTTCCTCCTCCATCCCAATAAATCTAGGTATTAATTGCTTCTAAGAGTCTTACCCCCCTCTATGTCGTCTCTCTATAGGTTTTCATACTACGCTTATCATTGTATTGTAATACATTATTATCTTGTATGAAGCAGTGTACTTAACAATTGCCATTGTTTGTTCTCCTGCCCTTTCCCCAGAGATGGAAATACTTGAGGGTTTTGTTCTTAAAACCCAAATACATTAACTAAAAGATGTCATTAATACCCCTATATAAGACAAGGTAAAAAACCAACCAAACAAACAACATGCTATTGCAGGATGGAGGTGTCTGATACCCTTATTAAAATGTCTGGATGTGACGGCCCTATTCTCTGTAGAAATGAGCTTTACCTCTATTATCCCTTTCCATCTGAGGAGAAGAGTTGTCAGGTGGCCTCATCCTCGTGCTTAGCCCAACTTTTGAATTCTCAGTTTCAGTGAGAAGAGGTCTTGAAGATGAGGACTATGACCTTCACTTGGTTCTTCATTGTACAAAGAACAATATAAAGCACAGAATCCAGGCCTTGTAATGTTTTCAGGGACTGTGATGCTGAGCAAAACATGCCTCTGCATCCTGTTTTAGCTGGCATCCTTCAGTGCTAAATCTTGTTATGGAGGTGTCAGGTGTTTCTGTAGTCAGGGCCAGTGGAGTACAAAGACTTGAAAGCTGCAAGCAGACTGTAAATGATAAGCATGGCACTTAGGTATGCTCAAAACTGGTACTGATTTAACTAAACAGGACATTGAATTAAGACTGGAGCATATTGAAGTATGTTTTTCCTGACAGATTTTCACGTTTTTTGGTAACTTTAAAATGCACCCTTAAATTTAAGCAGTGCAAGTTTGCTGTTACAGGAGGCTGCATCTGCCATACCATTAACATATTCATTGTTTTTAAAATTCCCTCTGCTTTTGCCTCAAGTCTTTGATTTCCACATTGCCTTTATTATTTTCTCTCTTTGCCATGCCCCTATGCTGCACCACCATCAGATTGAATCTTGAGTATTCATTAGTTCCCAGAAAGCTATTAGCTACCCAAGGACATACATATTTCTCCATATATTGGATTCCAAAGCAATTACATTGTTCTTTTTTTCTTTATTTTTATGGTTTTTCAGTTAAGAAATAGGGACCAGATCGTAAAAGAGAAAACTAAATTATGGATCCATAAGGATCCATATTTTGGAGGAAAAAAGGAGCAACATACTCTTTTCCCACCTAGTTTCATTACCTTTGGCCCCTTTTGTCTGAAATTAAGTAGCTTTTAATTATAGTAGGCATAAGACTCAAACCTTAATCATAATTTCATAAATTATAAGCTGTATATCCTCTCATTTTCACACTGATTGTATATGAAGAGTTTGGATTAGCTCTATCAATGCTTTTTCTAATGCTAATTATGAAACTTACATACTGTGAAACATTTACATCCAGTCTTCTCCCTCAATCTGCCAGCTGATACTTAAATATTTAAAGCCATTTGCCATTCTGATCATATTACAGCTGGTCCTTTTAAAATATATTATGACAGCTTTGTAATGGGTAACTAGTGCAGTACAATGTTACTTTAGATGGCTCTCCCTTTACATGAGAATATTTTCTTTAACAAGGTAAAAGAACATTTTGTTCACTCCCTCCTAGCTGCGGGGTGGGTTGGTGGGTATTCATCTGAAGAAATTTCTTCAGCTTATTTTAAGGTAAGCTAGCCCTTTAGAAGGTAGTATATCTGACTGTCAGACTTAACTCCATTTTTGTGGGTTTCTTCTTTACAAAAAGCTGGAAAGCAAAAGAAATTAGCAAGGGTGGAGGCTCTCAAGGCACTTCTAGAACTGAGGGTGAGAATTCTCTTTGATCTTTCTTAGATATTTTGGCCTATCTGCTTAGATACCCAGTGACAAAGTACTTTTACCTTCCTAACAGGAAGACATGAGGTGGAAATTTGAGGTATTGTAAGCCTCAAAGACCTTCCTCCTTTCATCCATTTTCCCTTTCACTGCTGCTGCTCTCAGGAAGAGGTGAGGAGGAAGAAGGATACATAGTGGGTACTCCAGGAAGAAAAGCTGCAGACAAGCTAGTTTGCTTATTTTTAAGTTGTGTCTATTCATAATTAGCAGTATAAATTAACCAGACAATTTAAGAACATGTATAGCTGAGTGGGTGAAAAAGTCCCCTTGTGCTCCTCGCCTCAAAAATATTTGACTGGTAAGCATTTTTATGTTTTATTAATTAGTCCTGTCAGTAGTTCTGTGATACTGATAAAAGAACTGATACTGATAAAAGAACATTCTGCAGAGTGGGAAACAGAGTGTTTGGGTGGCTTGATGAAAACCAGAGAGCTAATGCCAGAGGGGAACAGAATAACACTTAGAGACTTTGTTTGGTGGCCATTACTCAATGAGATTAATATAGTTTCTCTCTCATGCTGAGCTCACACCATTAGAAAACATTTCTCTTTCCCTCTGTGGTAACTGATGACTTCACTCAGTAGGCTGGAAGGCATCTCTTCTAAGAATCTGGAAGTGTTTTATATATAACTGATCTCACTGTTTGGAAGAGGCTGCCAGGATGTCTTAGCATGCACCACAAGGGTATTCAGATTCTTCCCATAATGGCATTTTGTCCACTCGAGTGCCTGAGCTAGAGCATATGAACTGCAAGAGGGAGGATATCTTTAGAAATCAAATTATAGGATACACTGAGTTGGTAGGATCCTATTAGAATCACCAAGCCCAACTCCTGTCCCTGTGTGGACATCCCCCCAGAATCAGACCGTGTGCCTAAGAGCATCAGGGACATCAATTACATCCTATTCTAGCATTCAAAAGTGAAACAAGCTGGGGCAAAAAAACTCCTTCAGTTTCAGTAGACTTTGGTTCATCAGTGTCTTCCCTATGATCCCAGACTTTTCACTCTCTTCCACATTCTGCTTTATAGCAGCATTTGGAAAGCAGCATTTGGAATATTTGGAAAGTCTAAAAACTGTGCCCAGCCTTGTGCAGTGTGTCTCTAAACAGAGGGCTTAGAATACAAGCACCAGATTCTACTTTGTACCTCTTGACCTTGGGAGCCTTTGTAATAATTTCTTAAACTTCTAGGCAATAGGCTATAACAGAGCAATGTACTTGGGATCATTTTTATTTTATTAATTTTATTAGTACTTTAAGGTTATATGGAGAATTGTTAAGCTCAGTACCTGTTGCAGGTTTGGGACTCAAGTCTTTTTATAAGTCATATTAAAGCATTTATTAAAGTGCTTTAAAGGTAATGTGGAACTAATTTTAAATAGGCAAAATCAGAAATGATGTCTTCTGAAAAAATCTAAAGAAAATCTAAATAGTCCTTGTACTGAATAGCTAAATAGAGAAAGGTCAAGAATGTTGCAAAATATGAGCTGTTTATGAAACCAGGGGGCAAAATGAACTTTTCCAGTATCTGAATGGTTAGAAATTCTGCAGCCAATGCCTTTCCCTATGGCAGAAAACATTGTCACATTTACTTCAGGTCAGTTATATCTGTAGGGAATACGTTATTTGTAATGAAGAAAGTCCTCTTGCTAGAATACTTAGCTCTACCAGGAACATCACTTACACCTTGTTGGAGCCCATGTAGTAATAACTAAGGAAAGAGGCTCATCACTACTGCTGGTCTTTCATTACTGAGTAATCACTTGTATCCAAACACAAAACTCTGTGGAGAATGATTTTCTGTGGTTAGATATGCTAATATGTCCTCTCACTTACATTAAAGTGTATTTAGCAACATTCTTTTTGAGACAGGGAAATAAGTGCAGCTGAATATTTAATTCCTGGTGGTGTGGAGAGGTTGGTTCAGTTTAGAAAACAGGAGCTGTGACAAGCAACCTCAAAGCATTTCATCAGCTTCTAAACACAGAGATCACAACAAGGGACACCCACATTTTCTGCTGCTTTATAGGGTTTGTATAGCAAAGATGCCTCTTGTTAGAATAAAGAAAAGAGGACTAGCAGCTCTGGACCTCAGTCTGCAACTCAACTGTGGGATGCAAAAGCAGTGTCCTGCTCTCAGGTTTGGGTGTGCATCCCAGCTACAGCCTGACTACACATCACAATGAGACCAGGAGCCTACAGCCTTCCCTCTCCCTGCCTCAGAGGGCCCCTGCCCCTTGGTTTCTACCAGAAGAAAAGTTCCAGTAGGTCTCAGTCAGGACTGGAAGGGAGGCAGGACAGCAGGATGCACTCTGATGGTCTTGCTGATCTCTCAGTCTTTGGTCTGCTCAGTTTCTTCAGAGGCAGCTGAGTGTAGCAGTTGACACAGAGTCATTCTGTCCACGTGTGAGCTCTTCAAGGAGACTTTAATGTGGAAGGGAAGGCAGCAGAAGAGTTTAGGTACCTCCAGGTAGTATGTAAAGCAGTCTATTTTTTAAGGCATCTTAAAGACGACCTTCAACAAGACAAGAGGACACAGTCTTAAGTGCCAGGGGAGGTTTAGGTTAGATATTAGAAAGAATTTCTTCACGGAGAGGGTGATTAGGCTATGGAATGGACTGCCCGGTGAGGTGGTAGATTCTCCGTCCCTGGAGACATTTAAAAAAAGACTGGATGTGGCACTCAGTGCCATGGTCTAGCAACTGCTCCGGTGGGTCAAGGGTTGGACTAGATGATCTCTGAGGTCCCTTCCAACCTGGCTAATTCTATGATTCTATGATAAGGCATTTAAGGGGTTCAGTGACTAATGTCTACCTAAATCCAGTTGCAGGGGGGTAATTTTGTCTCTGGCCATACACTGATTCACCACTAATATCCACTTCCATACAGTACAACTGAGCAAAACTCCTGAATTCATTTCACTTCAGAAAAAAACTTATATCCCACGGATCTAAGAAAGGTTTATCTACCTCCCTCACACCAGATATGTTCATGTGTATTACTGAATTGGTGCCCCATTAGCAGTGAAGCACAACAGCAAAGATTAGCTTAAACATAAAAGACAATTGATATTTCCAGAGGTAGCAACAAACAAGTTTACAATCTTTGCTACAGCTTTGGAGAGTGTGAATATTTGGAGTGTTTAGGGAAGGGGAATTTATGCTTCATTTAGAACCTTTATTCATACACTGAGATCTTTTCCCTAAAGGATGTTCTTTTCTTTGCCTGTAGTATTGACTATCTACTGTGAGCCTAATATTATGAAAAATATTATTTATTATTCCCAACCCTTAAAATCCTTAATCTTGTGTTTAGTTTGCATCTAATCAGCTCCACTGAATAGAAAACTTTTAACTTGTTTTCGTACTGAAAAATACAGCACTGACAGGGGAGGTTATAATAAATAAGAATTTTATTTCCATTACAAGATGCATGATTTTGGAAAGGTTTGCTTTTTGCCGTTCTTCAGTATTGTATCAAGACTTCACATATCTTCTTCATGCAATTGCCAATTCTCTTTTGAGAAAGGCAGAGGCTGATAATATTATTTTTAATAAGTGCCTACTCAGCTATCTGCCCCATGGCACCTGTGGGGTCAACTTCCATCAGAACTTCTGCTGCATCTGATTCAAGCTCATTCATCCCACTGCAGGTTTCCCATTTCCCTGGTGGTTCTCTTGCAGGGCTTTCTCACCTTGAAAAATACCTGCCTTTCACAGATCCAAAGGGCACTTGATAAGAGGAGCCAAGCAGAGAAGAAAGAGTCAGCTACAAAAGCTTATTTAAAGAAATCCGCACAGATGCTTTCATATCACAAGCCTGGGAGGCAAATGGCAAGCATTTAATCTGAGAGATGAGGAAAAAGCAGAAAACTGCTGGGGCTAGAAACAAGGTTTCACTTTTTTTTTTTTTTTTTAAAGCTAGCATGATACCATGATTTAGCTAAAGAAGCAAATTTTATTACACATTGTAGCTGAGAATCTGTTATACTCACTAAGCAAATGAAACTGTGCTTTCAATAGCATATTACCTTTATTAAACAATCCCCAAGAATCAAAAACTTTATGCATAACCAGACCAAACCTTTGAATTGTACTTTGGAAGTGAAGAGGAAGCTCACAAATGAACCATCTCATGAAATCTTGCATTACTTGTGGTTTTTGCCTTTCAAGCAATTTGCTCTGTTTGTTCTCCACTCTGCTGAATAACAGTACCTGCCAATGGAAAACCAAGGAGGTGGATAATAAGGCTATTAAGGAACCTTCCTAAATAAGGAGGGTAAAACTCCTGATTTCTTTTTAGATAAGTGAATAGCAAAAGCCTTCTAGATGAAAATTTTGGGCACTGAGAGTCTGATTCTTTCCTCAAGCAATAATAATTGAAGGAAAGGCAAGGAAGGGTTACTATTATGAACTGAGCAACAGAAAGCTTATTCTACTCTAGGAGAATTATAGACTTGCCTAGTTCCAGGAAGGCTTTCTTAGCCTTCCAAATAGAAAACGATCTATAAGCAAATATCAGGAGTAAATATCAGGGAGGAAGACAGCTACTCCAACTACACTGACACAAGAATGAATTGCTGTACACTTATTAACAGCTAACTTAAATTGAAAACTTGAAGAACATTTCCATCAGACCTATGATGCTCAGAGAAACCCTACCAGTAGGAACAGTGGGAGAAAGAAACAAAGAATATTACCAGGTGTAGGTGTAGCCTGAGCACCTCATGAAGCACAGTCCCATTTGTATGTGTAGCAAGTGATGATGCTTTATTAACGTGGAGGTGTTTCAGTTCTGTAGCAGAGGTTCCTCCATCCCTGTGAATATATCAGTCAGCCACTTCTCAATTACATAAATTCTTTCTAGATCCGACTCTGAAGTTTGTTCTCCTCCTTCCTTCATTCCTGTTTCAGTAGCTCCTATTTTAAGACAGAAATAAATGGAGTAGTGTGACAGTTCTCCGTAGGAACACATGAATGTCCTCTCCTTCACTCATTAAAACAAGCTGGTCTACACAATCTCTTGCTGCCTATGGAAGAAGTTGTGTCCAGCCCCATTTTTCCTGAGACTTCAGGTCAAGCAAGTCTACAGAAAAAGGAGAGAGTCAGTGGTAACTGCACAACTTTTGACTGTGCAAGAGGATAATATGTCTTGGCTGGGATGATCTTATTCAGCAGTGAGGAGACCTCACCTGTCCTGTAATTTGGTTATGTACAACAGTGTTAATAGGACACTCTGAGGTTGGATTATAGAGAGCTGGGAAAGAGTCCTTCAGCTGTCCTGCAGTGTCTGGTTATGTGACAGAGAGAAGTGAGCACTCAAAGCACATGGAAAAGTGGAAAAAGGGGGAAGTGAAGAGAGCAGAGACAAGGATTCCTATGTGTCAGGTGGAACCAGCTACAGAGCTGAGGGGAGAACCTGAATTCTAGCAGGGAAAGGAAATAGGACCCCAGAGAAGGCAGAAAAGAGCAAATGATTCCCAGTGGAGAGAGAAAGCAAATAGCAGGGCTTGCCTGGCATGATGGGGAGGGCAGAGCATCCCCAGATGTATGGAGGAGGAAGGGAGGAAGCAATATGGAGAGCCACAGAGTTCAGCAGGAGCACTTTAAGACCATGCTGTGCCAGCTCACTAGTGTTTTCAGGGTCTGGTTTCAGCTTTCAATTGAGAATAAAATCTGCTTCTGGATCTCAGACCTTCTCCTGCAGCAAGGTCAAGAGGAAGAGGAAGGGGGGTAGATGAAGGCCCCACACAGGCCAGGAAGATGCAACCCCCTGAGAGAACTTACAACCTTACTGCTTTCAGAGCTAGCCACAAAACTATTTACTCTGGCAAGTGAAAGGTCCCCATACTTTATTTTCACAAACAGCCCTACAGATTAAATGGCAGATTTCTGCTGCATCCTGTAAGGACGGAGTAAGAGCTTTTTACTGTTAATGATAGGGAAATACTTAGGCACTATTAGGATGGAAGACAAAAGATTAAATAGAAAGGACTTTCCTTTCTGCACTTTCCACCCTTAAAGCAGCAGTGTTTAGCTTCATGATAGTTCTTAGATATGTCTAAACACTCTAAGATGGTAGAAGTGCTTTTCTGGATGCTTGGAACCCAGTCCCAAATCTGGATCCCTTTCACTAACCAAAAGCTGTCCACCAGCTCTGTCAGCCTTGAGATAAAGAATAATATAGACCAGATCTGTAGAGAGAAAGCAGAGGGAAGCTTGGGAAAAGACCAGCATATTTTCTCCAAGCCAAATCTTTTATAATATATATACATATATGCAAAAACCATTGCTTCACCAGAAATGTGCAGGTTATCAATCAGTCCAAATTTTGGTCCATTTTCAGTTGAAAAAATCAAACTTGCTGATTTACAGCTGATGTCTTAGATTCAAGCTTATTCACAGTCATGTATTTGAGCAACAGAGCTTGGGTTTTTGTGAAAAATATTAAACAAACCCCCAAGTACTGAAATAAAAAGGACTGAATTCAAAAGGCAGATTAAAAAAAATGCAATGTATTGGCAAAGATCACATGACATTTTCTTAGCCATTAAGGTGGAAAAGGAACAGTCTGGATGCCTGCCAGTCCTAGAAGTGTGGAAAATTAGGTATCATTTTGCACACAAATCAATACAGTAAGTGGGAAATCTCAGGTCTCCCAAACTGCAAACCTAGCTGCTAATTGACTCTATTAATCTCTGATTCTGTTTCTACAAAATTATATGATTAGAATAAGGAGAGACTGACAGTGATGTGGATGATTAGAAAATACTGCTTTAATGAGCTTTTCTCAGCCATGAGCAGTTAACTGACCATTAATCTTCAGAAGGAAAGTGCCAGGCCCTGCATTTACAGTAACGGGAAGAAAAAATTTTGGCAACAAAGGCAGCTTTTAAAGAACTGCTAAAAATGTGAATAGATGCACTGATGATTATTATAATCATTACCCATCTGTAATTACCCATCTGTGGCATGTGCTAACATTCATTCATGAAAATCCATCTTCATTCCTTATGCAGGCCATGAATTCTGCACAGGTTTGCTCTCTGAAAGCATTAATGCTGCCTGATTCTTTTCTGAATTCTTTGTACTCTAAACACAAGATGTGTCAGTGGAGGATATTCTGGACAAAAGTTCCATAGATGTGTGCAACTGTTCTTGCACCCACAAAATCTGCACCAAAGGAGAAGATGAGGATATTATACATTTCCTTGGAAATTAACTATACACTAGAAGTGAATTAGGATTGCCTCTGCTTTCTATATATACAGACAAACCCTGGCATCTTACTGTATTTTCCTGCAGAGGTACAGAGGACACAGAGGAAATTACTTCAGGAAGGCAAAGGACAGTTAAGGGTAATTGTAATAGGATTTCTATATTTAGTAAGGATGTGAAGCCACTTTTAGCACTTACTCATTCTTTCCTGGTAGAGGATGACAAACCGTCTGATGTTTCTTCAACAGCATTTTAGAGCAGAGTCATTTTTAGGCTTTATTAGATTATTACTTTATTGAATGTCATGCATCAGATACGAGGCCATTAAAACAAACACAGATCATGCGTATGAGGCTGAATTTTTACAGTTCATGAAACAGAGCTTAAAAGACAAGAGCTAGGGGTAGAGCTCGAGTTATAGAAATATTTCTGTTCAACCTGGAAATTAATTTATTTTTGTATTTACTCTCAACTTCTTAAAATGTACCCTTCCACAAAGCTTATCCAGGTTATAACCTGAGCATTGGCTGTTAATGAATACTTAAGGGAAAGATTATGATTATACAAAATTTAGCACGGAGAGTTCCTGCTGTGCATGGGTCAAGGTGATTTTTATTTATCATTTGTATAGCTCCAGGAGTATGGATGGAGTTTTCCATGAGAAAGGAAAAGGAAAAGGTCAACTGTTGATCTGAAGAGGCTAAAATGGTAATGAGGCATAACACCTTAAAGGCATGGTAAAGCACAGGAGGAGAAGAGTCTCACTGTGCACTGTATATATAGCTTACTGACTGCCTTTTAACAAAAACACAAGCAAAAATGCATCAGCTAATGTGCTTGTCAGTACCATTTAGCATTGAAATGAACCATCAAAGGGAGTACTCAAAAGACATAAAAGGTGGTAAACTGTCAGTGTATTATATTTTATTATAAGGGAAGGTGTTTATGATTCTGTAAGACATTTAAAATGTAGTTTGTCAGTTTGGCAACTGACTCCTTGCTGCAGTTGGGCTTCATGCAACACTGGAGGAAATGAAGTCTGATCCCAGGAATTGCACAGGCTGGGACTGAGTGGCTAAAATATCTGGTGGAAGTGTCTTGTACTGACTCTGTGTGTCCATTCTTTCCATGACAATACTTCAGGGAGGTTACTGTTTGATGGTTGGACTTGATGATCTTAGAGGTATATTCCAGCATTTAGAATTCTACTGTATTATTTATTTGCACTTTTGAATAGCAAAATATGTGACATAGGAAGATAGATATTTAACTGATTCCCCTGCTCAAGAGGGACAGGGATTTATTTGGGAGAGTACAATGGAGGGCTACAAGGATGATTAAGGGACTGGAACATCTGCCTTATGAAGACAGGCTGAGAGACTTGGGGCTTTTTGGTCTGGAGAGAAGATTGAGAGGGGATCTAATTAATGTGTATAAATATATGAGGGCTGGGCATGAGGAAGGAAGGGACAGCTTCTTCTCACTTGTGCCCTGTGTTAGGATGAGGGGCAATGGATTCAAGCTAGAGCACAGGAAGTTCCACCTCAAGAAGAGGAAGCATTTATTTACTGTAAGGGTTACAGAGCCCTGGAACAGGCTCTCCAGAGAGGTTGTGGAGTCTCCTTCTCTGGAGACTTTCAAGACCCATCTGGATGCATTTCTGAGTAACCTGCTCTAGTTTTATCCTCCTCTGGCAGGGGGATTGGACTCGATGATCTCCAGGGATCCCTTCCAACCCCTGACATTCTCAAAAATTGCAGCCCTGCAAATCTACTTTCAGCAATGATAAATACTTAAGACACGAGGTCAGAAATATATTGTAATTTGTCTGGTGTCAATGTTCTGTTCCAGTAACTTTATATCTTTCATATCAGATGATTAATGACCTCAGGGCTCTAGGTATGTGCTGTAGAATGGCAGTCCTACGATGTAAATATATTCAAATATATAGGTTCAGAAAACAGACTGCATGCTGCAGTCAATGCCATGCAAGTTCATTTCTAAGTCCATATGCCTTGGGGAAAAATTGTACTGCACTAATGACAGTTCAGAAATGTCAGTTACTTATTTTTCTAACCAAAAGTTGCTAAAAGGAGCCATTTAGTGAATACAGTGGTAAGCAGGTAGCTTTTAGCCTTGCTTGAAATATGAAGTACTTTAATTAAGCCCCAAGTTTTTCTTGGTTCTCTGTGCCTGTATCTCAAAGCCCCAGGTTCTCTTTGCCTGTATCTCAAAGAAAAATAACATATTGTTCTAAAAGACCCCCATCTCTCTGGCCCAGCATATTTCTTCCTATTATTCTGTTTTTTGAGCTTCAGTTGTTCCCAGCTCGTACTCTGCCCTTCAGCAAACACACTCAATCCCTCTGCTCATCCCAGGCTGCATTATTAGCTGTTATCTGCTGGCATTAACCACTGTGGCCAGACAGCAGGGATGAAAGGGAAAAGCTTTCTGTGACTCTGCAGAAGCCTTGCACTCCATTCCTTCCTACTTGTTCAGACAGCCCTGTTGCACAAGTGCTGGGAACACAGTTCCCTTCCACAGGAAAAGTTTGCATTCATTTGATTTCCTCATGACTTTCCAATTATCCTTTTGGATATGGCCTCTAAATCTTTTCGAGGTTCGCCCACTTGTGATTTGTTTCCACCATACCTATAAAGCTCAAGAAAAAGGAGCATGCAAATATTTATTTGTTATGGTGGGACTTAGTTCTCTTGTTTAAATGTAGAGAAGCTGAAAGCAAATGTTTGGCAAATGTGTTTTGGTACAGAGATTTTTCATTGCCTGATATAATATATTCTCCTTATCAGTTTTCAGGTAACAACAGTCAGAGAAAAGTGTCTTTAAGAAAAAGAAAAAAATTGTTAGCAATGAACCTAGTACAGCATTGAAAAAGCTATAAGACAGTCTCAGGAAATTCCAAACAGTAGAAATTTTCTAAATAGTCTTTTTTATTATAATTGTGTTTCATTCCTACTGTAACTCTGACCATTTTCAATTTTCAGGAAACCCTGTCAGTAGTTATTTATCTTCCCTGATAAATTGTTTTATTCCAAAATGTGGTTGAATTTATTATCTGTATTACCACTTGACACACACACACACAAAAAAGGTGGACTTCAGATGTAATTTATAGTTATGAGCATTTTGCTATGGCTTTTTACTTTCTGTGCTAAAATCAATTTCTACCATATCTAGCAAGTCAGAAGGTGTGACTTTCTGTACATTGTGGTAACAAGATGTTCTTCTATGTGGAACATAAAACTGGTCTTCAGAGTGGAAACCTTTTAGCAGTAAAATAAAACCAAAAATTCTAGTAACTGCTTTCTACATGTTATATTATTTATTTATGAGTCACTCTCCTCCACTTATCTGGGGGAATTCTGAGAATTAGTAGAATTTATTGTCACATTTATAGAAATCATAGAATCACAGAATTGTCACAGTTGGAAAAGACCTTTAAGATCACTGTGTCCAACTGTCAACCCATGAAAAGAAAGAAAAAAACCCACCAAAAACCAATCACCCCACTAAAGCATTTCCTGAGGTGCCTCATCTACACATTTTTAAATACTTCCACCAAGTCCCTGGGCAGCTCATTTCAGCACCTGACTACTCTTTCAGTACAGAGAGTCTTCCAAACATCCGGTCTAAACCTCCCCTGGTGCAACTTCAGGCTATTTCCTCCAGTCCTATCATTATTTACTTGAGAGAAGAGGCCAACACCCCCGTAACTACACCCTCCTTTCAGGGAGTTGCAGAGAGCAATAAGGTCTCCCCTCAGCCTCCTCTCCTCCAAACTGAACAATCCAAATTCCCTCAGCCTCTCCTCAAAGGACTTGTTCTCCAGACCCTTCACCAGCTTGGTTTCCCCTCTCTGAACTCACTCCAGCACCTCAATGTCCTTTTTGTAGTGAGGGGCCCAGAACTGAACCCAGTACTCGGGGCACAGCCTCACCAGTGCCCAGTACAGGGACACAATCACTTCCCTTCTCCTACTGGTCACATTATTCATGATACAAGCCAGGATGGTGGTGGCCTTCTTGGCCACCTGGGCCACTTATATTCAGCCAGGTATCACCACCAGCACCACCAGGTGTTTTTCTGCTGATTTTAATATAGCCTGTTCAGAGCCAATAGCACTGAAGATGTGGGAATGTGGGATCAGGTCTGCCAAAGAACTGATCCTTCACAGTAGCTGCATCTCATGTTGTTAGCCCTACATCTTCAGAGCAGTTCTTCCAGGTTCTGTGAGTAAATCACTGATGGAAGTTCCTGTGGACTGCAAGAAAGCAAATGTCACTCATAATTTCAAGGAGAAGATGCAGACTGGTCAGCCTTACCTCAGTCTCTGGAAAGATGATGGAGCAAACCATCCTGGAAGCTGTTTCCAACTATATTAAGGACATGAAGTTGACTGAGAGATGGATTTACATAGAGGAAATAATGCTTAACTAATTTGATAACTTTCTGCAATGACATGACTGTCTTGGTAGATGTAAGGGGATGAGTGGAAGTTAATAATGCTTTTAACACTATCTCCCATTATGTTCTCACTGACAAGCTGATAAAATACAAGCTAGGTAAGTGGGCAGTGAGGTGGACTGAAAAGTGGCTGAACTACCAGGCTCAAAGGGTTGTAATCAGCAACAAAAAGTCCAGCTGTAGGCCAGCCACAAGTGGTGTACCTCCAGGGGTCAATACAGGGGCCAAAACTGTTTAGAATGTTTGTTAATGACCTGGATTATTGGAAAGAGCACAACCTCAGCAGGTGTGTGAAAGATAAAATTCCAAAAGAGTGGTTTATACACCAGAGGATTGTGTTGTCATTCAGAGACACCTGAACAGACTGGAGAAATGAGTCAATAGAAACCCCCTGAAGGTCAACAAAAGACCAGGGGAGGAACAACTCCAGACACCAGTACATGCTGAGAGCTCTGGAAAGCAGCTTTGCAGAAAAGCAGCTTGGGATTGAACACGAACCAGCAATGCACCTCTGAGGCAAAGAAGGCCAAGAGCATCTCAACTCTGTTACGGTGAATGTTACCAGCAGGTCAAGGGATGTGGTTCCTCCCATTGCTCAGCATGGCTGAGGCCACACCTGGAATCCTGTTCCCAGTTCTGGGCTCCCTAAGGCAAGAAAGACAGAGAGAGACTGGAATGAGTCCTCCAAAGGGGCACAAAGATGACTGAGGCTGTTCACCTCAGAGAAGAGAAGGTTTTAGGGGAATCTTTATAATATGTACAAATACCTGATTGGGGGAGTGGATAAAGAAGATGGAGACAGACTCTTCTCATTGGTGGCCAGTGACAGGAAAAGAGGCAATTAGCACTAGTTTAAAAATAGCATGTTCCCTTTAAACATAAGAAAAATTCTTTTTTACTGTGAGAGTGGTCAAACAGTGGAACATGTTGCCCAAGATGGCTGTGGAATACCTGTCCTTAGAAAATCTTTTCCCTCTAAACAATTTTTTTACAAATGCAACGGATAGCTAAGACATTTTGTTTCTAAAAATACTTTCTTCTTTCTCTTTTTTTTTTTCACCATTAAAACAGAAGAAAAGGCATGGAGAAAATATTTATTTCATTTTCATTTCACTCAAGATTTTCCTCAGTAAATCCTTGCCCATCTGTTCTAGTGATCAATATTTATGATACATAATGAACATGGAAGCACTGGTGAAGTACATCCAGGCTTCATTCAGTATTCTGTAGATACTCCTAACTTTGACAAATCAATATTAGGTGGATAACTGTTCTAATATACAAGTCAGTCTGGAGACCTTTTCTTTTTGTTTTGTTTTGGGGTTTTTTTGTCTGAAGAAAAGGTCTAGTGCAAGGTCTAGTAATAATTTTATTCTTTTCCCCTTTCTCTTGATTCTCTTAATACCTGACTTTGTTAAAAGGGTATAAATTGCTGTACAATATTGCATTGGTGAAGCAAATCAGGAAATACTGTGATCTGATATTTTTTAAAATCAACAAGAACCCCTTGGCAGGGTAGAGCTCCAGGAATTTCATCATATTGAATGAACTAAGAATCACCCTGTGTGCATTCAGTACACAATAATCTACCTGAAATCCTCAGAGCCCACTAATTGCGAGCATGGAATACATGCGTTTTCATTATTATTTTTGAGCTTTTCTTTCTTACCATTCTCCCTATGTGAGATTCTCACAGAATTCAGTGAGGGCATCGATGTAAGGGGAAGTGCAAGCTTTGGGCAAAGCAGTATGCAATTAAAAAGAAAAAGAACACAACATGATGCCCCAACATCGCACCAGATTAGCTTTAGATTGGATAGTAGTAAAAAAATTGGAAATTCTTTCCTCTGAAAGGGTTGCCAGGCACTGAGCTGCCCAGGGACTGGTCAGTCACCATCCCTGGAGGTATTTAAAAGGTATGTAAATGTGGTGCTTAGGGATATGGTTGAGTGGTGGACTTGCCAGTACTGGGTTAACTGTTGGGCTTGAAGATCTGAAGGGTTTTTCCCAACCAAAATGATTCTGTGATGCAGTGCAGAAAAGATACATAACAAAGCTGTATGTACCAGTAGACCATTTCCAGCCCAGTTCAAATGTGTCCTAACTGTATCATCTTAATTACTTTAAAAAATCTCTAGCAATCCAAATTAAGCTCCAGGAACATGACTTTTGACTCAGTCTTTCAAAGCTGACATAAATACATTAAATCTTCCAAACCAATCCTCTTTGTTACTCCTAGCACATCTGCAATTTTTTTGTATAATAAAACATTGCATAAAAGGCTTAGCAAATTGCATTTAACACCATGCCAGCAATGTAGGCCACACCTTTAAATGCTCCCAGACTAACCCTTGTCTCTCAGGTTTGAAGCTGTTTATCTCTCTCTGTATTAGTGTACAAACATACATATATGTGTGTGTATACCTATATTATGTAGGATTGTTGACAGATGCTGCATTCAAAGTGCAAGTGAAAGCAAGCTTTGCTTGTTCTTCACTTCAAAAACAACACAAAATGAAACAGAGGAAGAAATCTCATAATCAGTTTCAGCTCTTGGAAACACTGTCAGAATTGTATTGGAAGGATATTTATGAGCAGAGCAAAAAGAATTCATCCCACTGCATAGAACATAAACGAGTTAGAAATGTATTTTCACCATCTGCCGCTCTCAGGAATTCTAGGGATTTGTAAAGGGCAGTTTTGTGTAAGAATAAATCTGAGATTTGGTGAGTTTGTTGCAGAGTCTGTAATCTTGAGACAATGTTCATCTGTTTCAGATGTATCTTTTGGACATTTTAGATTACTCTAAGTATCTAAAAGGCTGCGAGTGGTAAGTAGTCTGAGCAGATATCTATGTACTCATCTGTACAGTACATGAATTTATGAACAGCTGAGGGAGATCTGGAATGAAATCTTTGTAAGAGAAACTTGAAATGGAACTCACAGTAGTCACAGACAATACTGCCATTTCTTGCTTGTGATTAGAATTTTCCCTACCAGTGCAAAATATTAGCACTTAAAGTTCTAAACAGATGTCTTTTACCATTAAGTTTGCACTGGGGGAATCATTTTACTCTGTTACAAGAAGCTACAACAAACTCTGCTATATGCAGTGGCTCATTTCATGTAAGTTCCTGCTTCTGCACTGCACAGCCTCCTGCAGGTGTGCTGGAGAGATGCTGAACCACATAGTTTTATCTGTTACAAAGTCTTCCACACATCTCCAATTTCATTCTTCTCAGGTGCCATCTCCATGGTAATGACAGGAGCAAAGGCAGCAGTTCCCAGTCACATTTCTGCTCAGAAGGAAGCTGTTGGCTTCCTAAGTATTGTTTATTCATCTTTCAAGGCAGTCAAGTGTTACACAGTTTAAGAAGCCCTGGGCTAAGCAAAGTCATTTAACTTACTTCTATTCATAAACTAAGCATAATGTTTTACTTTATTCAGAACCAAGCAGCATGTGTTTGCATCCAAGAAGTACTTTCAAAGTAGCATAAGCAAACCTAAATTCATGCTAAAGGGAAACCAATACAACTAATGCATGGAGTCAAACTTCCTGTCTAACCAGGACGTCTGATAGTCTGGGGCTGGTTTTATTCTTAACATGAAGGTTTTGATACTTACAGCCAGCAATTTCTGTTCCCCATATGCTCAGGAGTTAGTAGTACTGCTCCAAGTGTGAGTTAGCTTCCACACCAGAGAAGATTAAGAAAGATTTCGTCATTGAAGGGCCTGAGATGCAGCTTTCTCTAGACCTTGAAGTAGCAGAGGTATATTTCATAGCTGAATGCAGCTCAGATCATTTGTGATTTGATGACTATTCCAGAGAGGAAGTAGTAGAGGAAATCCTCTTAAGTGGCCATTAATATTTAATAAAATTTATTCAAATGACATCTGTCAACGAGAGGAGCTTCACAGACATCTGTTGTTCCCTTGCTTGGCATTCAGTTTGCTTTATGCATCTGACATATGGATCAGATACCAATGCTCCCAGTTCACTCTTTAATGCTATAAATAACCATGCGTGCAAGTAATTGCTTAAGCTTTCAGCAGGAACATATGCAACTCTGTAAAGGTTTGACCTCTTGTCTGTCAGCATATCAGCTGTTCTCCTATGTTTCAACTCAGCTTTCTGCCCATCAGTTGTAATTGCCATTAATAAGGCATTTGAACTGAAACGATTCACAGGTTCCTTTCCTGACTGCATTAAGGTTTTTGCTTTTGTAGATGCTGTAGTTAAGGCAGATAACCATGCACAAATGCCTGTATGGATAGATTATGTCTTTGCATAAAGTTCTGAAGGGGAATCTTATTTATTGGTAAACAGAAATTCTAATGAACTAACCAAATGTAGTGAAAAGGTTGTCCTGTGAGAATAATTCATCATGGCAGCCATCCAGCTTGGCAGGCAGCGGAGAGCAGAGAAAAAGGATGAGTTGTTTGGTTTTGTTTTCTTTTTTAATTTCTAGTTTGTTAATAGGTTTTTCGCCAAATGGGATACTTAAACTTCTTCCTGCCATAGAAGATATATAAAATAAATACATTATTCATGTTTTTATGCTTTGGGCAGAACTTCTGCAAAAAAAGTGCTTCTCAGGAGGGAAGAGAAGGAAAAGCCAACTATTTTTTTGGAAATTATATTTGATATTATAGATGTGGGAGAAAGCAAAGAGAATTAATATAAGCCACTCCAACCAACTGAACTACACAGACTCTGGAGCCCTAGACTAGTTTACCCATCTCAAGCCATGCTCTTATCTTTGAGGATTAACGTTGTTAGTAGAAGTAATAATTTGCTGTGAGGAAACTAAAATTGTTGACTATTAAACCAATTATCATTTAATCTAAGTACACTTTTTTTATTGTTCCAAAAAGATCTTACATATATAAAGCAGGTACAAATATTAATGATCAGTGAAAAAAATAAACTGTACTTTTTATCCATCAAAAGGGCACTTACTGCTGCATTGTTACCAGAATTCATAAGAGCCCTCATTCCCTCTGAAGGCACTCATGTAAAAAACATATAAAGTAGATAATATGTGGTACTAAGCCTTGACCAGTAAAGAGAGCATCCTCATCTTCCTATTGTTCCTTTCCATTTATTGTGTTCATTCAGTAACAAGTTTAATCTAGATCCAGACAAGAGTGTCAATTGTCTGTAAAGAGCCCACTCCAAAGCAAACTACATTCTTCCAGCAAGGCAATTTAAATCGTATTAAATAATGAATTACAAAGAAAACAAGATATCCAATGCCACAAAATCATGTCATGCAGACCAGTACTCTGAAGAGGTAGTAAAGTTGTGGTTAATGCTAACAGTTGGTCCAGTGTGGTATCTTCCAGAGCTATTTAAGAACTGGTAGCAAGAATACCAGTGAAGGTCCTTAAACTGTGGCCAACACACCCTTGAGCTCCTGTGTGGCAGGACATGAATGATAACCCCAACCCTTCACTCCCAAAAGAGAGCCAGCAAGCTGCTGTGATTTAAATGGGAACTAATATCTGAAAGTTTATCACATGCCAAACTTTATTAATTGATCCTCATAAGACCAATGTGAACTTGGCAGATACTCTGCAGTATTTTTTATGTAGGCATTTTATACAATAGGAAATTCATAGCTAGGAAAAGTGTGACTGTAGACATGACATTCTGCAGCCTCCCCCAGGAGCTCTTTGCATTTCAGTCTCTTGAAAATGCAACAGCTTATATCTAGGAAGGCCACCTGGTTTCCAATATCAGGACCTAGGTGTAAGTTTTGATAATGCACAGGTCAGCAAAGCTTAAGGTAATAGTAATGAAAAACAACAAATTCCTTTTATAACTTCATTCCTGTGAAACTTCTGGCATGCTTGATAAATAGAAAATGTTGATGATCAGAAGACTAGAGCACCTGCCATATGAGTAGAGCCTAAAAAAACTGGGTTTGTTCAAACTTGAGAACATAAAGCTTAGGGGAGACCTTATTACAGGGTTATAGTACTTAAAGGGGGCTACAAAGAAGATGAGATTCCCTGTTTACAAGGAGTCACATGGGCAAGAGGAGGGGTAATGGGCACAAGTTGCTCCTGGAGAGATTCTGATTGAACACAAGAGGAAAATTTGTCACTCTGAAGACAGTCGGACATTTGAATGGTCCCCAGGGGAAGTGGTGGATTCCCCTGTTTTGGAGAGTTTTAAGTCTCAGCTTGACAGGGTGCTGAGACATGTCATATAAACAGTAACATTAGAAAGATTGGACCAGATGATCCTTGAGGTCCTTTCCACCCTGACATTCTATGATCCTTTGTTGTCATTTTATATAAGGCATCCATGCCTATGTATTTGCTGCCTCTATTCAAACTTGCAATGGCTAAATACTATTTAAAAAAAAAAAAAAAAAAAAAAAAAAAAAAAAAAAAAAAAGGTGATAGCTGTTTAAACAGATATGTCACTGAAAAAAAAATCTAAGAAACATCTAAAGTCTGACTCTTTTGAGCTGGTTTAAAATATATCAACCTAAAGTAGGATTTTGATCCCTAAAGCCTGCTTTGCACGTGTCTTTGACTCTTGAAGTTAGTGAGGATATTCCAACTAAGTTAAGTGGACCTGGATTTCTGAGCTTCAGAAAACACACTAGACCAGGTGTAGTAACTGTGTTCACAGCAGGCACAGAATGTTGCAGTTTAATCTCTTGTCACCAATGGGCCAAGGTTTACATTGCTTAAGTGCTAATATGCTAATCCCAACTTCTGGTACCAAGAGGTTCTGATGCCTCTGCTTTGTAATTCTCTCTGACTTAGACATTAATGGAAAATTGATGAAACTCTTTAGCAATTGTAACACCCTGTGGAAAAAAAAAATATACAATTCATTCCTAAATGAAATCTGATAAGCAAATAATTTAAGTCATTCATCAAATTCAAAAGCAATTGGGAATTCCAAAATAAATATTGCTTTTCTTTCCGGCTACAGCGTTAGAAACTAAATGAGTTTTAATAAAAGAACAAGACTTTTTAGTGGAAAGAGGACTGCAGTTTTTTCTCTTTGACAGGGTATTTCAGAGGAGACATGTTCTCCTTTGATGTAAAGAAGAAAAACCTAATCCCTTTCATTCAAGCTTCTAGGTTCGGTTTGCAGCTGGTGATCCTACTAACATTGCTGATGTTTAACACTTTCAATACGATTTTATCTGCACATTTTTATGATAGCAATGCTGTTCATCATATCAAAAGACTAACTTTTAGTGGAAGGATCAGCCAGTGAAAATACATCTACTAATCACTTCCTTCACTGGCACCATTTTACTGTTTGGATCCCTGATTTCCACTGAGAGAGGTTTGGAGCTTGTATTCCTCTTCTATGATTTCACAAGCCTTTAAGGGATTTCTTACCCAAATCATACTGCTCTGAAATAAGCCTCCTGCTGATAAAAACCCATCGTTTTTTTTTATCTTGTTGAGTTCCATGTAGCATGCTTCCCCCTACAGATGCATAAAATACACACAATTACATCACACAGTTGTGATGTGAGTGCTTTCTCTCATCAGTCAGGCTCAGTGTCACATTATAGCTATAATATGTGCATTTAAAAGCATGTCTGGGACAGTGATGATGTCTGTCCTGTCCCAGCCTGAGCACACAGACAGGTAACAGCAGTCCCTCTCATTTGGGAAGTATTAGTGGGGCCACCTACAGCAAAAGAGGTCCTGTGCAGAGGTGGAAGTCATGGGGAAATCTCCTCTAGACATCCTTGTTCCTGTTTTAGACTTAAATGTTTTGTCCATATTGGTCTCTTGGAATATATTATCAGGAATATTGGTCTCATCTCAGAGGGAGGGGGTTACCTGCCTCTGGAAAAGTCCTGGAAGTGAACCAGGGCTTGAAAAAGAATCAGGGACCGAATCATTGTAGCAGAAAGGGATCCACAAAGGGTGATGTTAGGGCTGATGGAGGATGGTATCTTTCCCTCAACCACTGTGAGTTAACATAGTCCCATATTTCTAAATAATTTCTATATTTCCAAATAATCCTAGTATTTCCGAGTAATCCCAGTTTCTTTTGTCAAGACAGAAGATATTATTAAAGATTAATATAAACAGAAGCTCAAAGATGACTGTTCAAGGCCCAATATCTCAGACTTTGAAAATCACCTTAAATATTCCTCCTTCCTCCACCTCCCATGAATTCCTGCATCATGTATGATGGCAAAAGCAGTATTGCCATTTCCTTGCTTTCAGACTTAAATTAAATTTTCTGTGATGCCAAATGTATTTTACTGATGGCAACAAATCACCTCTCTCCCACCTCTTATCTTTCAAAGGAGCAGAGAACCATTACAGGAGCATGCACTTCCATGACTACTAGGAGAAATCATTTTGGAAAAAAAGCAAAACTGCAGCCACGGTGCTGTTGCCATGTTTCTATTAATAGCAATGAAATACATTAATGTCAGTTAGCTTCCAGTTATACTGAAAGAGGTATTTTCCCATAAAAATGTGTTTCTCATCAGGCTATCTACATGAAAAAATAATTGGGCACGAAGGAACCAAAATAAAGCAGAAGTAACCACAGTCTGTAAGATCAATAATAAATAACTGTGTTGAAATAAAAGAGCTGTATGTTTACATCTCAGAGAAACCATTCATAACAGCCCATAGCGTTATCACATATATTCCTTATGCACAATGGTTCCAGTTTATTCCAAGTGTAACTGTTCAGTTCCTTACCTGTACTGCCCTTCTCAGGTATTGTTACTATTCTTTGTAAACTACCAGTCACTTGGGTTTGTCCTTTATATTCCACAGTAAAAGACTTTTCAAAAAAATTACTTTGTTTTGAGTGGCCCATCTGATTAATAGTAACACAGATTTTTGTCTCTATGATTTTCTTATGCAGTGGTACCCCTTATCACAAACACTGGGCAGAATAAAGGATCACATTGCCCTTAGAGCACACTTTTGGCTTTCTGGTGGTGGTAGTTGGGGGGGCTATGTGGCTTTCAGGAAGTAGATGTGATCAGTGTAAAGTTAAAAGCAATTGAAAATACCCCAAAGACTCCATTCCAAGTCTTCATCATAAATTACCAGATTCTGGTAGATAAAAGAAAAAATACATGTTTTATGAAATTGTCAGATACAAAAGATACTTCCTGAGGTGTAGCCAGAGTATCATGTATTTATTACATGTGTAAGTGTTCTTTGAGGATGGATTTTACTGTCCATAGCCTTGCTGCAAATAGCTACATTATTATAGCTGTTCACACTTGCCAATTTTTTTGTAAGGATTATTTCTTGCATTAAGCTTGAGTGAACTGTGGAAACTGCTGTGTGCAGCTGCAGTCATGGAAGCTCTGGGGTTCCCGTGGACTGGCCATCAGTTTGACAATCAGGAAAATTTGACAGCCAATTTGGTCCTTCTTTTGCAACTGCTCCACACTGATTTCCCCTTCCACAACTAGCTTTTCATCATCTGTGCATTTGTGGAACAGCTGTGTCTAACAATAAGTCATTACAGGGTAAGGCCTGACACTTCCTTCTACTACATGTTGGCCTTGGCTCCTAGAAATAGGTGTCTGCTGAGAAGGTGGAACCAGTGACACAGGACCAATGACTCTTTGAGACTGACCATCTGTTCTTCTAATCAGAGGGCACTTAGAGCACAAATGTGGGTTAAAAAGCAGCCCACAAATGGCTCCTCTTAACAGTGGGAAAAACAGGCACAATATGCGAGAGTGTGAAGATGCAGGGAAACTCCATGACACATATTTCTCCTTGATGCAGTGCTCCCTCCTGCTTCCCCCAACATAAACTTGGGTCTTTATGGTAAATAAAAGTCTCAAAATGCCTCTTTGGTTCATGTGAGCACATCAAGCATTTCAACAAGGCAACATTTTTCTTCACTAACATAAGATGCTTATGTGATTCAATTAGCGTGAGGCAGAGCCACAAATCCAAGCAGCTTCTAGAGGGTTTCTAGCAAGGGAGCACCTGACTAGCATGGAGCATATACAAAATCATAGATTTTTAATAGTTTCAAAACTGCTGATCTCTTTATAAAGATTTTAGAATAGGTATATAGATCTCCTAGATATTTTTCAAATCATGAGAAAAATATGAATGTCTGCATAGAATTGCATCACATGAATATTTTCAGTTAGGTGTGAATGTCTCAAAGGATCCACATTACTACTCTTGATAGCTATAGAAACAATAATATTACCTTACACATTCATGAAGCAGAGAAGATCATTCATCTATCTCAAAGTGGAATTTCTTGAGGCCTTGTATAGAAATGAAATACACCCAATGGTCCTGTACGATGCTCCCAAGAGCCTTCACATGTGATAAAGAAAGCTGTCCTAAAGTTACTACACTTTAGATGGACACCCATATAATCACACCAATATTATTTTGTCCCCCTGAAATCCTACAGAGTAGTTCCACAAGGAAAGTTTCTAAAGTTGGTTAGCAGCCAGAGCTCTCACTAAAGCTTCCAGGGGCTTATGTTGGTCAGAAATCAGCAGGGTATGCCAAGAGCATCAAGTTGGCATTTTTACATTCACCCACATTCCATGGCAAACGTTGTTTGTACTAAATGTGTGTTGTGACAAGAATAATAGTGTCCTTGTCAACAAGTACATGATCGAACAGAGCCATCTACTGGTTAAAAAAAAAAAAGAAACAGGAAAAATATCAAAACACCGTTTGTGGAATGCTAGACCAAGGCTTGTCACTTTGTTCATTTGCTTCCTCATCCAAACCTGCTCTTTTTACACAGGCATCCCTCTTCCCCTGGTGACCATCAAAATCCCAGTAAAGTTCACAGAAATACTCGAACCCTACTTGTGCACTCTGCTTAAAGGCAATGGCTGATTTCCTTTTGCTTTCCTGAGAACAAAACCTGGATCTGTGATGCAGGTAGATCATGAGTGTCTGAAGCCTGAGAGATGTTCGTATGTGACTGGACAAAACCACTCTTTCTGTAGAGCACTGAATATTCAGCTCCTCTTCTGGCCAACGCATAGTTTAGGAGAGAACATTCCTTGAACACTGTATCCATCACCTTACCAAGCTATTTGTGCTACAAGTGGAGTCTGAATAACAGCCCTAAACTGGAAGGTTTACATCATTTACAGGCATTTTCCTATTGAGTAGCTCACAATAGCATAAGCAGTAACTTTGAATAATATTTTAACAATAGATCATATATTCTGCGCCTCAGATCTTTATTCCATTACATTTTGGCCTTTTTAAATATGATGTGAGGACCTTTATGTATTTTTGTGAAGAGCATTGGTACCCTGCAGGTGTTACAGAAAACTTCAAACCTTAAAAAAGGCTTGAAACTGGAATATTAAAGATGAAGTTTCTGGAGTAATTCTGAAGGGACATTTAACATAAGAAAAAGTTTCTAACCAAAATTCTGATCCTGAACTCTGTTTCTCAGCATCCAACCTGAAGAACTGTCTTCAGTCTAATGTGTACCTCTGCAAATTTTGGCTGTGTAGCCACAGCAGGAGATGAGACTCGTAGAAGCACAGATTTCAGAGTCACTGGAGAAAACAAACATGAAAGACAAAGTTGAAAAGGAGGGTAAGGAAGCCTGTTCAAAATGTGTAGCTCTGTTTCCAAGTCCATGCCGTTGGTTTTATCATAGCAGCTCTACTGGCAGTGTGTTCCCATGGGTTTAAAAAAAAAAAAGTCAAAAATAGGAGCACTGAAAAACTGGCCATCCTTTGCATCAGCTTTCAAAGAATCTGACTCCATCTTTTCCTGGATGTTTGGATGTTTGGGACCTGCTGAAGCTGAAAGAAATAGTAGTAAATAATCAATTGATTCACTACCAGTAAAAGCAATAAGCTCTGATTTTATTACCTTCTTATGTTATCTGATAGGGTCAGGGTGTGCAGCTTGAATATTTATTGCACCTAGAGAGGGTCTCTGAATCTGTGTCTTGTTTAGGCCTTCCATAAAGTATCCTGTTTTCCACCAAGCTGTCTAATGCTCTAGAGTACCATTTTAGCTGTCACTGACAAAACAAACAACCTTCCTTATATTAAGTCCATAGTCCCCACGGTTATGGGCATGGTCTTTAAATAATTAATTCAGTGTAAGTAATAAATCAATGTCTGCTACAATTTGATAGCATACTAAAACACTTGATGTAATATGAAAGGTTCATATATTCTTGTTGAAGTTATAGTTAATATTTTAAATGTCATAAATGCAGGTCTGTATAATAATGAGAAAAAAAATATGGTATTGTGTATATTTCCAGGGAAGTATAAATTGGTTATGAGGGAAAAGGGAGGAAAAAAGTTGGTAAGAAATAGGACACTTAAGATAATTCAGGCCTTTAAGTAGGCACAACTGTATTGTGAAAGAGGAAACAGCAGACTGGACTCATTTCCCTAGCATTTTCTCTGATTCCAAGTGTCAGAAATTTTGGCATAATCTTTATGTAAACCTATACATTGATGTAGATGTTGTACATAGAGTGACAGTTGTGAAATATATGTCTAAATTGACATGGAGCCAAGATAAAAGGATTATTTTTAAAGTGTGAGTAAAGATTATGCCTGAATTTTGTGCCTGTCATAATTTCAAATAAGGATGAATTGCAAATCTCTTTGATAGATAACAGCAGCCATCAGGTGGGAGGTCACACTTACTCACTATATCATGCCACTAATAGTCATTTTTAAGAAAGCTTATAAAATTGAGAATAGTTTAAATAAAAATCTTAATATGATTGTCAGCAAATTAGTCTCAAGTGTACAGTCAGTCCTGGTTAACAACCTGAGGTCTTGACTATAAGCATTCTCCATTAAAACTAAATAGCAAATACAGTGAGAACCAATATTTTTTTTTCCAATTTCTACAGCATTTATTTTTTACATCTGTTTCATCCAGCTCTCTGTTACAAGTTGAGTATTAATATCAAAATTAGCAGCATCAGAATAAATCTTTACATCAGGTGTGCTGATTTCCTCCATTATATTCATTCAACAGCCTCTGTTAGAACTTCTCAGAGCTAAGCAGCTGGGTTTTGATTTGTCATTACTCCTTGTTTAGCTCCACTGTGATTTGCTGGATTTTTTCAAAAAATTATGAAACAGCAAGCAAGAAAAATAAATCTTTGAGACTTTGAACAACTTTGTCTGGTTGAGAGGCATCCCTGCACATGGCAGGGGGGTTGGACTAGATGACTTCTAAGGTCCCTTCCAGTCTGAATCATTTTATGATTCTATGGTCTTTCACCTCTGGTGAGATTCCATCCTCCTTCAGGGGTATTTTGTGAAAACCAAATACTCTGCCAGCACTGCTTTTAGTGTGGTTTAGATGAGGGGATCCTGCAGCCAATGGGCGCACCCCAACCGCCTGACCAGCACCTCCCTTGCTAGGGGCCCGCGTTCAGCACCGGGGATCGGGACAGCTCCCGGCCCGACCCGCACCGGCCCCGACGGCGCCCATAGCACCCGCGCCCCCCGCAACGCTCCCTCTGGGTCCCACCACCCCGTCTGGGTCCCACCACCCCGTCTGGGTCCCACCACGCCCTCTGACTCCCATCACCCCCTCCTGGCTCCCATCGCCCCCTCCTGGGTCCCATCACCCGCTCTGGGTCCCACCACCCCTTTCTGGGTCCCGCCACCCCCTCTGGCTCCCATCACCCCCTCTGGCTCCCATCTCCCCCTCCTGGGTCCCACCACCCCCTCTGGCTCCCATCACCCCCTCCTGGGTCCTATGACCCCCTCCTGGGTCCCATCACACCCTCTGGATCCCATCATCCCCATGGGGTCCCATCACCCCCTCCTGGCTCACATCACCTCCACTGGGTCCCATCACCCATCTGGGTCCCATCACTCCCTCCTGGGTCCCATCTCCCCCTCCTGGCTCCCATCACACCCTCTGGATCCCATCATCCCTGTGGGGTCCCATCACCCCCTCCTGGCTCACATCACCTCCACTGGGTCCCATCACCCATCTGGGTCCCATCACTCCCTCCTGGGTCCCATCACCCCCTCCGGGTCCCACCAGTGCAGCCATCAGCCCAGCTGCTTCCTTGAGATAACTTCTTTGTTTGTGATATTGTTTTTGGGGGGATTTTGGTGGATTCAGTTCCTGGTAATGAGGCCAATGTTTTGTGTTTGCAGCAGTGCAGAACAGATCTTGCACATGGTCTGCTGTGCAAAAGAGTTGGGAACTTAAAGCTCTTTGTCTAACTTGGATGGAAATTATGAAGATTCTGGTATATTCATCTAAACATTAATAATCATCTCTCACTACCCAAAAATTAGACAGCTAGTACAAAACACAATCTAAACATGTCAGCTGCAATCACCAAAAGGCTTAGAAAACTTCTGAATGAGGACAGGCAGGGGACTTTAATAAAGTAATCACATTCATTTTTTATATAAATTTAGTTGACTTGTTACACACATTGGCGAATTGTTTTATCCAAAAGTAACATTTAAGGAGGTCTAAAAGTTCTGCAGACACAAAACTGATTTATAAATAAAGCATTTAGTGTCACTCTTGCAGTTAATTTTTTTGCATTTATCTGTAGTGTGGAGTTAAATCTCCCCCATTATACAGCAAAGAAAGCTTTAGCTAGATATACTTTTTATTTTCACTGTGACCTACATTACTTCAAGTTATTTAATTAATTAAACTACTTAGACTATATTTTCAAGCAAATACCAGCTCCACTTCTGTCAGTAATATGACAAATATTCATAGGCTTATCTAGTTCCTAGTGGAGGAAAAAAATAAATTCACTGACTGACTCTGGAACAGCCATTTCTTCTCTATTAAGCCCGAGTGGGCAGTTTGCTATTTATTATCAAATAATTCATTATATGCCTCCAGCTGAGATAGTTTTTGGCTGTTCAGCAACAACAAAAAATATTAGAAGTTACTTGACTGGGATTTTAATCTGTTAGTGAGCCCAAGGTAATGCTCATTAGCTTACTGCTCAATAAACAGAGGTCAATAAACTTACTGCTCAATAAACAGGGTTGTCTCCATTGATGGTGAACTGTACACATGTGCCTCTTGTCAAAATCTGAAGACTGCCTTCATCTGTGACTACTTAAGGTCTACCATTTTCACTAGCCTAAGAGATATTCCAAATATTATCCTCAGCTTTTGCTCATAATTACAGCAGGTTTCTTCAGGGCTTTGCTGAAGAGCCAACTGATAGTCACACTTGCATTTCATTGACTCCTACTTCTGCCTAGTGCAATTTCTCTGGTCTCCAAGATCTCTGCCACCACTGCTGATGAACTTGTAGTCACCTCTATAGATCTTTAGACATTTTAGGGAGTATCTGTACACCTAGTGTTAAAATTTTTAGTGAAAAACTCCTAATTGAGCATTTCTAGACAATGTTTTAAAGGTGACAGTGATGCCAGTGCAAAGAGACAAAAAAAAGACTTTGCACCACTTAGGCACCAGATAAGTAAAACATAAAGATCTTAACCTTCAGAGTCAGGCTTAACGAATATCCCTGAAAGATCAATGAAAAACATTCAAACTGAGTCCTTAAAAATATTAATAATGATCTAGGGAAAAGTGGAAATGAAAGGTCAGAATTCTAAATAATGTCATCAAGGAAGGAGATGGAGTGTAGCAAGAAAGAAGCTGTTCAGTGATTACACAAGCTGTCAGAGCCATTATCAGATGTGATCCTGAAAGGGCAACAGTGATAAAGCTGTAAGATGAACTAAATTTATGTTACTCTGTTACATTATTCCCCTCTCCTCCATCTTATTTTTCAAAAATTAAACACAGCATTCTATATGGAGCTGTTACACTTGTGCCAATACTCTGCAATCTAGGTTTATTCTGGAGAGGTAAAAAGAGATGTAATGTGTACTCTGAAAAAGTTGATGTGCATAAGTAATGAAGGTTTGCAGGCCTTGTAAGATAACTACAAAGGATTTATGTTTGGAAATTTTTTGACAAAATGATGTAACTTCTTTATTACTACATCTTACTACTACACTGCTTGCATGTACTCAGCACAAATAATGACAAAGCAGATGCTGAAGTCACAATACCTGGCTTAAAATGAGGGCTGATATCTAACATTTCTCAGTAGTAGTTTTAGGGTATTTTTAAATTGTCATGTAGGTCTAATTAACTGATGGAGAATTCTTTCATTACTTAAGACAAGGAGTGTGTGCAACCATGTGCAATACATCTATACTTATACATAATTTTCAGTGTTGAGGAATGTAAGTTTGGCTAAAACTGACAGACCTTTTGGTTAGAGTTGGCATGCCTAAGGCTTACCATAATTCCAGTGTTTTTCCAAGTAGGGTTTGTACCTATTCATTTCCTGTGTCATGTCCCCTGGCCAAGGACCCTGTGTTAATAAAGGACATTAGCTAGAATGGGCCAGAGCCCATTACTGGTAGCAAAATGCCTTGCCTGTTTGTTGAACTTATTCAGTGTGACCTGAAACATCAGAATCAAAGCAACAAATGTCTAAGTCTGCCAGACTGTTTGTGATGTGAGACTCTGGGACACACTGCTCCACAGTCTGAGTGCAGAACTGCACTGAATACAGCCCTCTCTGCAGAGAGCACAATGTAGAACAGTGGGGCAGAAAGAAAAGGTGATGCTTGGAACAGGGAAGTCCCAGGGTCACAAACAAAGGAGACAATGAAAAGACCAAGGACAGAGTCGATGTCTGATGACCTTGTTCTGCAGGCCCTAGCATGGAACAGTGGTGGCAGCTGCTGAAGGCATTGCCATGGTGTGCTCCTGATAAGTGCTATCTGAGCTGGTAAAATATCCTTGCACTTAACCAGTTTGTACAGACATGGAAATGTGCTTCTCCTTTGCATTTTTTTTTTTTTTTTTGCTGAAGGAAAGTAAAATGGACTCCTCCCTAAATATCCACAGACCTGTCCTGACTAATCTTGAAATTCCACATGATAATGTGTACAGCTGGAAAGCAGCTCAATTTCTAGTGTTGTCTTTGCTGCTCCAAATAAGCCTCTATTTCGGATAGTCCTAGGTGTCAAGAACAGGACACACGCAGATTTAGACAGATGTACAAGACAAGGCTCCTACTCTGCAAAACTTTTTGTTCCATTCAGCTGAAAACTCAATACTCAATCTGAAGACTGTTGCCAATAAAGGATGCTGCCAATTTCAAATTATTTCTGTTAGCTTCCCATCAAGCATATAAATGTGTCTTCCATTTTTATGGGCTTACTCCCTCGGAGAAATGAAAGCCTCCCTGATCTGACCTTCTGCTTCTGCCAGGGTGGCTCTGAGTTCGTGTTCTGTCTGGGCTCAAGCTGGGAGCTCTGTGCTACAGGCTAGGGATGCTTTTAGGCAAGATACAGCAGACCCTGGTGGCTACAGCACTTGGTAGCTCTCAGGTTTCTCTGAAGAACTGAGACCAACTCCAGTTATCTATCTGCCCAAACCTAGATCTGGGCAACTCTTTCCTAAGAGCAGATGCTTCAGAGAAGATACAGCTTAGTGCCAAAGAAACCTGATACAGTAACTGCTATCAGAACTCCTTCAAAAGCTGAACAATTACTGGTTTTTTCTACATTTTTTATTAACGCCAAAGCTAAAGAGACTTTATTTGAACATAATATCATACATTTAAATTCAGAAATAGAAGAATATCCAACAGTCTGACCAATTTAAGTGCCTATGGAGCTAGAGATTTGAAAAATAATGCAACTATGTTGTTGTCTGTTATTTACATGATCTAGATCCTACGCTAGATCCCACCCTGGAACAAAAATTAAGGAAACATTGCTGGTAGTTTTATCTGTTGGCAGACTGAAACCTCTGTTAACTAAATATACTTCACTGACTGCTAGATATGGCTCAACTGAACTGTCCCTGAGCAGCTATACTTTCATGGGAACTTAATGTATACTTTTTCCTCTCTTTATATAACAGCAACACTGGCACGTCAGTTATGTCAGAAGCCTTTTCACAGTATCAGCTGCTGCAGAACTGCAAGGAGCAATTTGAAGCCTATTCAATTACACCTTTCTTTTCTGCCTCAGTTTGTATGCTCATTCTGCGAAGAAACCCTCAGTGCTGGCAATAATGAGTAATGAAATTAATGTACAGGTTAAAAAAAAATAAAAATCCAGTTTTTAGAGGTAAGTTAATACTGGGAAACCACTGTATTATCAGATTGCTACCAGTTCTTGCTCCCACAAAAATCAGAAACAGTTGTATCTTGAGTAGCCTGTTATGACTGCATCATTAACTCAAGGAATGTTTTACTATTCCTTGCACTCAAATGTCTCATACCCAGACCATTAGAGAGCAAATTAAGTATGTCCATTCTTTTAGAGGCATTCAGCAATTTATAATGAAGTATTTTTAAAGTTTCTTAGAGTTGGACTTTCACATGGTTTTGAAAACCATAGCTAAATAACAAAAACTGCCAGAATTTCTCATGTAAACAGAATATTAATTATATTCCAAAATTCAGATTAAATATTGCATGTTCAGAATTATATTGCTAAACTGTGCTCATAGAATTACTACCTGGAGTATGCAAAATTTTCCAGGCATTTCAGTCCAGAAGACAGTTCCAGAAACATACCCAGAATGCAGGAAGTTCTGCTGGTAAAGATTCAGTCAGCAGAAGTTTTATTTACTCTTCTGTATCAGCACAGCCAGCTGAGCAGATTGCTATGGGCCCCTCTTATAAACTCAGTGTTCCTATTAATATAAGCTGCATTTGGTCTATGAGGATTTACCAGGGTAATGCTATCTACAAAGTGTTCTTTATGTAGACTCAGAATAGGGAAGACCTTTTTTTCTTGGTCTTTTCCATGCAGTCTTTGTAGTGATCCCCTGCCATTCTTTGCCTAACGAGCTGTAAAATCTAATCAATTGAACTAACTAAAGCACACTGTGTGTGGAATGATGCACAGCTTTAATTACACAACAAGACAGACAAACAAAAGCTTGAAGTTCTTAGATTAGAAGAAACCAGTATACCTTCTTTTGCTATAGATTTTTTTCACCAAGAACAGACTCATGTTTTTAGATGATATGGATAAAACTCTAAAAATTCCAGGCCTGCTATTCTGTAGATTTTATTCAAATATCTGGCAAGAGATCAGGCTTGTGTGTCACCAGCATATGAATAAATGCCTGGAATAAACAGATAGATTGTCCTTGTCAATAAAACAACCTGGGTGACAACAGGAAAGTTTTGTATTCAGGACCTATAAAATGCATTAAATTTTAGCACTGTCACACTTTGTAAGAAGGGGTGTTATACATGGAGTCATCTCTTTTCTAGAAACTTTTGTATGCAGGCTAATATTTAGGCATAAAGTAAATTCCCTATGACAGACACTAATGTTTCCTAATTAAAATAGGTTTGATGATTTTATTTTTTGAGAAAAATGGATGTCAAATAATTGTGTCCCTCATTGTACAGCTTTTTCCTATGCTGTTATTTAGATTGAGATGCTGGCCCCAACAAGCAATCAGTTTGACAGAAACTGCAAGCTCAACAATTCAGATCTCTACCGTGTTTTGCTTTTTTCTTTGAATTCTGAAAGCATAATTATGCTACTGAGTATGCTGGAGAGTGTGAGCATGCATTACCTACTTCACAGTAATTTCAGTGGAGAATCCAGTACACTTTAAGCTTCAAACTTTTCACAGGGAAATGTGGTACAAGCACTTGCACAGTAGGAAAGGTAGTTACTGCTTTCCAATAGTGTTGCCTTTTGTCTGCCTCTGTCCTAGCTACAGGACCTCACACATTTCATTATGCCCCTGTACTCAGCCCTGGTGAGGCCACACCTCGAGTACTGTGTCCAGTTCTGGGCCCCTCAGTTTAGGAAGGATATTGAGGTCCTGGAGCAGGTCCAAAGGAGGGCAACCAGGCTGGTGAAGGGACTCGAGCACAGACCCTATGAGGAGAGGCTGAGGGAGCTGGGGCTGTTCAGCCTGGAGAAGAGGAGGCTCAGGGTAGACCTCATCACTCTCAACAACTCCCTGAAAGGAGGGTGTAGCCAGGTGAGGATTGGTCTCTTTTCCCAGGCTACTCTCAGCAAGACAAGAGGGCACGGTCTTGGTTTAGGTTGGATATTAGAAAGAACTTCTTTACCCAGAGAGTGATCAGGCATTGGAATGGGCTGCCCCGGGAAGTAGTGGATTCTCCATCCCTGGAGATATTTAAAAAGAGACTGGATGTGGCACTCAGTGCCATGGTCTGGTAACTGCAGTGGTAGTGGATCAAAGGTTGGACTTGATGATCTCTGAGGTCCCTTCCAACCCAGTATGATTCTATGATTCAGTCCTGCCTAAGGATGCAGTGTTACTGCCCTCATTCTTTACTGTGCCTGGCTTCTTTTGCTATGGTTTTGAAGGGATGCATAGCTCTTCTAAATGGGATAGATAAATCAGAGTATATTTTCTGTATGGGCCATGTGAAGGATGAAGACAGATGGTCTGCAACTCACTTTCCAGGAGAAATAAATGATTCTTATTCCTCCAATAAATATGGGGAGAAGAAAAGGCAGAAGCAGCACTGGCAGGGACAGATACAAATCTGTTAGGAATACTTTAAAATATGAAAGGAGCTACCTGTTCTGCACTATTATAAACTGGGAAAGGCCAAATAGAGCACATAAGTACAAAATGGTGCCAAATACAGAACCTCATACCATGAGCTATTTCTGTCTGTGCTTAGAAAGCTGAATTTGTGCTTAGTAATCCTTAGCTGAAACAGACTTTCTGCTATTTTTCTCTGAGAGTGAGGTGGTCTTTCTGTCTCTGGAGCTTTTATCATCACTTGTTACCAGTCTCTACCCATGTATTCATCACACTTGCATTCTGCTTAGCTGCATTTCATTTTTCTTGGGTATTACAGAAATCTTGTCAGATTTATTGTGTCCTTCAATGTATACACCAAATTACTATCACCAAATTAACAGGACCGTTTCTGAGAAATGAGAACAAATGGTTTTATGAATTAGCTTAAACTAAAAGCACAAACCAATTTATTTCAGCATTTCTAGTATAAACCTGGATTTACTTAGGACTTCTAGACAAAACAATGTATATTTTCCAATTTAAATGTTTGAATAATTTTTGCATCACTTTAACACTTCACACATTACCTCAAAGCTACCCAAGTTCCTTTGAGTATAAATAAATAAATAAAGTTTGTAGAAAAACCACTAGGTTCTCTGATAGATTAATTTCTTTTCTCATAACACTAGTTCTGTAAATGAGAATGACCAGGTAGCCAGGCTGTGAGGCACAGAGGTGCCTGAACCTTATCAAAATGAATTATAAAATATTTCAGAAAACCTTATTCCTGGGACAGAAATTGCATCATTATTTCCAGAGAGCATTAATCTACTTACACATTTTAATCATGATGAGAAACTGGGTACAGCGTTATCATTTTATTTTTTAACACTTTGCTCTTCACTTAATTCAGGGCCAAAGTATCACCTGATATTTGTCTAGGCATTTGACATGACTACACTGAATAATGCTTCTTGTTTATTCATAACTTTGACTTCTGGCTCATGAATTTATTATGCATGGCTAGGAAGGTGTGCACTGTGTAGTACTAAATTGGCAGCTCACACATGGTAGGTTGTCAGTCATTTCTCCACCCTATGTGAAGCTTTACACAATTAATAAAGTTGTGCACATCAGCAGGAACTTTACATCCTCCACTTGGTCATTTGCAATAATAAATACAAATTCCCATTGTAATTGAAAAAAGGTAAGATCAGTCATGGCTTGCTTCTGAAATTAACTGGTTTACTGCAGACAGGAAAACCATCTTTTGACCGTGTCTAGGATGAGCCCAATGTTTTCTCTCTTGGAAAAATTAAAGCAGTAAAAATAAAATAATGAACGCAGCAGCATCCAAAGCAGCTTCCACCATTCTGAAGCACGTGCACATCTGAAAGGATTAAAGCAAGCCCTGACAAATACACTTGTATCAGTCTAACCAAAACGTTGTTTATTTTGTTTTACAGATTTTGGCCATTGTGTCCATTCTGTTCATCGTACTGTCCACTATTGCTTTGTCTCTTAACACACTACCAGAGCTTCAAGAAATAGATGAATTTGGGCAGCCAAATGACAACCCTCAGCTAGCACACGTTGAAGCTGTCTGTATTGCTTGGTTTACCATGGAGTACCTTTTGCGTTTTCTGTCCTCACCAAATAAGTGGAAGTTCTTCAAAGGCCCATTAAATGTCATTGACTTACTGGCTATCTTGCCATACTATGTCACCATTTTCCTCACGGAGTCCAATAAAAGTGTCCTGCAGTTCCAAAACGTCAGACGTGTGGTTCAAATATTTCGTATTATGAGGATCCTAAGGATTCTTAAGCTTGCCAGGCATTCAACAGGCCTTCAGTCTCTAGGGTTCACACTCAGGAGGAGCTACAATGAATTGGGCTTGTTGATATTATTTTTAGCCATGGGAATCATGATATTTTCAAGTCTTGTATTCTTTGCTGAAAAGGATGAGGATGCTACAAAATTTACCAGTATCCCTGCATCCTTCTGGTGGGCAACAATCACTATGACTACTGTAGGATACGGTGACATTTATCCTAAGACATTATTAGGTAAAATAGTTGGAGGACTTTGCTGTATTGCTGGAGTGCTGGTCATAGCCCTGCCTATACCAATTATTGTGAATAATTTCTCAGAGTTTTATAAGGAGCAGAAAAGACAGGAGAAGGCAATTAAGAGGAGAGAAGCACTGGAGCGAGCTAAAAGAAATGGCAGCATTGTCTCCATGAACTTGAAAGATGCCTTTGCTCGAAGCATGGAAATGATAGATGTGGCAGTAGATTCTGGAAAGCCTGAAGAAACAGTGAATCCAAAGGAGACTCTTGATGACAACCACCTGTCCCCAAGCCGGTGGAAATGGGCCAGAAGAACACTGTCTGAAACAAGCTCAAACAAATCTTATGAGAACAAATACCAAGAGATCAGTCAACAAGACTCCCATGAGCAATTAAACAATGCTGGAGCCTCTTCCAGCCCACAGCACCTCAGTGCCCAAAAACTGGAGATGCTGTATAACGAAATTACTAAAGCTCAGTCTCAGCCTAATCTTAATGCTGGCTACCAAGACGAATCAGCAAAGCCACCTAGGTATGAAGAAGAAATAGAAATGGAAGAAGTTGCAGGTCAGAGAGATCCCCTGCCAGCCGGCCTCACAGACTTTGTTACTGATATAAGGAGCACATCCAGCATCGACAGCTTTGCCAGCTGTGCCACAGACTTCACAGAAACAGAGAGGTCTCCCCTTTCTCTGTTTCCTGGCTCTCACTTGCAGATGAGATTTCCAGCTGATCCTGCTAACCTGGGAGACAACCAAAGAGTAAGGAGTTCTCAGTTTATACCATCCACAAAAGACAGAATATTTTCTCCAACCGATGTCACCTTTGACTATAACCCAATCGACAGAGCTGTGGCCAGTGATGGCAGTGGGTCCCAAGCTGTTTTGCATGGTCATTTGCATTTAGACACTGCCATGGAAAGCCCCAAAAGTTCCCTGAAAGGTGGCAACCCGTTAAAATCTAGATCCCTTAAAGTGAATTTTAAAGACAACAGAGGAGGTGCTCCACCTACTCCACCAAGCACTGCAAGGCCACTGCCAGTAATGGCAGGAGCAGAGGCCACACAGGCCACCCCTCAGCACATCAGCACCATCCTCCTAGAAGAAAATTCACCTCAAGGGGAACGACCTTTACTTGGTGCTGATGCATCAGCACTTTGTCAGGGACCCGTGAAATCTTCCCCTCTCTTTCCCAAACAAAAGATTTTCACTTTCCCTTCAAAAGAGAGGAGGAGCTTCACTGAAATAGATGCTGGAGAAGAAGAGTTTATGGAGTTACACGGTATAAAGGAAGAAAAACAACAGGATGTCAAAACAAATTGCTGTGGAGATAAACACAGTGATGGCAACCATTTAACAGAGGAGCCACAGGTCAGCTCTTCACCCAAAACCATGAGCCACAACTGCACCCAAGACATTTACCATGCTGTGGGTGAGGTAAAGAAGGACAGTAACCAAGAAGGTCACAAAATGGAAAACCATTTATTTGCTCCAGAAATTCATACAAGTCCTGGAGAAACTGGTTACTGTCCCACACGTGAAACTAGCATGTGACTAGTTACAAAAGCAATAAAAATACCTTTTCTTAAAACACGGTTAGTAATGCCTATGAACTAAAACATGGAAAGCCTCAACAAAAAGTGCATAAAAAGTTATTTTTGCATGGCATGAAGAGTTGTTTAGTTTAAATACTATTAAAAAAAAAAAAAAAAAAAAAAAGAAAGAGTGAGAGAGAAAAAAAAAAAAGACTGCTTTTTGTAACAAACTGAAAAAAAAATGAGGGAAATGACCTAAGAACAGTGAATTAAAAAAAACTCTGCTAGGAGCCAGTGTTCTGCAACATCTGACATTTTTGATCCTTTCACTTATGATTGTAGACAGATTTTAAACTCTTTTAACTTTTTCGTTTTCTTGGTTACAATGAATTTTAGAATTTGCACATGAAAGGATAAAATGTCAATGCATGCATTCATAAAGATGTGAAACAAGGTGCTTTGAGTTTGAAAAAAAAATGCATATATTTGTAAATAGTTTGGGGTTGGGGGAAAGCTACTCTTAACAAGGATTTATGGAAAAAGCATTTCCTGGGACACAGGTACTTCCTTCACAGCGTGCTGCCTGGAGGTTTTGTACAGACTTATGTTGCAAAATTGCAACTTCTACTTACAGCATCTCAAGTATCTTGCTTTCTGTTAAAAAGCTCATGAGTATATCTGTTAATTAAGGACTACAGTATTTTAGTTTATCTGTGCTGGAAGTCATGATAGGTTTGTGTTTTTTTTCATTTGCATAACTTTGGCTATTGTGTTTGTCAGTTTAATTGATGATCCTGTGAGGAAAAGCAAAGATTTAATGACCAGAACTTGAAGTATTTCATATTTTTTGTAGAAAACTGCCAACATTTCATAACTCAGAAAAAAAATCCATTTTAAGAAAAAAGAATATATTATTTTGGTGGCAATAAATAGTGCCAAATGGCTATATAGACATATCCCAAAGCTCTCAATCTCTTAGAACATTTATTTTAACTTGGTATTAAAAGAAAACAAATCTACCCATGTTCTTTTTTTTTTTCCTTTGATGTAACAATATTTACTTCTATATTCTTCGAGTCCTCTTCCTCTTTTCTTTACATGTAGTGCCCATACTTCAATAATGGCAATGTTGTTGAAGCTGTTATGGTGCAAGGACAGAAGAGACAAGCTTTGTAGGGGGAGGTAGTACCCTTTATTATCCCAAATCATATAGCTGGAAAAAATCATATAGCTGGAAAAAACAGCTGATAGCCAGAGGGTCCAGCAGTTAAAAGTCTGGGGAGATGTTTAGAAGTTCCAGCATCAGCTCACTGCTGTGCTACAGGTTTGCTGCATTATATTTGGCCTTTCATTTCCCCATGCGTGGAGGGGAGCAGCTGCTTCTTCCAGGGCAGCACTGTAACAGCAAGCATGGTGAAGACCATGAGAAAGCAAGAATGGAAACCTTAAAAGCACTTTAGACCCCCCAAAATTTGGTTTAAAACAGAAGGCTTCTACTTTCCAGAGAAGACCTAGGTTAATTCTTATTTATGTGTCATTTGTTGTCACCTAAATGAGTAAACATCAGGCACCTAATGCACTTAATGTAAAAGAGTAAGAATTTTTGTTGCAAAGTTGCCCTCTGCTTGAAATCACTGAGCTTATGCCACAGACCTCACCCAAGCCTGGCCCATGGAAAAGAAGCAAGTTTGAAAAGCACCAAAATTTAGAATCTGGTGTCTGGACCAAACAGTGAGAACAGCACAATCCTTCAGTTTAAAAAAAAAAAAACAAAAAACAAACAAACAAAAAACTTTTTATATTTCCCTAAGTATTCTGATTTCCATAACAAGATAACATTAAAGAGTCTCTTCAGTCATTCAAGAAACTGGGAATATAATGTTATTTTTTCCAAACAATGTCTGGTCATTAATTCTCGAAATAAAAACGATTGGTTTTGTCCTTTATTGCAGTTCATTGCAACTTGTTCCTGTATTCAGTTCTATCGATTTCTATGGCATTCTGCTTAACATATTTCAATCATGTTGTGTTTCACTGTTCCAAAACATAGCTCTTGAGTATTTTATAGTCATTAATCTTCTATATTTATTTTTCTTTTTTTCTTCCTATATATTTTCAGTGACTAAAACTAAATGCCAGTCAATTTCTACATGCCTAAAGTGTTGGTCTGTATTTTCTATGTGCAATTTTATGAAATCACATGGGCCTGTTCAATCTGCCTTTACATTCTAGTGAACTAACGAAGACCAAATTAAGTCCAAATGGCATCCGATCTCATGCTGTGGATCCACAGAAAAAATCCCACTCAAGATGTTCTGGGAAGACTGAGGTGTGTCGTGTTCCTATGTGTGCTTTTTCTCCCAGCTGACCCTTACACTTTGGAAAAGCCCCCTCAGATCTGTGCCACTTGGTGGAAAGGGAGGAATCCAGCCATAGGGAACGTGTTGCAGGAGCAGAGGTTTCATTCCTTAGGCTCTCCTGAGCACAAAACCAGTTCTCCCCTAGTAAAATCACTGGAACTGTGAAATCAAAGCCTCAGTCCTTGTGCAGATTAATTTCTTCTGAAAACTGTGGGAGCCTAAGAAAAGAATAGGAATGACTGAAATAAAAACAAGGATGGCAAGAATCTCTCTCCTGATGGAAATCAATGGGAGCTTTAGCTGTATAAATCAGATGAGATTAGGCCCTCATGGACTGCTATGTTTTAAATGTTTTCAGAGAAGCACATTTATTTTGAAATTGTGCAAGCAAAGGAAATGCAATTCTCTTTATTAACAGATGCTGTATTTTTTAAAATCTTGGAAGCTGTGGTAACAGAAGCAAAAATATCAAGCTTTAGAAATGCTTTTGGTATAATTTCATTATATGCTTTTGACTATGCTGAATATTATTTCCAGAAGCACAGCTTTAAACATTTGTTTTTTCCCATCTCGACTTCATGCACAGAATCCATTCCTGAATATCCAGCTCATGTATAATTCCTGATCAAAACGTTTGCTTGAGCAGTTGCAGGACTGGACCTGGCTTTCATTTGATTACAGCAAGTATAAAATGTGCAATCCAGGATCACTTCATTCGTCATGAATTGCTACGTAGCAAATCATGCAAAATTACCTGAGTATATTTCTTCTGTTTTTTCTAAAACTTTGAAGCCATTTCAGACCTGTTTCCCATTCACCACAGTAAGGGGAGGAATATTTTTGAGTTCCAGAGTCAGTCTCCAACAGCTGTGGAATTAATTTTACAACAACTTCAAGAGTCTTAAGATGAAGGCACTCCCCTGTGCACCTGAAAGGGGTCTGACTCTTCATAGCACTGGAAAATGAAGATTGTTCAGGGAGATAGTTTTGCAATCAATATATTTTTTTATATTTTATACTAACTGCAGAATCCTGAATCAATGTTTTAATTCCTTTTCAATGAAGAAACCAAATGTTCAGAGAGTAATTGGATCAATTTTTGAGCAAATAGTCACATTTATCCAAATCTAGGGTGGGGGGAATAATATATCGCACAAACTGCAAAGGAAGTTCAGGAAAGCTGTTTACAGGGGAAACATAAAGAATGTAACATGGTGTAGGGTGTTATTGCACTGAAGACTTTATATAAAATACACTTTTTTAAATAAAAAGACAAAAGGCCTTTTAATTTGTCATTATATAGAACATAGGAGCCTCTGTGCTAATACAACCATACAACACACTGTGTCCTCACTTCAAAATTAATCTCAAAATCCAAACATCTGTGATGTTAGAGAGGTGATATCTGATCTAACATTAGAGCAACTGACATAAAGAACCTTTTAGCACAATATTCCATAGCCAGAAGAGTGTGCAGAAAATTGTATTCTTTCTTGTAAGATACGTAAATTAAACATAATACTGGCTTCTTGAGTCTTTTCCTAACAAGCAACACCAGGCAACATATTAATTGTCCTTGAAAAAAATTAGTTCTTTTAAAAGTGGGTCTCTTCCCCTACATCTAAACTGATCTTCTGATTCCTTAGATGCATTTGAAGCAAGGTTTACATTCAAATTGTATAATTAACTCCTTTGACTTCACCTCCAAACTGGACTCCAAATTGTCCTTTTCAAGCCCTATTGAAAATACAGTCATGTCCAGGCACTACCTGACTGTTGTCTCTATTCATATAAATTTTGAATCATGTGTACAGAAAATGAAGTTTAACATTTTGATCCTACAAAAATATTTTAAACACAAAAAAAAAAAAATTAAAGAAATAAGCTTTTTTTTCAAAGTAGCCAGCAGAGATCAAGCAAGAATGCAAATACAGCAAAGGGGGAAGAAAGGCAGAAAATTCTAAATAAACGAGGCATGTTTTAATATACTGCATAAACAAGATCTCCAATAAAACATATATAAAGTAGTCCTTATTGACACTTAATGAGGTAAAATTGCCAGTAGCAGAAGATTTCATTCCAGATTTTGTTCCCTATCTTAATTCTTATCCTAGAATCTGAGCTTTTGGTGATGTTATTACCCACTTGCCTGCTACATAAATATCTAATCTGTAATTGTCTTTTCATAAGACTTTCCTGAAAAAGAAGATACTCTTTTCCTATCTTTGTTGATCTTTGGATCTTTTCCCATGGCCCTCCAAATATCATCTTCCTCTTGGGAACAGTTGGGGACAAACAAGATGATAGGTGGATCTTTTTTATCAGGAAAGCATTTTGGTAATCTGCTATAAATGGCCAGATGGACTCTATTGAATACGGAAAAAGAAGGAAGAAAAAATAAGTGTCATTTCTCTTCATCATTGTTGCAGCCATACCACCTCCCAGCTTCACGTGTTTCTAGTTTTAAAATGGTTTCTTCCAGTGTCCCCCTCAACCTGCAAGTTGTTCCAATGCACTGATTGCACCCTTCACAGCTACTGCTTTCCTTGGTGAAGGAGGGTTAGGGGACTGGCAGCTTGAAACAAAATTGTTTGCATCGTGTGATGGTTTCTTGTTCAGCAGTTAAGCACCATGTGATATCTGCAGGTGGAGTAACATTACTTGTCTTTGTATCTGTTCCATTGCAGGTTTAAAGAGTATTTTTTAAAAAAATGTTGTGTTACAATAATTAAGAGGTTTTACCATTTAGTGCAATGGAGATTTCTTCCAAAACAGCAGTGATATTTTATAGTCTTATATGATTATTGATTGCTATTTGATTTTCTTCTATGACACCTAACACAGATCCAGATGGATTTCATTGTAGGACAAGGAAGTAGCACAGATATATGATTGCTCTTTTTAATTAAGAGTAGCTAAAGAATATGCTATTAGCTCACATTAAATTTAAAAAGACAAGATTACCCTAATTATACCTCTGAAACAAACAGCAACATGTCTTTACCTTGGACATTAAATGTAGTTCTCTGGTTAACGTAAACCCTGAATCTTGAGGCAGTAGGGTAATTAATTTCATTAGGCTATTTTTTTTACCTCAAATCAGTATTTAAGTAGACATTTGACATCAGCAGGAGTAATGTATACTACTAAACCAGAAAGTCTATGGCTTATGTTTACACTGGCAGCTTAGTGGAAATCAGGAGAGCTCTCCTGATGTGAATCTCTCAGCTATCCCTGCTTCTCATGCTTTGGTTCACACCACAGAGCAGTCCTGGAGCATGCAAACTGGATTACTTTTACATGAAGCTGAACCAGAAAACTTGTTCCATGAGGGCACCTCCTGTGCTGCAACCAAACAAAGTATTGAGGTCTTGGTACCAGACTAGAGCTGGTCCAAAACATTTCCCCTGATACACAGTGTGAATTGTGCACTCAAACTGTGCTCCTCAATAAATCTGCTTCTCTTGTGTTGTACTACTTGCTAATGTAGACACAGAATACCCTTAGCATGAGTTATTACCTTCAGTCCATGCAGTCTTGGTTAAATCCCTTAGTAAAGCAAATTTTGCCAGTGTCATCAGTGGTATTGCTTAAAAAAAGCAAGATATGGATGTGGCACTCAGTGCCATAGTCTAGCAACTGCAACGGTGGTTCAAGGGTTGGACTCGATGATCTCTGAGGTCCCTTCCAACCCAACCAATTCTATGATTCTATGATATAGCCACAGATGAAATTGTCTCCAGTGTGTTCTCCAACTTAACCCAAGTGGAATAATCTAAAAACTAAATTCTTGATAACCATTGGATATTGGATAGCTGTGGTTTGCTGTTTGGGCACACTCTTCAGCACTGCATATTTCTATAGTCAAGTTACTTGAAAGTTGGTGTTACATTTGATTAAGATAATACAGCCCTACATTGACTCCCTCTGAAATTATTAAATCAGTGAAATGAGTAAACTGACTGCAAGTAGACCCCTTTAACTTAACAGAAATCTTAGTTTATACTGGTATGAATAAAAGCAGATGGCTGTGAAAATGGCTAAGCTTTGGCAGAGGATCAGAAGCTCAGCTTGTGTATTTTTTGGTGATCTACCATGTCTTTCCATTTGGATCATCAATTGAAATTCATTTAAAATAGGGGGCTAGTAGGGTTTTGATTGTGTGCTCTGTTGCTCTGATGTCTTTGACATACCTTGTAAAAGGTAATGCAAGAAACAGAAAGCCTGTTCGTTACCTTATTTTTTTAACAATTGCCAAGGTGAAGGATGTATGTCTTATACTGATATTTTTGCTCTAAGTTTTGCTCAGATAGCATCTCTCAGTGGAGATTCAGAACATGAAACACTTATGCCTGCTCTTCAAGTCCTTAAGCAGAAAGCCAGTGGGAATTCTGCCTGTATAAAACTGAAGGATGGAGCAATATGTTATAGCTTTAGGCAAAAGGAACAGTTTCTAACATATCACAAAATGAAAAAAAAAAAAAACCCACCACAAATACACTGTTGGGGAAAATCATGGGTACTTCTGGTAGGATGCAGAGTTCTAGACTTATACCTCTAAATTTTCAAAGAGTTATGCAGAGTTTACCTTTGTAACTCTTCCAAAAGTCAAAGGAGCCATGCTGATAAAGTGAAACACGGAGGGATGAGTGCACAAAGAACTCGAGAGTTGAATACATAGCCTATTGCTTTAAGATCACTGTAAATATCAACTAAAATATGTACTAGTTCATGTTTATAAGTTATAACTGTGTTTCATAGATACAGTAGCATGACTAAGATTAGTTTTATTGAGTTTCATGAACTTTACTTTGTATTCTTCTGTGAATGCTCTGAATGCTGCAAACAAAAAAAGCACAACAGTATTTTTTCAAGTTCTCTTGGCGCGATAGCAGTGTCTACACTATTGTTCAGTTTTACAGAATTAACAACATCTCATCATAAAATCCTATATTAACAACATATCTTTCTTTAAAAGAACTGTCACTAGGAGATAAAAGCATATGTGATAAGTCTTGTCTAATCTCATTCATATGCCTTTACAAAATGCCCCAGACATCTGTGGGACAAAATGCTGCTTTTGCTTCAGGCGTTGTTTGTATCTGGGGGTGGGGCAGGGAAATAATAGGGCATTTTGCAATGGTAATTGCATCAAACATGCTTTTTTCATAATTATTGTATTTGTTAGAAACATTTTGGTTTAATTTCTTTTTGTAGGTAAGACTGTTCGACAATAGCTTTATTTTTTCAGCTAACCATCTGATTCCATTAGACTAATAACTTTTCACATTTAGTGGTATTCGTATCAATGTCTCCATATCAGCTGCATTTTAACTTCATAAAAAAGGAAATGTGATTATTATTTTGTCATACTAGATTTTGCTGATCAACTAAATATCTCCGCACCAATCTACATATTAATATGCATGTTGTAGTCTGTACAGTTGTTCAACATCAAATATCTGTTTAATTTATGTCAAATGTCTGTAAAATAAATGCATTGTTCTCCATTTCAGTCTGATAGAATAAGCAGGGTAGTAAATAAATGTGTAAATGAATCATCTGTGTCTCATTTCAGTTCTCTGCATGAAACCACTTCACATTAAACATCACATATAGATCAAAACACTAATCCATAGTGTCTTTAGATTCCATAACTTGACAATACTATACAGGGATCTCTGGCAGACAATGTGTACATAAATAAATCATGTGGCTATGCAAATAAAGTCAGAATCCATTATTATTTTTTTTAAATGAAATAGAGTGCTTCTAAGCCTTTTTATTTTCTTCTCTGTTTGGCATTACTGCTAATTACTATTTGCACTGTCATAGAGACAAGACCTCAAATGGCTTTACAAGGGTGAGTGAGCATTATTGCCTGCAAGATGGAAAGCCAAAGTTTGAAAAGAATTAGCAGCCTTTTTGGATAGTCAGACCTGGGCACCTGGGCACCATTCAGATGTGGTGGATAAACCAATCTCTTGTTCAACCTACGAGTAAGCAACCTAGCTTGGAGCCCAGCACCTTGTTACCTAAAGTGGAACATTTTTTTATAGCCCAAAACCTGGGAGAGAAAGTGTAAGTTGTACTGGGAACTAGTTTTTTCCTTTTGGATGAGTCATGGAATTAACTGGGTGTCTTACAGGCAAAGTTTTGCTGCAAATCCACCTTTAATTGAGCATCTCTACCATTTAGAAAGTAAGGAATATTATTTCTTCATCTTCAAAATACAATGCTATTTTTTTTATTTCTACATCTGAATACTATTACAGTGACATAAAAACCGTAGGAGGACCAAATTCAGCCCCTTGTTGAGGAGCATGCTGAGTATAGTTATTAAGAGAGAGCTTAGAGACATGCTTTAGCTCCACAACCCCACTGTATAACACATACCTCAAGACACAGGCTGTTGCACTGCTGAACTTCTCCCTTTCAGCTTTTAACCTAAGGGTTTTTTCTCTGAACGGGTAGTACTGTACAAAAATCTGTATTTGTTCCATCTCCTCTTCTACCTTAAACACATTCTTAACCTCTTCTTTCCTTAAAATCAAACCCCACATGTTTCTTCTTGCTTCTCCCAGTATCTCCTTGGCATTGATACAAATAATTGCATTTGAAAGAAGGGATTTAAAGTTTTATGTATTATTCAATTACCAATCAGTCTGCAGACCACACAGCTATCCATGGTACCCAAAAGTATCTTCCCAAACTCCATTTCTAGCTGCACATTCCAGCTGCCCCATGGCTCCACCCTGCAGCAAGGCCTGGGCTTCTGTAAGTCCTCTGACCCTACAAATTTTAACTGCACAGAAAGTAAGCCAAGCCATGCAGGAGAGACTGAGTAGAAGCAGGATCCACCACTGGAGTTTAGACACAACATATTATCTCTTCAGCTATGCCCTGAGATTAGAAGAGCTTTCAATTCACACTATTTCATCTTTTTCCATTTCCTCCTCTCCCTCTATTCTTTCTTGTGGAGCTCATTCTAAAAAAATATCTAGCACCCTAGCATCTCATCCAACTCCCCAGCAGCCTAAGAAAGGAATGGACTTGCTGCTAGCACCAAAATAAAAGCACAGAAAATCCCCACTATTTTATTGGTGCGATCTGACCTGCAGCTGAACACAAATGCAGCTAGGAAGCAGGCAGGATATTTCATGCAAAGCTCCAAGTGGGATATGTGTTCAGGATTAGGTCCTAAAGAAACATATATTCCTGGCAGAGGAGGAATAAAGCAGGTCACAGAGATCATACTGCTAAGGTACTGAGATGTACAAAAGGTTAGCATAAAAGCACGTCTCTCTAATCTATTCAGAGGAAAATTTCAAGCATTTCTAATATAAATAATAGGAAACTAAACAATCTAAATAGACAGGGTTTGATTCTAAACCTTAAGTTACTGTAAAGGCTTAAATAACATTTCTGCTGATTCTCTGAATGCAAATATTCATTGAGCGTAGAAAAAACTAAACCAAAAATCAAGGGAAAATTGTTCAAGCCTTTTTTTTTTTTTTCCTCTGGAAATCCAAATCCATTCTTCCATCTGAAAGAAAAAAAAGAAATCCAGGGGTGAGGGGGGGGTCAGAATTAGACTATATTGTATTATGCAGTGGGTTGGGTGTTTCTTTAAAGGTTTCAGAGAACCTCACAGACCCCAGGCCAGAGACCTCAACTGCCTGCATTAGAAAATGGTGAAAGTGTAGAAAAAAAATATTCCTGTGGCTTTCTCCAAAAAAATTATCAACTTTTAATGGATATATCTAAATATGGTTGTTAATATAGTTGACTCATTTTTTGACTCTCAGCCAGTAAACTTCCCCCAGTAAAATAAGTCAAATTACCTTTCAAAGGTAATCTGTTCATTTAGGACTGAAGTTTTCAACTAAGCACTGAAATACCAGCAGACTTTATGGGCACCACAGAATCCACAACTGAAGTTACATTCATAAATAGATATTGATTTTTGAAAGCAGTTTCATGTAAGTAATTAGCCACCTTTCAATATTTCAGTACTATTTTCTACTCAGTCATACACTGAAAAGGTACCAGAATTGCAACATGCAAACTTGCTTTCTCTTCATCAACTCATGATGAAAACGGTGATCAAAATCATAACTGCATCTTGCAAGAAACAGAATTTTTGACTCATATTTTTGTTCTGCACTAGAACAAAAATAGAACATTGATATAATCACTTAAAGTCCTCTTCTTTGGTTTTCATGGATTCTCTAAGGAGACATGGCCCTCATTTGGGTCTTATAACTACAAATTTGCACTGTGGTCTCTGAACCAGAGAAGCACAGCGTGGCCTCCAGCACAGACCTGGCACTTGGGCACTTTCCAACATTTGCTTTTAAAACTGAAACATTTAAGACTGAATTCTATGTCTTAAAGCCATTATCTATAGATAACAAACATTATACAAGAAGCCCTGATCAACTGAAATCAAATTATAATGACTCAGTATCTAAGAAAATTATAAGCTTATATCCTTATCCACACCGGGACTTACACATCGTCATTACGTATTAATAAAACCCCACTATGAGCCAACAAAGATAAAGAACCTGCTCTAAATTAAGTTTTAAATACCTCAATGATTCAACGTTGAACTCCAATTGTTGTACAAAATTATCTTTTCAGCTTTTGGGGGAAAAGTAGGGCACAAACAAGAAGGCTACATACACCTCATGAAAATATAATTGCATTATTGGCTCATAGTAACTAATTCATCAGATTTTACTGATGCTTGACAGAGAGAAAAATAGATGCTATTAACCAGATGATGAAAAAGTCTGCAGTTTTGTTAGGCAACAGCTCCTGAGGGCCCAGAGGGATTTTACTCAAAACTGCTAAATTGGCTTAAAACTACAAACTGACTTTGTGTTAATGAGGATTTTACTTGGTATTACTTGCCACAGGTGAACTGAGACTTAAATACATTTTCTTCTTCCTAATGAAGATAGGATGACAAGGAGCAAAGCCAGAAAGACCAAAATTCTTTTTAATCACCAATGTGCCTTCAAATGCATTTATCTTAGAAAGCATTTAACAATGTTGAGCTACTAAAAGCATAAAATGCATCCTCTTTGCAGAAAATAAAAGCAAACCAAACATGAACATCAAAAAAGGAATAAATTTTAAAATTACAATAAATAACCATGATTTGTTTTGTTATTTCTCACTCTTCGTGCTTTCAATAAATTACCATCCTTGCCATACTGGAAATCAGCACAGCAACAATTTATTGCTGATCTCTACTAAACAGCCATTTATGTATTTCTATTGCAGAAAAAATCATGTTATCATTCCCTGTTATTTAAGCTACTAATGAAACTACTGTTTTGCTTTACAAAAGAAATCTATTTTTAAGATTTGCTTTCTTTTGTTACAGTTTTCAAGTGGCAATTTGCAGTGAGTTTTCATCATTTCTTCCCATGTCATTTTGCTTCTGCTAGACAGGAAAAGATGAGCTGTCAGCTGTGAAATATCAGTACAGTATCCATATCCATGCTAGTGAAGTTAAAAAAGCTTCTTCAGAGATTACTACAACTTAGTGCATTCATTAAGGAAAAAGGTTCAAAGTGACCTGTACTCTGGTTATGTTACAGTCTGGGGTAACATAAAATTTTTTTGTTTTTTGTTTTGATCTGAGTGAACAAAGTCCAACCAGCAAAGGTTGGGTGCAAGAATAAACTTTCATTTGACAACTGCCCAGCCACCTTAGCCAGGTACATCAGCAGAAATACAATCAAGGTGGCTTCCTCCACCCCAGCCAGGACTGTTCACTTCAAAATTGTCTCAAGGCAATGAATAATTCCAGCCCGAGAGGAATCTCACAGATTAGACTGGATAATCCACAGTGAACAGAGCCATCATTAATGCCTCAGCTGCAGGAAATGTTTCTACCAAATTGAACACTAAGGCATCCAACCATAAAACAGCTCCATAAAGAAGCAGAATTCATTAGCTCAGCCACTCAAGCAACCTCCCTATTTATCAACTTTTCCATTTTGGCCTTTTTCCATTGTTTGTTTAATGATTTCATTAAACTATATAAAGAAGTGGGCCTAATTGTACCATTCTTTGAAAAGAACCATGTTTTCAGTTTTCCAGTCCCTCACCAGGATGCTACAATAGAAACATCTTATGTTTGTGCCTCAAATTCCAGTGGTAACTCTGAGGACTTCCTTAGCAAGTGTCTCCATATACATATATATATATGAACACCCATCCACACACAGAGCACATATGGAATCTGTCACTGTCTTAGCACACTGACCTGCAAACCAAAACCCCACAACACCTCACACAAGTGCTAGGGCATAGTCACAATCTTTCTCAGTTTGCAGAAAGGAGGATCTGACAGTCCTCACACCTCTTAATTCATAATTGGACCACAAGAAGGTGGATACCAGGACATCATTCCATACACACAGAAAAATGGAAGTGTTAACATCTGCACACCACTATAATTCCCATGAGGCTTGTATGGCTGGCATAAATTAAAGCATACGTAGACTAGAATAGTTTCACTCTGGCATGAATTGCTACAACTGCAAAACAAGAAGTTTCTTACAACAGAAAGAGTAGAACTACTGCTTGAATTATTCTCCATTTTTGCTTGGTTCACCCCTTTTCTCATCAGGACCACATAAGCAAATCACCTCAAGCAAGTTCCACAAGTGTGTTTACCTTACCTTGGTAAAGACTGGAGAAAAGCTCTAATTTTTCTATGAAATATTTTAAAACTGAATCAAAAATTGCCACATGTCTTGAGGAGGATAAAATAAGATTCCCAGTTATCAAAAGAAAAAGACTGTGCTACATGCATACAAAAAATCTAAACAGATAATCAGTCTTATAGTGTTAAATAGTAAAAGAAAAGTGTAGCTACTTTTCTTTTATGTCTAAGCCCTCATTCTTGCCCACAAAACTGAACAAAGAAAAAACAATTTTCAAGAGGCACCATTGCATAAATATGCAGCTACCTCTGCTTTCTGTGACAAGTTTCCCTTCAGCATTTCCCCACAGTTAAGAATGAAAGTGATTTTTGCCTAATCAGCATGTTTTGAAATTTCTAATTATGAATTAAATCACAATTTTAACCAACAGCAGATGATTCCACTTTCATTTGGAAGCTTGGTTTCATAAGAGCATCAGACTCAGTTTCACCCATTCACTTGAATCTCAAAATCTCTGGTTTTCTGGTACTAAGTACATCTCATCTTCTCTGTCAGAATGTACAGATACACAGGTAAGTATGTCTGGTTTTAATATTTTCACAATATTAAAGTTGTTGCAAGTCCATTCTCTTTTTCCCAGTCTGCTAAACACATCCAATCTTGAGCTAGTCAGTAGAGACAGGGAATCACGTTTCCAGGACCTTATTTTCACATTGGGAAAAGTTTCAAAGCTAATAGTCCCCAGGGTTTGGCACACTTAGAAAAACAAATAAACACATAAAGAAATTATTAGTTCTAAACAAGCAAAGTTTCCAAGAGGTCTTTAACAATCATTTAATGGAAATATTGTGACCTGAACTGACATATTATGTATCGCAGGAATAATTCCACAGAAAATGATGCCAAATGTCAGTCATTGCTCAGTATACCAGGGATATCTAGATCTGGCCAGTAACTCAGGGACTCATTCCTATATCTCTATCAAACAATTTACATAAAATGTAATCCATAAAGATCATGTAATTCATTAAAGCCTGTAAACACCATGGATTTTTTAACATATTTAAATGTCTTGATCTTAGCCAAGGAGAATTCCATATAACTTCATCAGGAAATTTGGCATATGTGCTATAAAAGTATGTCCTGGGAATATCTAGTAAAGTCAAAATGTGAGAAGTATTTGCTTCTGGTAGCAAGATGGATTGCAGTCAGTGCCATACAGCATGCCAGGTTTCCCTTCTTCTTGTTAAGGGGAGTCTCACACACTGTGGTAAAACATTGGTTTGACACTCAGTGGTGAGAATGTGCCAGTGGGGATGGTGGGTGATATTGTAGTCAGCTACACTATCTTTAACTCTGCTCAAGTCCCTAATGTAGCTCTTCAGCTGGGCCAAAATAAAATACCTATCAATTCTTTTTCTGTGTGTGAATTAATCTTAGTAAAGGGGAGGAGACCCTGCTGAGTTCATTATATTGAATACTATAATACGCTTTTCTCTAAAACTCTATTACATTTACTGAGAATAAAGCAACTTTTATTCTTTCATACATATATTAGCTTAATGAGCCATTAAAATGTCTAGTATTTAAAGCATACCATGAGGGCATCTATGGTTTAAGCTTCAGAAATCACCCAAGCATCTTGCAAGTGTTAATAGAACTCTCAACAGGAGTAATCTAGCCTTTCATTTATTTTTTAATTCCACCTTCATTTAATGCTATAAAATGCAATTATTTACAAAGAAAGCAGGCAAAACCTGGAATATTGTACGGAGTAATCTAAGTTAGGAAAGGCAGAATGGGAACATATATGTGGGATAATACCCTGCTGCTGATCAGGTCCCAGGAAAGTCCATATATTTTCTTTCACACGTTCTCTAGTTAATTATTCAGAAACTTCCTTTTCTGATGATCAGAGTTCCACAATGAATCTGCCCTCTTGGAAGCAGCAGTATCCATCCACAAAGGGGCCAAGTGCTTTTTCAGTGACCTCCAGACCTTCCAAAAAGGCTCTCATACAGAAATATTGGATTTGGAGCTCCCCGTGGGAATACCCCAGCAATCTGTGTGACCTGGAGACACGTGAGCCATTGGATCAGCTTTACCACATTTGTCTGCAAAGCCCAAAACATTTGAAACCACAGCACATGCATACCCAGAGAATCAAGGACAGGCAGAAAATGTTTACAGAGCTGTAGCTATTTTATACTGCAGACCAACCTCACCCATCGTATTTTTCTCCTCTCAGAAATTTACTGCACCTAATTGCTTCTGCATGATTGGTTCAGGAACCCAATACCCATAAACCTATGAAATGTCTACATGGCATTATCCTTACATAATATTGGCACACTCATAAACAAAATCCTTCACTGAATAGAAAGTTTCTGTCAATAAATTCTAGACAGATATTCCAGGGCTACCCAGTCCCCTGAGCTGGAAGACAGGGATGAGGAGCAGAATGAAGCCCCAGCAATCCAAGAGGAGATGGTTAATGACCTGCTGCACCACTTAGACATACACAAGTCCATGGTGGGATAATCCCAAGGGTACTGAGGGATGTGGCAGAAGTACTCACCAAATCACTTTACATCATCTACCAGAAGGCCTGGCTAACCAGGGATGTCACAGTAGACTGGATACTAGCTAATGTGACCCTCATCTACAAGAAGGGACAGAAGGAGGATCCAAGGAACTACAGGACTACTAGTCTGATCTCAGCACCAAAGAAGGTTACGGAGCAGATCATCTTGAGTCCCATTATGCAGCACAGATCTGGCCCAGTCAGCACAGGTTCACTAAAGGCAGGTCATGTTTGATGAACCAAATCTCTTTCTGTGACAAGGTGACCTGATTACTGGACGAAGGAATGGCTGTGGACACTGTTTACATGAATTTCAGTGAAGCCTTCAACACTTTTTTCCACAGAATTCTCCTAGAGAAACTGGTTACATGTGGCTTAGACCAGTGCACTCTTCACTGGGTAAAAAAAGGGCCCTTGGTCAGGCCCAAAGAGTTGTGATAAATGGAGTTAAATCCAGCTGGTGATCAGACCCCAGGCTCAGTTCTCCAAGGCTCAGTATTGGGGCCAGTTCTGTTTAATGTCTTTATCTGGATGAGGATATCAAGTGCTTCCTTGGTAATTTTGCAGACACCAAGTTGTGCGGGATTGTGGATCTGCTTGAGGGACGTGGACAGGCTGGATCAATGAGCCAAGGCAAATTGTATGAGATTCCAAAAGGCCAAGTGCCAGGTCCTGCAATTCAGTCACAGCAACCCCAAACAACACTACAGGCTCCGGGGAAGTGTGGCTGGAAAGCTGCCTGGTGGAAAATGTCCTGGGGATGTCAGTCAATAGCTGTCTGAACATGAGCCAGCAGTATGCCCAGGTGGCCAAGAAGGCCAACAGCATCCTGGCCTGTATGAGGAATAGTGTGGCCAGCAGGACTAGGGATGGGATTGTCCCCCTGTTCTCAGCACTGAGGCTGTGTATCAAACACTATGTTCTGTTCTTGGGCCCCTCACTATATTGAGATGCAGGAGCAAGTACAGAAAAGGGCAACAAACCTGGTGAAGGGTCTGGAGAACAAGTCTTATGAGGAATGCCTGTGGGAAACTGGGTTATCCAGACAGGAGAAAAGAAGGCTGAGGGGAGACCTTATTGCTCTCTCCAGCTACTTGAAAGGAGGTTGTAGCAAGGTTGGGGGCGGTCTCTCCTCCCTAGTAACAAGGAATAGAGCATGACGAAATGGCCTCAAGTTGTGCCTAGGTAGGTTTAGACTGGATATTAGAAGAAACTTCTTCACTAAAAGGGTTATCAAACACTGGAAGAGGTGCCCAGGGAGGTGCTTGAGTCACCATCCTTGGAGGAGTTCAAAAGATGTGTTGATGTGGTGCTTAGGAATATGGTTTAGCACTGGACTTGGCAGAGTTAGGTTAATGGTTGGACTTGATGATCTTAAAGGTCTTTTCTGAACAGAATGATACTGTGATTCTGTGATTTTCCAAGATCTGCTATTTTTTTACAGTATTCTACCAGAAGTCTGGTCTGATCCTTTATTTCTATATATGAAAAATAAGTTCTGTAATATTCTTTTAACAGAACATTCAACGCTCTATTCCTTTGATTTTTCCATTATTCTACATTGCATGACTATTACCATTGAACTAATTTAATAGGGTATATTACAGTAGAGCAGCATTTCAGTTGATTAAATGTGCATCAAGAGTATTAAACCATCTCTTTCATCTTTGTTCCAAAGTAAATGCATATAATACTACATAACCACTATTATAACAAAATGTATATTTCATGCTTTTGAGGATTTTAAAATATCTCATTCTAAAGTATACTGGTTTAATTGCTCTCAGGGCTCAGCACTGCTAGTAAGATAAAAAAGGACCTCTGCTTTAGCACTCAGGAGAAATTACAGTTTGTGTGCCAAGAAGCAGCTTTGTCATGCAACAAAAGACACCTGTGAGTACACACCTGAAAAAGCTCAGCAGCTTTAAAAGTGTGCCTTTTAGACAGAAAAGACAGCTAACAGCATAAGCTTGACTAACACCACAAAAATTCCTGTACATTAAAAGGACCTTGGAGTTTTCCATGCATTACTTTTTTTGGGTTTTTTTTCTCATTAGTTCACTGATAAATAGGATTTAATAGGATCCTCGATTCTGGTTGAGGCAGGATTAAAATATTGGAAGAGCAATTCATGCAGAGATCTAAAAGAAATGCCCACAGAGAAAGAAAACAATTTTGTATTATTTGTGGAAAAAACAAGGAAGAATGTTTTGGGGGGAACTCTAAAACTTATGAAGTGCTAGATTGTTTTCCAGAGTGCTACATTTGGAGTAGCAATGTAATATACAGACTAGGGAGGCACAGAAAAATAAGAAATGACACTTGATTTCAGTGTATTTTCCAATAAGTAAATACATAATTTAAAAAAAAAAAGTACTTAATCTAAAACTGTTGCAGTTTATCAGTTTTGACCAGCCTGCCGTGCCAGCTCAAGAACCTCTCTGCACTCTGGCAGGGAATTCTGTCAGCCCCATTTAAAATATAGTTTAGGCTACCCATGTTCTGTATCCTATATCATTTCTTTCCCCAGATTTGTTTCCTTATAAAATCTAGAAAATAATGGGGGAAATGCATTTATGCAATGTTAATAGTTAACACTCAGATTATAGATTAAGTAAAAGATGTATTGTCCAAAGGAGGGCAACCAGGCTGGTGAAGGGACTTAAGCAAATATCCTATGAAGAGAGGCTGAGGGAGCTGGGGCTGTTCAGCCTGGAAAAGAGGAGGCTCCGAGGAGACCTCATCACTCTCTACAACTCCCTGAAAGGAGGGTGTAGCCAGGGGGGGGTTGGGCTCTTTTCCCAGGCAACTCTCAGCAAGACAAGAGGGCACAGTCTCAAGTTGTGCCAGGGGAGGTTTAGGTTGGATATTAGAAAGAATTTCTTTACCGAGAGGGTGATCAAGCATTGGAATGGGCTGCCCAGGGAAGTAGTGTATTCTCCATCCCTGGAGATATTTAAAAAGAGACTGGATGTGGCACTCAGTGCCATGGTCTGGTAACTGCAGTGGTAGTGGATCAAGGGTTGGACTTGATGATCTCTGAGGTCCCTTCCAACCCAGCCAATTCTATGATTCTATGATTCTATTCTGTGTAGGCACATGCACACAGTGCTGTGTAGGCACTGTGTATACAGAGCACATGTACACACCACATCTATGCATACAGATACAGCTGGCCACACAGATCACAGAGAAACATTCAGAAAACTGACACAAACATTGATGCCAGAGCCAACAGCCACCTCTTGCTCCCTTCTCTTCCTGAGGAGGAAGGAAGTCTACTGGGCTCAGACACAACCACATAGAGCCCTCGCCCGGGAACAAGATAAAAATTTAGTACGAAGATAGGACAGATCAGGCACAGATAAACAAGCCAACCAGAAAGCTATTTTCATGAAAGCTTTGCCCCTCAATTTTCTGACACTTATCTGTCCTCCGCATCACCAAATTCCTCCCTTCTCCTTTTTGTTCCTCCCCTAGCATGCCCTACAGTTCTTGTGGGATTCAAAAATGCTCTCCTGCATGTCACCATGTGTCCCACCCCTTGGCAGCACTTGAAAGGTGATTCAGTGAGATGCTCCAAATGACCCATGGTAATGGGTTCCATGCCTGGACATGGGTGGCTGAGATTCTTCTCCTGGGGCAGCACAGGGAAGGGTCTAGATATTGTGTCTTCATTCCTGGGAGTCTGTGGTTTGGGTTCCTGCCTGCACTGGTGTCTTGTACTTCTCTGGGTTTGTGGAGGTGGGACTGTGATGAGTTTGGGAGTATCCAGGACGGGATTATTTGGGCTCTCCCTCCCCCCTTACTGTCTCTTGGTGGTTGAGGTTTTCTGACAAACTGTGACATTTAGCTTAACACAGAGTACCTGAAAACAGAGGGGTACAGGCTGCAGTAGGACTCTGAAAATGACATTAAAGTTGTATTTTCTTATCTGAGAAGTTAATTGCATTAGAACTGTGTTCACACATTTTTTTTTCAGTTTTAAAGTACAACCTGGTTTTCAAAACAGTGTCCACTGATGCTGCCCACAAGGCAGGCAGAAATGTTGCAGGACTGTTTTAAGGGGCACAGGTATCTTGGGACTTCCAGGTCTTAAGGGTGGAGAGAATCTAGATGCAAAAATCCACCTATAAATAAGGAAAATCAGAAAGAACACCCAAGTGTGTGCATCACAGAACGTTCTCCCTCCTTCCTCCAGCAGCCTTCGCTTTCCAGAATCCACATGAAGAAATACTTTCGGGAAGCCCTGCATATCACACATGCAGAAAACACCGGTGTTTTGCCGTTTAGCCCCTCAGGACCCACGGGACGTAGCAGCTTTCATGGCCACCTGCTGCAAGCTTTCATGGGCACTCCTTTAATGGCTGAACCCCTGACACCCAAAGCCCTCAGGATTCACACGGCTACACCACAGCTCCTCGGGGGAAAGCTCTCAAATCACGAGTGGGCCGCTGGGGCACAGCTCAGACCTCCCAGCACACTCCTGCTCAGGGTACAGGGCTCTGCCACCGCATTACGTCACGCACTCCCTTCAACCCGCAGCACAGCCCCGCCCGACAACGAAGCCCCCACCGCTCAACAGCCCTGCGTGACGTCACCGGTGAGCGAGGCTCCCAGCGGCGCGGTGACGTCACCCGGGCCCAGAGGAGAAGGGCGCGCTGATTGGCTGCCGCTGCTGCAGGAGGGGCGGGGCAGCGGGAGCTCGAGCCGGGCCGTTGGCGGGGGCGGAGCCGGCGGCTGTTGGCGCGCGGGTTGAAGATGGCGGTGGTGGGAATGGGGATGGCGATGGCGGCGGCGGCGGCGGCTGAGCGCTCTTCGGGAGAGGCGGGCGGCGGCAACAACAGCGGCGGCAGCCGGGGCCGTGCGCCCTCGCCGGTTGAGGTAGAAGCCGTGGCGGCGGACTGGATGCTGGAGTTCGCCTGCCACAGCCTCTGCCGGCACTTCCGAGAGGGGTGCGCGGCGGAGCTCTGGCGGTGGGGGGACGTGGCGCAGGGTGAGGCCGGCAGCGGTGCGGAGGGGCTTGGAGTGGGGGGCCGGGGCTTGTGGCTCTCGGGTGGCTGGTCTGAAAGCAGCCTGAGGGGAAGCTTTCTTTAGCACACTGAAGAATGCTTCTGCGGTTATTGTTTGTTCCGGCTAATGGTTTTTATATATATATATATATATACTCGTGCATTTAGGTGTCCAGTGATCGCGGTCACTGTTTTTGAGGTTTTCAGGGCTTTTGAGGGTTTAAGAAGACTCCGAGAATGATACAGGGTTGTCTGTTGGGGTGATTTCACGGCATCGGCAACTCTTGTACGTGGTGGAGATAAAACAGTGCTTATTTACTATTTTCTTTTTCACTCTTTGTTTACCTTTAACCCAGAGTTCAGACTGTAATAGTGGCTCGAGTGGAGTATTGCAAGATAATCGCAGTCTGGGGGAGTTTTGGTGGTTTAGTTAAGTAATACCAGAGAGTAAACCACACTGAACTGTTACAAGGAAACTGTTGTTGCCGAAGGCTGAGTGGTAACATCTTAAGTGGTCTTAAGAGATCATAAGTGATTATTTGAATTCAAGGATTGGTGCTAATCTATCGTCTTGATTCTGTGAAGCTGGAATATATAGTATGGTTGCCAATATGCCACCAGCATTCACTGAAACAGGCCTCAGATCCAGAGATTTCAAGGCAAACTTGAAGAGGTTTTAATGGAGAGAGATGTGAATGGGATGAAAACCAGTGTAGAATAAATTAAGCACCCTCAGTTTCGTGGGCTTATATTCAGGGTTATTCAGAATACAAGACTTTTTCAAGGAACTAAAGTCTCGTAGACAAAGGTGGAATGAAGTCTAGAAGCTGGATTTTGAATGGAGAATCATTTTAAATTTAAGGTTAGTTAGTAGCTGGAAGCAAATGTCTAGGTCTCAGTTAAATTTGATGGATTTGTGACGTTTTTTCTGGGGCAAAATCCTGAAGATACCAGGTTAGACCTCTTGGGAATTTTGTGTGTGTTTTTGACTCAAGAAAATGTGGTAGTATGACTTGTTTAAGCTCTTGTAAAGAGCTGAGCACAATGGCATGCACACTTCAGTTGTTAGGAGATTGAGATGAGAAACTGTAAGAGGTTAATCAAAAGAGGCTAATCAAAAGATAGCCTAATGACATCTATTGAGTGGGGGGCTACTTGATTAAGTTATTGATGGTGTTTCTCTGGGCTTGGCCTTCAGACTGTGTCTCAAGGGGAGAGTCATACTGAACTTAGGTGAAGACATGGATGGGAAGCAAAGACACTCTCGATACAGGTGCACGTTGAAATATTTCATGAGAACAGGAAAAATTTTGACTACTGTATTAGTAGAAACAATTAGTTAATTTGTACATGGTCATGCATGGTCACAAGGAATTGGGAGCTAATAGAAAATTTGGAATTTATTCCTGCTATGCTCAACAACAGAGGAAAGTGTTGGGCAAATTTATTCTGTAAGACTACAAAGTCAGAAGTGTAGAAGTCTATGGAAAAAGCTAAGCACAGGCAATAAGATTGCATTAGAAAAGTGGGCTTGTCTGTTTTCATAGACATGCAGAACTATTACTCTTTTATATGTCAAAGTGAGACCCTACTGAAACAACAACCTGTTAGTTCAATTACTGATGACAGAAGGTCAGTTCAAACTGAAGCAAATGTAGAAAAGTAGAAAGGCTAAGGGAACAAGGCAAGCTATTTTGTCAGGAGTTAAATAATATCTCTACAATTCGGTATATTGCCAAGCAGAAATAGGTAGGTTGCCTGGGATGAAGGATTTAAAGGCAGCATGGCCAGGTTGTGTGACTCTCCTACCTTTCTCTGCCTTGGCAGGAAAATTATGGTCTGTATACCTGAGCTAGCTTGTGTGGGTATCTACATGGCAAGGAACTGGATTTCCAGAATTTTTAATGAAAGGTGAAGATGAGAAGTAGATCTGAGTGGTCATAGGGAGAAAAGCAATTTATGATTCAGGGCACTCGTGATAAAAGAACTAAAAGAGAAAGTGTCTTGGGGGTGGGAAGGGAGAACAGGCTACAGAATTTCACAGCTGTGTCTCTGTCTGCCTTAATTGTAATTGCTGTTAAGAACTTGGTGTCCATATATTTCAAGGTTTCTTTTTCTTTAGAATACCTCTAAAGAAATTCAAATTGTGTATTCAAGATTGCTCGCTTGTACAAACCAAGCAAAGGAAGGTTGCTTTAAAAATGCACCCTTGCTCTGAATTAAAGTACTGGTGGAGGTGTACCTTCAAAAAATGGAGGAAAACTAAAAGATCTTAAGCTACTCCCTTTTTGTTCTGTAGAATAGTTCAGCTACAATATTCTGCTTACTTCCCAGATTTTCAGCCTCTGGCTCCATCTTCAGGGCATGATGATGGTGCTTATTTTTATCATTGAACTCACAAACTCCTTCCAAAATTAAACTCTGTTGTCTGCTATGAAGATGCATGCATAATAAGTAGTTCTTTACCACTGTTCTAAGCAATGTTGGTTTTTTTACTTTCAATTTTGGCTAAGGAACTAAAAGCTTTTGTATCATCTGTCCTTACTGAAAGAATTGTTAATTGGGCTTGGAAGAACACGTTTACAATATTGTGCTTGATGTTAGCTTAGGTTATCAGTCAGGACTATTTAATTACTTTATAATTTCATGTTTATGCATTTTTTCATAGGAGATGATAGGCAAGTAAGCTGAGTACCTCTAGTGCACACAACATATTGTTTTACTTGGCTGTGTTATTGCCATGTTCCAGAATCCTGGCTTCTGCTAGACTGACAGTGAAATGTGTACATGAACACTGGCTGAACCAGGGTGTTCAAACCTGCAGCTTAGACAAGTCACCTGATAGATTCTTTGCTTTTCAATCTGAACCTTTCTGTATTATGCTGTGAAGATGAATTACTATATCCAGTGCATTAAAATATGAAGTTTACAGTAACCAGCATGATGGAAATAATCTCATAATAACTCCCATTCTAAAATACTTAATAATCCTTGACCTTCCAGCCTTGCCAGAAGGATTTCCCTTGAAGAGATACATTTCTGACTAAGCTCTCTGTGTAGCTTTTACTGCTTTTAGTCTGCTGGTTGCTATAGCAACAAAAAAAGTGTTAGCAGTCTGCATGCTGCTTATGTTTTGTGGGCATTCCACAGAAATGTTCACAGAAGCAGGATGTTGTCTTTTGTAGAAAGCTACCAGTATATGGGATACTCTGGTCTTCTACTTTGATCAGTATAAAAGCCTGTGATGCATCGTAGTGCAAAAGTTATCCCTCTTGCAGTTCACAACAATAAGGTTTTTTTCTATCAAATTCTTAAATTTGATTTAAGTTCTTTTAACATGAAAGAGCATTACTAAATGTGTTTCATCAGTTTTCTAATGAATTAGAAATGCAGTAGATTACTGAAATGTGATAAAGCAGTGTCTAGTATATTTCTAGCCACACTGTGGCAGTGCTGGAGCAAGACTGACTTAACTTTTCTCTTCTTTTCCAGCTCTTATTAATGGCCAATCCAAAACACCAACACATCAGAAAAAAACAGTGTATATCTGTCAGCTTCTGATAAGAATTGCAAAAGGAAAAAATCTTGGTAAATACTTTTTCTTTTTTCACTTGTTTAAGTAGATTTGTGTGAACTTGCATAACTTGCATGGAAGTGTATTAAGTATTCTTTTACATGGCCTTTTACTGTACATGTGTATATGTATACATAAATTACTGAACTCTACTGTTTAGACTGTCCATGTTCCACATGTGGCTGAGCTTTATGCAGGACTGCTGTTCCTGTGCTGACAGATTTAGCTGCTTTCAGTTTTAATGACTATATGCTGCTTAGTTTACAGGTCTTTTTTTGTCAGAGCAGCATCTACAAAAGAAATATACTGGAAAAAATTGAGCAATATTTGCAAGTTTAAAGCACAGAATGTGTTTCTTTCTGCACGTGTAACTCCAGAGGTTGAAGCAGGGCAGACAGGATTAACACTATGGATGAGAAGGATGACTTCTCTTGCTTCTTACAGAGGGCTGTAAGACTTTCAGCTGGCAATAGGCCCTTGGGGCTGTTAGTCACTACCATATCTCCTGTTTGGCTGTATTCACAGCTTACTGGTTTAGCCAAGCTACTTCTGCTTCCATGCTCAAGTTTCTGGAAGACATTTTTGCTGAAGGGTTTTGCTGCTTGATAAAACTCTTTGGAATTTAAGGATTTCAAAAGCAGTCTTGCCAGCATAAGCATAAAGAAAAAAGTGTATTCTAACCTAGTATTGCCACAAAGGCTTGTCTTTATAAAATGAAAATTCTTATGTTCTTGTCAGATAGTAACACACTCTTTAATTTATTTCAACTGATAATCAAATATTAATATTTAAAATAGTCGTTATATGCAAATTATGAACCTTTTCTGATAATGCTTTAACACTATATTGTTTTATGTAACATTGGGAATGTGATTTCAACGTGGTTTTAGGTATGAGTGTAGAAAATTACTTCTTTGAGGAAGACTGGATGTGCTTCTGCTTGCATAATGTACATGGAAAGCTAATGCACTGTAGTTGTCCTAATTCTTTTCCTGTTATTAAAAATTGTAGGAAGTTTCAGATGCCAGGTCTTTAAGAGTTGACCACCTTTTTACAATCTTAAAATGTAATATGAAGTGTCATGCTGATTTAAACAATGAGACACATGGAAGCGTTACCTTTTTAGTGTACATAGATACATATCATGCTATTTAAATATTCACTGTATATCTTTTACTGTAGCAGGTATCAATTTTTTTTCAGTATTAAATTTTTTACTTTTCTGAAAAACACAGTATTATCATATTACTTACTGTAAGAAGGTACTGAGATTGTGCTATGATGTCATATAAAATGAAAGAATAAGTGAGGCTGTAGTGAAGTGAACATCTTGAGCTAAGCTGGCAGTGCCATGAGAAAAAGCAGTCTTGTGCACCTGCCTGCTCCTACAGCATCTGTTTTGTTGGCACAGTCACTTGTGCAGATGTGCAGTGACCAGGCTGGGAAACTGTTTAGAGTGTTGAGGGGGTGGTTGTTTGGCTGGGGTAGATTTCTGCCAGAACTGCTCACTGATCCAGGTTGCTGGGAGTTAGCACAAACCTTGGTGTTGGCACAGTGGTACAGTGACATGGGAGGTTGGCTCTGTTGTTTCAGTGACACTGAAAACCAGTAACACACCTCTGTTAGGCTGTTTGAATTTACCTCTGTTTCAACCCTTCAAATATAACAAAGATATGGAAATATAGAGAGACTCGAGGAAAAAAAAGAAGAGAGGGGAAGAAAAAAAAAAACAAAACACCTTAGGATAGTGGTTATATTACAAAACTAAGTGTCAATACCAAGCCTTTTGATATCTGATACTAAGGTTTTTGTAAGAGTATTATTAATGCCAGCCCAAATGCAGGATGCTGAACTTGGCACTGCAAGTAGCTTTTTTTTTTTTTATTTTTTTTTTAAACAAACCATAACTAGCAGACCTAATCTACCTTAAAAATGCAACAATAACATTATTGGCAAGGGTAGGAAGACCACTGGGTCTTAAACACACCTGAAGAGAGACTAAAGGGTATTTTATGAAAAAGGAATGGAAATTATGTACTGTATGAATTACTTTACTGTGTGTATATTTAGCTTTATCCTTTAAGTTTTTTAAACCTTTCCCTCCTGGCCTTCAAGAATGCCATTTTGAAAATGATCAAAGAATTTCACCTTTGGAATCTGCTCTGTCATTCTGGACTTTACTTGAAAAGGAAGAAATTAAACTGGAAAAACTTCATGAAGATATTCATCGCTTGATTCAAATTCAGGTCTGTGTGACTCATTCAAAATGCTTTGGGATACTACCCATTCATTCTGCTAAAATAGGGCTCCTTACACAAAAAAGGTTTGGGCTATTAGCAGGTTGAACTAAATTTTCTAGTTATGTTGTATTTTAAAGCAGATACATCTGTACAGGGGACCTTTTCTTAAACTGGTTTTACATGTCCCAGTTCAAAAGTGTTTGAAGAGCTGTCAGTCTGACAAAAAATGAGAGATCAGCTTCAAAATCTTGAGCTTTAAAAATATATTGTATGTAGCTTTCTTAAAATAATTCTAATATAAAGAAAACTTTATTTTAATGAGAAACATGTAAAAATGTGACAGGTTCTGGAACCATGAAATTCTTTCAGGGAAAGATGAAAGCAATACATAGCAAGTAAGTGTGGGACATATTACAGTAGTGAGGGGCCTTTTAAATGCCTGATGAAGAGGTTTTAGGCCTTTATACATGAGGTTTAATATTACTTCAGAATTAGGTGGTATAATGAGAACTATTGGTAACTCTTAGATACATCATCCTCTGGATTTTCAAAGCCTTGCAAACTAAAAATGTGACTTCCTTTGTTTTTCTGAACCTCAGATGAATGTGTTTCAGCATGTTTTCATTATATTGATTGTAGATTGTAGCAGTCTATATGGAAAATGGATATTTCAAGGAGGCTGCTGAAGTTCTTGAAAGGCTATTTACAGACTCGGAGTCAGATAAGGTAATAACTACCTTAACTTGCTGTTAGGTCTCATCTTCAGAGAAGAGGGGAACAGGTTCCCAAAGCTGGCAAATGGTACCTGTGTGGCTTTTGTCCTCGTTGCTGTCTGTGTTGTCACTTACACACCCATGGCACTTATACACACAAAAGGAAATCTGTGATGGTGCACTGATAATGAAATAATGAGTGATTTGGGAAAGTAAAACCATTCCAACAGCAGTGGTTCTTCACTCTGGGCAGCATCAGTCCAAACTTAATTCCTTTTTCCAGCCCAAGTCAGGAGTGAGATGTCACTAGAGATTCTGGGTATTTGATACTGCTGTTTTCTCAGAGTAAATAGACCATAAACATGCTGGTACAGATGGAGTAACTAATAACATCTGCTGACATTTTCTTAACTCTATGTCATCTCTAATTAGTGGAAGAGTGGAAGCATCACAAGGAAGGAAAGCTTATTAGCATCTATAATATAGAGTAGGTATTATTATGCCTCTATCTAGAAAAGATAATATGAAGATCAGGCAGCTTCCTTGTTTGATGTTGACTGAAATAATTCAGAAAGATGCAAATTCAAGTGCATGTTAATTAAATTAATAGATAGTGCACATACTTGAATTAGCTGCAGTGGAGATAAGAGCAAAAGAAAGACTGCAGGCAAAAAGAAGGAAGGCAAAAAGTTGCATGTGTCTTCCTCTGGTACATTAGAATACATGTTCTATGTAAATAAGATGCACCTGTGTAACTCTGCTGTTCAGAAATGCTCTTTATTCAGATGTTCAGGAAGTATAGGCTGTGATAATAGCATTCAGATTCATTAGTGAGAATGCAGCCTGTACACAGAAGTTAATTCTTGGCTGTATCACTCTGTAAGATTCAGAGTTGTTGGTAGACAAAATGTGAAGTTGCAATTGTTAGTATTGATGTGTCTTTAATGCTAGTGTACTAAGCAGTCTTTTTCCTGAACACTGTAAACTCCTTTCAATAGCAGCCTTTCTTTTTGAAGCAGCAAATGAGAAAAGGAAAAGCAGGAATGAGCAGCCTTTTCTGGATGTTTTTGCTCCATTAACAACCCTGCTTTGTGTTATTTCTAAAGGGAGTGTAAATGAGAATCCTTAAAAAGTTACACTTGCCATTTACTAGGTAGCATGCCTAGTTAAGTTTAGAACCCTTTCAAACTGTAGCATGGAGTTTTATATTCTTATTTAGAATACTATATAGTTATCTAGTTGAGCTTTGTGTATATTGTGTTTATCATGGGTGCAAAGTTTTGTGTTGTATAAAGCTGTGCTTTTCTTAGCCTTTAAGGATGAAGCTGGCAACAGTAATCAAAAGCAAGGATCCATATGTTCCTCTTCTACAAAGCTTCAATTACAATCTTTTGATATGTAAAATCAAGACTTACATTGAACTTTTCATGAAAGAAAATGAAAATAACTTCTTAATACAGGTATGTCAAAAGTATTTTACAAAATTTACTTCAAAGAAGGTTCTTGATAAAATTAAATAGGTTCATGCTTTCAATGGGGTTGTTGAGACAATGTTGTTGTTAGATGAGATGAAAAAGAAGCTTTATTTTCCTTTGGATTATCTTATTAATGAAACATATTCAAAATTTTTTTTAGTAGAAAGTTGGTAGGATTAAAACTCCTCTAAAATATCTGTTGTGAATTTTTTTCCATAAATGTTTTTATTCGAAAAATAGGGGAAAAACATCATTAAAACAAGGTCTGCCATTAGTGTATATTTAAGAAAAATGGTTCTGTTCTGAGACTCTTTGAAGGATGAATGAAAGAAACATTAAATACATCACTTAAATCTATATGACTTCTCATACTAAATCTAAAACCTGTTAATTTGGCTAAAAGCTTTAGGGCTGTCAGAGGAATTAGGATTTAGAAGACTGTTATTGCTGTTTTCTTGTAAATAAAAAAAAACCTCCATGCCCAAAAGTAATTTAAAATTGGCAAGAACAACATTCCTTCTGCAGTTCAACTTCAGGAGGATTGTGAAGAATTTCTCTTATGTTTACTTCCTGTAAAATAATATTGAATTACAAAAACACAAACATCTACAGGTAATAAGAGTAAATTTTAAATAAACAAACTTCAAGTTCCTCTGGGGTTTTCATTTTCTTACCAGAAAGAGAGATGAGAGAACTTACTCAGTGCACCTTTTAATGGTTTCACTTGCTGTCACTTCTCAAGTTTAATTGTCAAGGCTCTTTCTTTGTATTTAAGAGGAGCTGTATGGCAACTTGTCCTCACTTTGAAACTTGTTTTTTTTACCATCAGCTACTGTGACAGAGCCAGTATTTTGAAAACTTAAGAGCTGAAGGATTTAGTATCTTGGGTAGCTATGAAATTTGATGGTGAAACATTTTCTTCTGTGATTGGATATACTCTGTGACCATAGAATACTTTCTAGTATTTTCATGGCTGAATGAGTGAAATAGAGAATGTTTTTCCATTGTGTGACACTTATAAATGTTGAAATTATTCAAGCAAGTGTGAAGGATTAGTTAAGGTTTCAAGAAGGTTGAAAATTGGATAGATGACAGAAAATTAAACAGCAGCAAAATCAGTCCCTGAAAGAAGGAATAAATGAAAAGCAGGAGCAATTGGCTAAGCAGAAAAATAATTAATATTGGGCTTGTAGTGAATTTTTCAGCTTCGATTCATTTTGATATTTGTGTTGCAAAACAGATCACCATTTAGGATGCATAGACAGTGTTGGATGGAATATGGTTGGCTCTGCTTAGTAATAGTAGTCCACAACCAGAATTTTTTGTTGTTTTGGCAATAAGTGTATCTTCAGGTGCTAAAGAAGAAAGCTGATAGCAAAGTGGCAAGAATGACCTCATGTGGACTATGTGGTTTAGTTTGGATTTGTTTTTTCAATAGGTGTTACTTATCATAGCAAGTAGGTGGAAGAAATTGGAGGACAAATATAAATCTGATAATCATCTAGATACACTTTATAGAAGGATAATCTATTCCTTGCACCTCTTGGGAAAGAAGGAAGGAGAAATAATCTTAGTTTGTGACTAAAAGTTTAAGCAGAATGTTGCAAGATTATTCTGCTGATACAGGAAATATTACATCACGAGCCTGAAGTCTGCTTAAATGTATGTCTTTTGAAAGTGTTATAGATATTCTTGGTTTGGCCATGCTGTACAGAAAAAAATGAACTTGTGAAGCCTGCCAGTTTTCAGTTTCTAATCTAGTTATATAAAAAACAGACTCTGGAGTATTTAGATAGTATTTGCAGCCTTGATAGATTTTGAGTGAATACACTGCAGTTGTTTTGAAATGGTTTATTTTAATGGTAGTGCCTGTGAATGTGTGCTGTGAAATCAGCCCTGTTAGTTCTCATAGCAAGTACACATATTAATCTTGGTGTAATTACTATCTAAATAGTAGGCTGGCTTTAATTTTAAAGTATTGATTCCATTTTTCACAGGCAGCCATGAAAGAGGTAGAGTCTAAAGGAATGGGAGCAAAAGCATTGGAAAACAAAACTCTGAATGTCAATGAAAATGACAGAAGTAATTTGGAAACAAAACAAAGGTTTGTATTGAGCATTATACTGCTGAGGGATGTGCTTGGACAGAAACTTGAAACTTGTAAAACTAAGAGTAGGTAGAAAGAAGGATGTGAAAATCCAAACTCCTGTCCAGTAGAAAATTAACTACAACCCCACATCCTATTTTTAATTTTTGGCTTTTCTATGATTGTTACTCTTGGCATTCACATCAAATAGCTTGGCATTAGGTTTAAGGACTTGTTGAAGATGCACATTTTTCGGTTTAAACAGCTGTCAGTCTTGTATAACAATAAAACCAGAAAGCCTTTTTCTTTCTATGCATGATTGAGTTCTTTTTAGTCCTGCCCTCCTAGTTTTAGGCTATAGGTCATATAGAAAACAAAGAAGATAAGGAGAGACAAGTAGTTTATTACTTTTTCCTTTTAGCTAAACATAAGATTCCTTTGATGCAAGTGTTACAGAAGTAGTTATGGCTCTTCATGACTAGCAATGTCAACTCTCAGAACAATTAGACACTTTCCTAAGAAGTGCTGGAGGAACTTGAAGCCCAGTTTGTTCCCCTTCCTTTGACTTTATTTTGAAAAATACTAATATTCTAGTTTTACCACCACTGTTTTTCCATGTATAATAAATTGCAGTCCTTGGTCACTGTAGAGCTCCTATTTCTGCTGTTTTATACTTGTAATACTTGACATTGTTTAGTTAAGGAAACTGACTGATGCAGACAGGGCAAAGTGGAAGAAAAATCACAGGATTTTTTTAGCTCCTGACATAATTACATCAGGGACAGATGTGATGAAAGAGGTATGATTTTAAAAAACTGGATACAGTTCCTAGATTGTGGAGAAGTAAGATATGAAAATATAAATTTTACGTGTCTTGGCTTTTTTTACTTAAATATGTAATGTTGTGTTCCTTCAGGTTATAGGAAGGCAAGGTAAGAAAGTTTTAAGAAGGAAGGAAGGAATTGCTTTACATGTGGAAGTTCCATGTTCTTTAAGGCCTTTCAGCATTCAGTCCTGAACAAATGGAGAGAAGCAGATAGTGGTTTTGTGCCACTGTTTTTGTGTAGAAATCTTAGTTTCTTTCATTTAAATATTTTTTACTCATGTAAGTGGCAAGCTGCTGCCTAGGAAATTTTGGGGGGCTTCTTTTTTTTTTTTTTAGGATTAGTGAAAAAGAAACAAAGTATTACAAATGAGTCACCTAGAGATATAAAAAAGCCTTCAGTAAGGCAAAAATTGTTGATGCTCTTGCTCTTGGACATCAGCACTTAGTGGATGTATTTTTACTTAAGTTCTGTGTTCCTTGCAGGCCACATTCTGAATGGAATCAAAGAGCGAGAAATGTTCTTCAGAGTGAGTATTAGCTTATTTCTACACTTTCAAAACAAAGTAATGTCAAATTCTTCATGTCTGTCCTTAATAAAAGGGTTGGTGGTTTCATAACTGTTGTTCATTGTGAATGGACTAATATAAAAATTATGATTAAAAAAACCCTCCCAGTTGTGTGTATTTTCTGCACAAATGCAGATTTTTAGTTTGCTGCATTATAAAGTGGCTTGAGTTTCCCTGGCATCTCATTTTGCAATTCACTATTTTCTGTTTTGCTTGGGGTTTTGTTTGCTTTGTTTGCTTTACTGTGTTTTTGGTATTCTGTGCTGAAGAAAGCTGCCAGAGAAGTACTGAAACATGTCCCTTTCTGGCTTCAGAGCTAGATAACTTTGGGAGGGAGGAACTAATATGGTTGGCTGATATGAAAATAAAATCATAGTCTAAAATGCAAAGTTAGGATGTTCATACATCTTCCTGATATTACTTTTTAAAATTTAAACATGAAATATATACGTAAGTAGATTATGAAAACCAGTAGCACTCTGTTACCACAAAGAGATGATATTATAGCCTCTGCATGTGGCCACGTTTTACTTGGGTGGACAAACTCATAAGATGTCTTGAATGCTTGCCATGATTAGGACCCACCACATGTTATGTGGAAATTATGGAGCCTGTATAAAAAGTATCATATCTCTGATGGCTGCTAAGTTCCCATTCTCTTTATGTAAAATGAGAGAAGTATTTGTAGGAGAAATATTTTTACCAATATGAAATAATTTTTCTTTATTATGTAGCAATTTTTACCCAGTTGTTTAAAATACAGTTCTGTGAGCTCTACTGTATAGAAAATAGTGGCTTTTGAACAGATTTTTTGAGTCCTTGGTCTAAGGTGAGATTCATGTGAATGTGCATATATAAATATACTAATCTACAAGCAGACACTGATATTTTTCCATTCTGTGAAAGCATGTCAAAATACTGTACATTCTTAAACGGTGGAAAGCAGAACTGCTGCCTTAATGGTGACTCCTCATTGGTTTGAATGTATATGAATTTTCTTCTAGGTCTTAAGAACTTGCAAAATGTGGAGAAACCAGCTGATGCTTGGGCTTGTGGCCGAAAAAGACAGGTTTGTACCCATTGCCTATTCTAAATGGAAATAAAATAAGTCTGCCTAGATTTCTGCCCCCACCCTCCATTTGCCTCTGACTCCAAAATGGTTGGGTTGAAGATTCTTTACAATATTCAAGCTGTGCTACAGCTCTGAACTGGATTTTAATTCCTAATTCCTGTCTCAAATATTCCTGCTAATGCTCAGGAGCCTTTCATTTGTTGAAAGAAACTGTTAATAAAGCTTAGCCTGAGTCTTTTAAAACATTATGATTAAAAAAAATTCCCCCTGTTTGGATTAAAGAATTCAGGATGTCATTTGCCCCCAAGAGTTTTGGGCAAACTTCAAAGCCTTTTTTGTTCTCTCACTTAAAAGGCTAGAGATTTACCAATTTTATAATTCAATATTTGTTAATTTGAGGTGAAAACATATATAGTATAAAATGACTTTAGTTTTTATAAACCAAATAATAAGACCTTATTAAAATGCTACATTGTCTTCATGGGAAAGCCTACTACATTGAATGACTTTAAAATAATTCTACTGTGTTCTCTAATACTAGAATTTCCTATTGGTGGGAAGTACAGAAGTCTGTGCCCTAATAGAAGAGAGTTTGAAGTTGATTTGATCCTGGGGTATACTGTTACAAACTGATTTTTGTGCAAAGCCAGAGTTCTTCAGTTATTATGATAAACACTTATGCATTAAATTATAATTAAATAAATGTATTCCCATTGACCTCCTACTAAGAATATCTCTTATAAAGCAGTATGGAGTCTTTTTCCTTAGCTAACAGTGCAAGTTATCAACGTATGTCCATTTTGGTGTGAGCTGTTTAGATTGGCTTTTTTTTTTTTGAGGTTGATTGTGATGTTTAATTTTTCATATAATGGTGACGGACAAACCTGCTTGTTTTTTTCAAACTGTTCTTGAGGAGAGTTGTATTCATTTCCAGCTCTGCAAGCATTTTTATGGCATTTTTAGTAATGGTTGAGTCTTCAGTTGTATCCTAATGAAAGGTCCTAATGAGAGCTGTTGTTGAGATAGGGTACCACATCTATGCTTGAAGATGGCGTTTCCTGCTACATATAGTTTTTCACTTTCTCACGAATCTCACACGTGGTTAAATCACTGAGAGCCTCCTTAGAAGCTGCAAATACAATAGTGCTTTGAAAAAAAAACAGTAATTACTGTATTTGCTTGTTGTCTTCAAAAACATAGTAAATCACTTTAGTCCAGCTTACACTTGGATGTGTACATTACCAGCCAGTTGCTGGTAAGCATGTACATTTCCATCAATCCTTTTTCAACAACAAAATTTAAACTAACTGGACAGCAGCTGACACAGAGCTAATGACAGCTTTATATTAACTTATTTTCATACTGAGGTAGTCTACTATGGGGCAGCTGCAAGAACTGTGTCCAGGTATGCACACATCTTGCTAGAAAAAAAAAAATGGATGAGCCTAATTTTCTTACTATAGTTCAACTTAAATTGAAATGTAGAGTCTGAGTTTGTAGAAAACTAGATCCATTAGCAGCAAAGAATTCATTGAAAAATTTATAAAAACTTTGATTTAAAAGTAGAACAATGTTTATTTAAACACTTGGGAAAGTAGGCAATTGCTGTCTGTGTGATATTTATGCCATACTCCCTGCCAGTGGAACCTCTTATAAATACTATGTAGAAAGCAAATTATATTGGCCTCTTAAACAATAAATCTGCTTCTCTGCTTAATAATCTGGGTTATAAAATTGTCTGCATGCATGAAAGAATGCAGTGAATGTCAGAGCTGTTGACTTCTAGAACTTCCTTTTTCCATGTAGTTCTTCTTTCAATGTCAGCATTGTTTGCTCTTGTTTTGTAAATGACATTTCATTGCAATGGTTCAGTGCCCATTTTCAGCCTTTCACTGCTGTGTTCCCAGTTAGCTGTGTACAACAGTCTGCAGTGCTATTTAAGGGAAGTGGACATGATTTTCTCATTCCTAATTTAGGGGATGCAAGTGTCACAGAATTTAGGGAACGGTTTGTACTCAATATTCCTATCCTCTGCGTGTGTGGTGAGTTCTACGATTTTCTACAATCTGACAGTTTAATTTAAAGAATGTGTCTGAAAACCTGGGTGTTCAGAGTTTAGTCAGACTCGTATGGAAAAAAAAACCCAAAACCTACCATATATTTAAATTTGGAGAGGAAAAAAATAAAAATCAGAGCATAGCCCCAGAACACACAGTCAAAGGAAGATGGTTTACTAGAGCAGAACTGATTCTAAGGAATAACAAGATCTTTAGATACATTGTGGCATGTCTACATTGTCTGTCTGGCAAAGTCAGGCTTGCTCTGCCAGTGTTCTGAGCTAGCCAAAAGTCACATAGCTCAGGACTAGGCACTGTGATTATGTTAGCTCAGGCAGAGTGCTGCATTATGTCCACTCTCTCCCAGTCTGGGTAGCTTGTAACAGTGCTGGAGGCTATGTGACTGCCTGGGCCTAAGCAAAAAACAACCCTTTTAACAGCAAATGTAATTAATCATTGCAACAAGTAACAAGAGTTGTAATTGTCTCTGTTCCCTGGAAGTATATGAATTATCTGGTGCTGTAGGTCAAGCGTAACTGTGTAACCTGAATAAAGATTTTATTTAGGAGAGTTTTCTGGCATGCTCTGCAATGAGATGAACTAGATAGTTCCAGTGGTATCTCTGGCCTTTAATAATAGTAAAAAAAAAAACCCTCCACATTCACCTCTAATGTTACAAAAATCTTTGGAACAGGAAGTATTGGAAAAAGGAAGTATTTTTGATAAAGGGTAGAATGGAGAAGTTTTTATCTGCTTAGAAACACAGCTGAACTACTGCTCTCAGTTCTTTCTGCTTAGTGAAGCTGATGAGTGGTCACAGTCTTTTGAAGAGGCACTGCTCATTGCATTAAGCTGGAGTAAGTCCAGCTTTCAGATGTGAAATTTGATCTTCACATACCTGAGCTTGCACTTTGTGTAGATGCCAAATTTTTCCTTGTTGTGGAATAACCAGAATACAGTTTTGACCAGTCTGAATATTATCTAACCTCCTTCCCCACCCAGAGTCATCCACCACCCTGTCTTTCACTTCTGCATGAAAGGCGTGCAGAATGTCACTCAGAATTGTCACCTGGCCCATCCCTGGTGCCTTAATTGTTGTTGCTCTTAAGAGCAGAATTTTACCAGGATCCACAGGAAAAACAAAAAAGCTTTATCTAAGCATCCTTGAACACATAGACCCCTTGTACTATGGACAATCACATTGGCTGCCCCTAGGTTATGCTGCCCAGCCACTTGTTGCACAGAAGCAATAGGACAGTATGCATTTATCTAATGATGGGAGCTACAAGATTTACATTTCCAATGCCTACATTATTTGCAGAGTTAAGTGGTGTTTATTCCCCTGGAATTCAGATTTCCTTTGTCCTACTTAGTTCTCCTATGGCTCTATCAAGTTTTAATTTCTGTAAATTGAGGCTACTTCTCTGCAGCTTCATTTCCCTTTATTGCCAATTCTCTACCATTTTGAAAATGCGAAGGTCAGCAATAGCCTAATTCTCTCTAGATCCCTTCTGCTTTACAAAAAACACCATTTATCCATTTGATAGTGGGGAATTACCTGTTATTTACAGGAGGAGGTGTTGCACATACTCTGGTGAACCTCTTTTCATCCCATGAACTACAAGTTCTTGGCCTTTGGCACCAGACATTTACACTTCTTGTTCTTTTCTAAAGTTTTATAGAATTTTTTTTTCTTCCAGTACAGTTATTCTGTTTAACCTGAGGATTTATTAATACCTAATCCCCTTTGGGAGCCCCCATAAGGCTCTACTGGTGTGGTTATAAATTTATCACTCTAGGCAAATCAGTACACTATCACAGAAGGATTATATACATTTAATCCTGGGGATAATTGCAATTCTACTCACTCCTGCTGGCTACAGAACTGTTAAGGGATGTTAGAATTGTAGGATCATAGAATTGTTTTGGTTGGTTGGAATATTTCCTTAAGATCAAGTCCATCCGTCAACCCAGCACTGCCAAGTCCAACACAAAACCATGTATCTAAGCACCACATCTACAGCCTTTTAATGCCTCCAGGGATGCTGACTTCAACCACATCCCTGGACAGCCTGTTTCAGTCCTTGACAGCCCTTTTGGTGAAACATTTTCTTCTAATATCCAGTGTAAACCGTCCTTGGCACAACATGAGGCCATTTCTTGTTCTATTGCTTGATACTAGGGAGAAGTGACTGACATCCGCATTGCTGCAGCCTTTCAGACAGCTGTAGAGGGCAATAAGGTCTCCCCTCAGCCTCCTTCTCTCCAAGCTAAACAACTCCAGTTCCTTCACCTGTTTCTCATGAGACTTGTGCTCTACACCCTGTCTGAAGCAGCAGTCTCCTCCAGCAGCCCAAGATGCTCCTTCCTAGCTGAAACCTAGCCCAGGGACCCAGCTCAGGCTGGGTGACACAGTTGCTGCTTTCCTGTTTTGAAGTGTCACCCAGCAGCAAAGCTGAGCACAAATTCCAGACACACAGACTGCTGTGGACAAGGTACTGCCCTCAACAACACCTGCATGCAGAACACACGTAAGACATAAACACAGGTAGCCAAGTCCCCTCCTCTGTCTCATAGAGGTTATAGTTCATTGGTAAAAGCACAGGGTTTTTTCTTCCTTTAACTTGTGAAATGGGAAGCATATGGTTCTGGTTCCAGCTGATTTATGAGTATGTAGCCTTTTTTTTTATTGCATTTAGTGTCAAGTTATGGTGCTCAAAAGAAACCAAAATGACCCTACTGACCCTCAGACATCTGAGCTCTATAATAACTAGAGCAGTGCTGAAGAACTTGCTTTGGTATTTTCTTACATTAATACCTTTCTCATTTCATATATCTGGTATTTTCTCTGTTCTTCCCCTAGCGATGGACTTATAAAGAAGATTTGCAACTGAAATCAGGAGTAAGGGAGTTTGGAGTGGGTAACTGGGCTAAAATTTTGCTCCATGGTGACTTCAACAACCGAACCAGTGTCATGTTAAAAGACCGGTGGAGAACACTGTGCAGGATTGAACAAGACTAATTTGGACTACAGGAATCAACTCTTCTTGACAGGTCCCTACATAAGGACATAGTCTGGCTTTTCCAGAATAATAACTTATTTATCTCAGTATCCAGCAGTGTGTCCGTCCTAAAACATGAAACAGAATAGTAATGGGTGTAAAATGTTCATGTAAGCTCACTTGCTTGGGTACTGATGACTGAAATGTAAAGCCTGGCTTTTTATCCACACACAATAGATGACCTAATTTCTGAAATGTGAAAACACTTGGAAGTGGTTTAAGAAATATCATTATGTACATAGTATATGAGTAATAAATGACTGGCAACATGCTTAGCTTGATAGAAGTTAATACAGAAACCAAGTGTTGTGTATTTTTAATGGTTGTATCACTAGTCAGACTAAGTTTATCATTTTACTTCCTCCTATATTATCTATTCTAATTGATTTCTAATTGATTTGCTTTACTTTGAAATTTTGGTCATGCCTGTCAATGTTATACCCAAAAATATGTTTGTATAAGTATTGCTAATTTTACAAACTGATTCCTTGTCTTTTTTCAGTTCAAAATGTGATACTCCATGTAATTTTATAAGTAGTAAAGGTTCTGGAGCTTTCTTTTTAAAGAATTAAGCTTAAATTCTGGGTAGAAAGTTGTGTTGAGCATACCATATATTGGCATAATGACACTTTTTATCTCACAGAAGAGATGGAAAACATGGAAAGTAACAGAATGATGGTAGCTCTTAGCATCTCTTTATTATCTTATGCCACCTACCTTGTCATGAGAAGTGGCTCATAGGTGAGAAGGGCAGGGAAAGCTTAAAAATGCATGGCCAAAGTGGGGCTCAGCAAGAAGTCTGTACTGACACTGACAGCATAGCTCATGAGCCTTGTTTCATTTTTGTTTTCCACTGTCTCTGTCTGCAGTGACAGCAAGCAAAGCTTGCTTGATGGGGGTAACCAACTATCAAGGTGTTAGTTGGTCACTATGTCCTGCTCATGACAGACTGTAAAAGGTGAATGATAGTACTACTCTGTCTCTTCATTCAGATTGTGTGGGAAAGGGTTTCACGACCTCAGAAACCCCATACTTTGCACTGTCCATCTAGTTATTTGAACTAATACATCACAGCATTCTATTTTAAGTGAAATCTCTTCAATACAACTGTTTTCTGTACCTTTGCCCTTGGATAAGGCTTTTATTTTACAAGAACACTACAAGGAAAGTATCTTTCCAAATTGGTCATAATAAAATAAAACTCTCTGAGCTGTTTTCCTGTCTACAAAGGAAGAGATACATACTTGAAGGCTGAAATGTTCAGGAAGTATTAAGATAATATCTCTGCCTTATTTATTTGGGGCCCGCTTCTGTTAAGATAAAACAGTAAAGTGCAGTTTCAAAGGTTTGTTTCACACTCTTACTGGGGACAGGACCTCAGTCAGATCATGTTCCTCATTCTTGCCACCAGACACTATGGTTTCTTTTTGCAGCTACTAGAAACAGCAGCAAGCAGAAGTCTTTAGGTTCCACAGAGATGTCTTGTGTCTTAATGGTAAATTTTGATAGCTTTAAGGTATTTCTTTTTAGGAAACATGAATTTCGGGATTTTCGTAAAATAAAAGGCTAAAATAAAAGTCCTTCAGCAAGGAATGCTGGAGCAGCTGTAAGCTGTACCATAGCAGGGATCTGATAAGTGAGGAAGTGCAGTATGCAGCCTCTTTAATGCTGTAACAATAATTCAAGATAAGTAACAAAACAAGGATTTGAGACAGCAGTCTTGCCAGTGCTCTAATATTGCAGGTTTCTATGTTAATCATAGTACATGAGCAGTTTTAACTAGTAATAAGTAACTTCTTTAATACTAGCCAAAGCTTCAGTCACAAAATCTTATTTAGGTTCATCTGCCATAAAGTTCACACTTTTGCTCAGAACTTTGTGACACTGATACAGACTGCTCATCTGTCTTTGAAGGTGGCTGAACATGAAAACTGCAGTGTGGAAGAATACTTATCCATTTGCAGTATAAGCACTTGTATAGCTGATATTGGGAAAGGACAAAGGATCTAAGCTGAAATGTGGGTTTAACTCCCAAACCTTCACTTTTATTCACCCTTGCTATTTAATGGTGAGAATAACTGTTCTCAAGCTTGAGGGAGGCTGTCTGGCTTACTACTGAGGAGAAGCAGAGAAGCAGTGCCTGTAGTCAGGACTAACCAGTAAAGAACAAGAATTTAGTATAAGTACCTGCTGCAATTAGAAACATTAGCTCTTTAATAACAAAAGCAAAACATGGAAACATGCTTCTAGTGTTCCAATACAAAGATAAATTTTGGCGTTTTGTAGTAAGGCAGAGAGAATTTCCCAAAAGGCTTCTTTCAAAGTTCTCACTCCTTTAAAATATGTTTAGACTCCAGAAAATGCAGCAGAAATATGTGGGCTTCTTGGCATTGGTATTAATTTTCTTAATCTTTTTGTTGTTGCTATTTTTAAGGTCTTTTGAACTTTTATGTAAAAATAAAGCTATGCACAAGGGGACATGAACAGTGCTCCAGTTGCCGAATCTTCTTCCAGGTTCCTTGGCACTGAGAATTACCAACTGCTTCCCAGTGTAAGATTTTACCACTGAAACGTGACAATAAATGAGGAATTAAAACGCTGAAAACTCTGTTTCGCATTGCAAGGCTGTGTCATATAAGATGTGAAAATTAGATTTGCTTAATAATGTAAGACTTTAATTAGCTCATCTAGCTCTTAAAATGCTTTCTGGAGCAGGCATTATATTCCTATCGTATACAGGATGGTGGACTGAGGAGCTTGTTGTACATGTATTAAGCACTATGAATATTAATAAATATATAGATCAAATTAAAATCTGTTCCAAATATGAAATCTCTACTTTCAAAACTACTGTTCCAGAAACCAGCTGTAGAGGCTTGAGAGGAGTACTGCTCCACCACTTTTAAACCTGAAGTCAGATTTGGACTGTGGCAGGTGGAAGGTACTATTTTTAAGTAAACGTCCCCATAGCTGTAAAAAGACCTAGCAATTCAGAAGTTGCATCATCTCTTCACAATAGTAAATAAAACATTCAAAGCACTATTTCCCAATTTTACTTAGGTTTTACAAGTGATTTCTGTGAAAACTGAAAGGGTAACTCTGAGTTGTACAAGTTATGTGAGCCGTTTCATTTTTTAGGGTGTAATAATTCAGCTTTTAACAAGACCTGGAGAAGCCTTAACTTCTGTGCTGGGTTTTGTTACAGAAGAGACATCAGAAAAACCTCTTTCCTTACCCATCTGCATTGTGGCCATCTCCAGAACAACGCTGTGTCCCAGCATTCATAGCTGGAGGCTGGCAGGCTACACACACGGTGTGTCCTTCCCGTAGGTACTGCATCCATCGCGCGTAAGGCCGGTTCTCCAAAGCACAGTGGTGTGAAAGTGATTCTGTTTTAAATTCCACACAGTATCTGCTCAGAAGGAAAAGTACTAAGTTAGTTATGATAGCTAAAGCACAAGCTGGGTGTGCATCTTAAATTATAGAATCACAAAATCATAGAATCGGCTGGGTTGGAAGGGACCTCTGAGACTGTCAAGTCCAACCCTTGATCCACTACCACTGTAGTTACCAGACCATGGCACTGAGTGCCACATCAGTCTCTTTTTAAATATCTCCAGGTACGGAGAATCCACTACTTCCCTGGGCAGCCCATTCCAATGTCTGATCACCCTCTCCATGAAGAAATTCTTTCTAATATCTAACCTAAACCACCCCTGGCACAACTTGAGACCATGCCCTCTTGTCTTGCTGAGAGTTGCCTGGGAAAAGAGACCGACCTCCCCCCCTGGTTGTAGAGAGTGATGAGGTCTCCCCTGAGCCTCCTCTTCTCCAGGCTGAACACCCCCAGCTCCCTCAGCCTCTCCTCACAGGACTTGTGCTGGAGTCCCTTCAACAGCCTAGTTGCCCTCCTTTGGACCCGCTCTAGCACCTCAGTCTCCTTCCTGAACTGAGGGGCCCAGAACTGGACACAGTACTCAAGGTGTGGCCTCACCAGCACTGAGTAGAGGGGCAGAATCCCTTCCCTGGACCTGCTGGCCACACTATTCCTGATCCAGGCCAGGATGCCATTGGCCTTCTTGGCCACCTGGGCACACTGCTGGCTCATGTTCAGCTTCCTGGCAATCCAGACTCCCAGGTCCCTTTCTGCCTGGCTGCTCTCAGCCACTCTTTGCCCAGACTGGAGCTCCCATGGGGTTGTTGTGGCCAAAGTGCACAACCTGGCACTTTAACATATCAGAGAAGTGGTGTTTGTGAAGTGCAAGTTTGACACCATTGCTAATATCTCTGAAACTGGCCCTAGCCCAACAACATTACACAAACTCTTTCTCATTCCATGCCCCAGTCCAGTGCATCACGGGTAATCTCACTTTCTGGTTGTGTTCTGTATTCTTAAATTCTGATGAAAAACTGATTTCAGTAACAAAGACTGAGACAGTTGAGGTTGTCCAGCCTTGAGAAGACACCATGGAGCCCTTATAGCAGCCTTCCAGTACCTGAAGTGGCCTACTGAAAAGCTGGGGAGGGACTTTTCCCAAGAACATGTAGTGACAGCCCAACAGGGCAATAGTTCTAAACAGAAAGATGTTAGATTTATACTGGTTATTAGGAAGAAATTCCTGTAAGAGTGGTGAGATACTGGCATGTGTTTCTTAGAGAAGTGGATGGCCCCTCCTTTTAAGTTTTCAAGACCACATTGGATGGGGCTTTGAGCAACCTGGTCTAGTAGGAAATGTCCCTGCCCATGGCAGGAGGGTTTGAATGAGATGATCTTTAAGGTCCCTTCCAACACAAACCATTCTGTAATTCTAATTTTTCTCTTGTGCTGCTAAAAAAGAAAATGTAAGAGGCTTTAAGAATGCCCTGGGCCTTTATTGTTCTGGTGAAAGCAGCATAGGGCAAAGTATTATGAGCATTATAGACCCAGTAACAGCCTAATTTAAACATCATAACCATCTCTACTGGTAACTAAACAAAATTTTTCACTGCTTGTGGCAATCAATTCAAAAACAAAAGGTCTCTTGAGTCTGATCACATTCAGCCTCTTGTTTGTTGTTGTTTTTTTTTTCAAAGACTTAATTTCTCAGACTTACAGATAAATTCAGCTTCGGTTTAGCATTATTTATTCTTTGGTTTCAAAAGCAGCTATCCCCACATTGCCATGACCCCAATGTCTAATTGCAGAACAATTAGCAAGTACCACAAAACAACATCCAGAACATGCAAATGAACCGCAGGACTGAAAAACAGTACAAGCTGTAGCTTATTGTTTAATTATTGCAAGTTTAATTACATTTTTCTCTGTAGCAAGCTATGTTCTATTGAACAAGATGACCCACATGCATATGATAATCAGTTTACCCAGCTTCTTCTTTATCTGAAGACCAGAGAGAAGGTGCTGCTCGTCGTTTTCTTTCTTTACTGTATTCAGAGGTAGTTATGAAAGCAGGAACTGAGGAAGAAAACAGTTACAGTAAGGCAGCAAGACACAGAGTCACATTTCATTTAACATTCATTAATGAATCAGGAGCTTGTGAATGGTGATGCTGACTGGCTATTGAAAAAGTGATAAAATGTTGGCAATGCCAGACCTCAACCCTGTTCCTTACAGCTGAGCTCTCTCCTTACTCTGAATAAATATATCTTATCTAGAAATGCATGCCACCTAGTCCGTGAGGAAATAGGATGTGCTGGAATCCTACGAGGAGCTTTGCTTACTGTTTTGTACTGAATTTGTGTTCTGACTTTGTACAGACATAATTTGATACTGGGGAGCTTAAATCAACAAACCAAAGGCATGCAGGTGGCTTAGTTGTTTAGTTAATGAAATTTTAAAAAGCTTGAGCAGGGAAAAAGAAAAGAATGAAGAGCAATATAACAAGAGAAAGTAAGGTTTTAACTTGTGCTTTTAACCAGCCAGCTGCTTTTTTCATTGCCAGCAGTAAAATTTATGAAAGCCCTGATGGGCACAACGAACAGATAAAGCAAAGAAATACCATGTTCCTGGCCGCAGTCCTCTCCCTGGTAAGTCAGGTATTCCAGGCATCCAGCTTTCTCCTCTAGAGCAGGACAAGGCTCCCCCCCGTTCTTAGGTTCCTGTTGCACGTAGCGCCTGCGGACCCGCAGGTTGGGTTGGCACTGCTCTGCACAGCCGCTCCAGTGGCTCCACTCCCCAACGATGCATGGAAGAGCTGCAAAGCAGTATGAAAACTTCACTAGTGGTCAAGGCCTCTGTTTTATCTTCATTCCTCCCAGAAGCTTGAGTAGCAAGACTGTTTTTCCTACGTACTTCTTTTTATAGGCTTAATATGCTCTTCGAGGAGTTTACATCTTCAAACTCAACATTCAAGCCTGCCTGCAGTGCTTGGGGCCTATTCCTTGTCCAGAGAGAAAGAGCTCCTCATGGAAACCTTTCACTACAGCTGTGGGGTTCTTCTATACCCCCTTTTGAAGCACACAGCATTAGCCCAAAAACAGACCAGCTTGTGACTTATCTAGACCAGTGAGTAGTCTGACCTACCTGGGCAGTTCCCAAGTCAAGTTTTCTTTAAAGGCTGGAACATAAAGTAGCAGAGTTCAGGAAGCCTTTCAGACCTCTTGATTCCCCTCACATTAATTTCTAGCCCCCTTTCCTCAACACTGAAGTAAGTTCCACTGCCACAGCTTTGCACAGGGCTTTCACCACAGTTCTCTCTGTAAAGACAATTCTTTGTAGAGAAAGAAGATAAACCAGGTGTCTCGAGTTGCCAGTGAGTGGGTGTGAGTCCACCTGTGCCTGGTTAGGACAGGCCCCCTATTACCAGGGGGCCAATAAAGGTGGGACACACACCCACAGAGAGAAGCTCACTCTTGTGTGAGGCAATGGAGAAGCCAGCAGCTTGTCGAGCCTCAGAAGCAAGAAAGGCTCCTCCTGCAACAATTCTTGGTGACAATTGTGGTTTTGTTTAGTCTCAGAACAATGAAGGGTCATGTGTAGAGTTGTTTCTGTGTCTCAATAGCTACTGATAGAAGTAAAACATATAGATATTTCAATGTACCAAACAAAATGTGTAAAAATGCAATTTAAAGGCCTTCTGCCCATTCCCAGCTACAGAATAGTCCACTGAATATTTGACTTTTAGTTTTCATGGATCACAAACTTCCTCTGAACTTTACCAAAATACTATGGAGAAAGTGCCATTATTCTGAAAATAAACTTTGAATCATAAGAAATTGCATTTCCCTCATGGAGAGCATTGATACCACAGGTACTATATGCTTGAACCTTTGGTTTCTCGTAACCCAGCCTAATCCTCATAGGTACAAAAAACTTTTTTCTTTATCTGTTAAATTAACATAGGTGAAGGTCTCAGATAAATGTTTCAGATGAAGAAAGGAAGAAAAATGCTTTGTTTTGTATCCCATGGTATTTTTCTGGCAAACTGTTGAAAACTTTAGCCCAGTTGATGGCATTTTACACCTTTTTTTGATTAATATACAGGTTCTTCAGAAAAAAACTAAAACATTAAGAATGAGCCTTTATTTCATGTTTGTCACTTTTTGTAACCTTTCCAGGAGAGAGGTAAATGATAGCCTAAACATTTATTGTCTTGAAACTCAGAAATGTTCAGATCTATTATATTTGCTATCCACTAGTCATTTCCTTACTTATTATATTCTCTGCAGTGCATCTAATAATGATGGCATGTTCCTTGTAGTTCTCATATTAACCATGATAACCATTTTTCCTGTCTATAATTGCCCCTTCTCTTGCATTTCTCATATTCTGACAAAGCAGTAGCTCTGTCTCAACCTTGCCAGTGTAAGCATGGACAATATACCAGTTACCTTCTAGGTGTATCCAAATAATCTGCTCTGAAATAAAAGGTTTTGTAGCCTGATTCCCATAAAACAGAAACAGGTGATGGACACATTATTCCTGGGTAAGAAGCTACAGAACACACAAGTGTTCACTTTATTCGTCCATCAACACAGTACACAACAGGAGGAAACAACCATTTCACATCTTTCCATGAAACTGAGATGTCCTTAGCTTCATCTACAGGAACACCAAGCCACAGGTTTTGAAAAACGTGTGGCCTAGCAATTTCACTTTTAGCAGTCAATATAATTAGTAGAGCTGTTCAAAACTACACTGAGCTGACCACTTAGAGGCTGGATGAGAATGGTGTCTGAGTTCTTAACCGATGGAACAAACACAACCCCTCCAACGAGGAACTTCAGTCTCAGCAGGCAGAACAGAAAAACAAACAGGTCAGAAAAATAGCTCACACATAATCATCCATCAAGAGGAAGAATCCTCCAAGGATAAGGAATCGTTTCCCTACATGAGTAGTCCTCAACCTGTGGCCTACCAGAACATTTAATTGGACCAGTGGTCCATTCCCAGTAGCTTCTTGTCCTGGAGGACACCTGTTGGATGCTCTAGGTTGGGCAGTTGCATCCCCCTAAACCACATTCCCTCTCATCAGTGTGTGTCTCAAGAGGTTGGCTGGGATATCTTAAATGGGTTTTGAACTGCTTTGGCTCAGATCTCTCATTATCCAGCTAAATGAAGCTTTTTATTTTCCCATGGGTGTGGTTTCCTATTAGCTTGTAATGGAAGATATCACATGGTTTTGATTATTTTTTTTTGTTGTCTTATTTTCTGATTACAGTTTAAATCCCTGGGGAGCTTTATAGCTTAACCACTAGTTATGTACTTGTATCAGTGTTGAAGAAAAGTGGTGGGACCAAATTAATCTTTCAGAAAAATACCTTTTGCCCTCTGGGATTCTGCCAGTACAAGACATTGGGAAGAAAGAGTAAAATGTGACAACCTCTTTGGTGTTTGTTACTCTTCATAAAACACAGAAGTTGCTGGTTTTGCTCTATCACTACATCTCTAATGTTTTGGAGCACTACAGACATCATAAAGCAGATAAACTCTCTGACAGAAGCTACCTGGCATATGTCCTTAGTGCACTATTACAATTCTCCTACAATGCTTTCCTCTCACTGTGTGCTTGTTCTGACCAAACTTCCCCACTTTTGAGTGGCCCAGCATATGGTGAGCAGCACCAAGCATGTGAGTCGCCAACGATGCCACATCACACACCCTAAGGAACTCTGCTGAAACAGAACCACAGAGCAGTCCTGGGCATTGGGCCACGGATTGTCCATCCTGCTTAACCATTAGCACCTTCCCACACAGCTTCTGGGTATGATTTGTAGAACAGCACTGGGAAATATCATGGAAAATCATACAGTTCCCTTTATCACATACAGATACCTGACACTACACCACCAGGCATTGCCCCCAGGCACATGGAGGTACCCCAGGGGACAGGACACCATCCCTGTGGCTGTGAAGGCACCACTCTAATATGTTGCAGCACAACTCTCAGACATTTGTTTCAAGCATTTTGAACTAGAAAAAAAAACCACAATGATAGTAAAAATGTCTTACCCCCCACCATGAGATAGCCAGGACAAGTGCTAAAGGTAGTATGGACATAACAATCTTTCCAGCCTGGCTGCAGGTCCAGAAAACAGTCCTTGGGCTCACACTGCTTAATAATTCAGGCACAGATGTCAATGCCTGATCACACATCTTAGTTTCACCTGAAATACCCAAAGTGTCATCTAGTTCAAATTCCTTATCAGTTAACTCTCATCCAAGCTGGTTGTATGAATGACCTACAGAAATAAGAATTTCCCCATAATTTAAATCTCCTGTTAGCACCTTGATATGCAGACAACATCAGGTCTAACATCACATTTTGCACACAGAAAGCTCCCCAAGGGAATGAATGAGCAGCTGCCTAACAGATAAAGAGATGACTTCACATCTTAGAATGTGAACCAAACTGACAGTCAAATATTGGTCATCCACAGAAAGACATGGTAATTTTATGGTCATCAAGACTTAGAACAAGAAGTATGAATTGCCTTAGTCATGTGGAATAATAAGAATATTGGGTTGCTAGAAAGGAATTTAGCCAGTGGGATAATAATGTCGCTCTTCCAGTCAATACCCAGCAACTATTAAGGGACAGTGCCTCAGTTTTGTGCTTCATTGGAAAGATGTCAAATTCCCCAGCAGGACAGAGGATGGTTCTTAGAGATGACATAGAGGGAATGGTGCCATCTCTTGAAACACAAAAAGAAATATCAGGACCCATAACTATATTCATGGCCTCTATGTTGCTACTGATCCAGATTACTTAACACGATGATGGTAAAGGATGATTCATTGAAACAATGAGAAGGATACAAGCCAAAGGAACCTGAAGGACAGGATTTGTGCTCAAGTACCTAACAAAATGTGGAAGCTGATGAGACACTTGGAAGTTCAAAAATACACAGAAAAATTACGTTGGTGAGCTGTGAAACACTGCTTGAGTGGTCAGAACTTTTTTTTTTTTTTCCAATTTACAGCATTTTGAATCATAGATATTTTTGAGTCACACTGTTTCATTTTTTCCCATCCTTGAAAAGAGAATTACAGTATCTTCACTGAATTACTGTGCAATGGATGTTGTAATGTGTAAAGGACCTTCAGATATCCTCAGAGTAAACACTTCCATTCAAATGGCAAAGTCATTCCTTTTTCAAGGATTTCTCATTGTACAGTAGTTTCTATTTAAAATGCTCTCTGTGTATACTCTTTCTTCATAATTAGAGCTATATGGAAATTTATTTTAAAACTGTAAGGTATTTTATTTAAAAACTCTTGGACCTAGCCATCTATTTAAAAAGTACCAGACCTACTACAATGTTTAAGCAAGACAGAACTCAACCATGATACTGGCAGCTTTGGGACACCCATCATTTGAGTGGTTTCTGTTATTCTGCAGTATTGGCTTTGTATTATTCCTAACACATTTCTTGATTAAATATACCTGTTATTGAGGTAATTTACACCCACCCCAAATACTTTGGCCTGTTAAATGTTTGCAAAAGAATGAGATGTCATTTCAGTTGGTGATGAAACAATGAGCAGCAAATGGAATAACAAAAAAGCTGTAGCACAAGAACCATTGGTCGCCTTTCTTCACATATCTGTTTTAAATCTTTGAACACAACTTCAGAAGAGTATTTTAGAGTAAACTATGCAATAAATAAGTTAAATAATTAGTGTCATTAAACACATGGACGGAATTTAGAAAAACTCAGTGGTGAGACCTCAACATCCAACGGGAACAAAAACAGCTTTAAAATTTCCAGCCATTCTTGCCTAAGTTGATACAATCTCCCACTGAAACTATTTGGAATTTCTGTCTATGCAAAACACAGCTTACTGGCTGCTTGCAAGAGAAAGTACATATGACCATTTGCTTCCAAGAGAATGACTTCTTGTGATCAGTTTTGTAGTTTTTGCATGTGTGAGTTACAGGACCACCTTGCCAGGCTGCCAAAGTGCTGTCCTCCCGTGCTACACCCATGTAACACCTCCAACTCCCTTTGCTTACACTACTACTGGTGCTTGCACAGCCTGGCCTCTAGAGAGGTGGTGCAGGGAGTCAAACCAGGTGAAATGTGCAAGACAGAAAACAGAAATAGATATTAGCTCCCTGACCTGGGCCACCTGAAATTCCAGCTCTGGTGCAGAAGAAACACAGATTTCACTGAGATTCCCACCTTTCTGCCTGTATCAAGAGCACCCACTGCCCTCCCAGGGTGTAGGACAGAGACAGCACAAACATCATGGCTTTTGAGGCAGTCATTACTGAGCCCAAAAATACCAACTCCACAACAACAAGGCCTCCTCAGGTGCCATAAATCATGGGTAGAAAAGTTTCTAAACCAGAACTTTTCAACCACAAATTTGAACTGATTTTTGAAGAACACAAATTTTTATGGGGTAACAGCTCCATTTTAATGCTAGCACTACTGTCTCCTGTTATACTTGAGTATTAAAAATCATTTGATTTCCTGAAGATGCTGTATGCTATGACTCTACAACAAGTCCGCATTTTGTCAGCTCTCCTGCTTTTTATTTTCCTGAACAAAAGATCAATCTATTTTAAAAAGCTAATTTTAAATATGCTACCTTCTGTCAGACCTCACAGTGCATGGTCCTCTCCCTTCTGTTATTATGGAGAGATTACTTAGCAGTCTTGAGAATTGACTTAGAATCATAGAATCATAGAATTGGCTGGGTTGGAAGGGACCTCAGAGATCATCAAGTCCAGCCCTTGGTCCACTACCACTGCAGTTACCAGACCATGGCACTGAGAGCCACATCCAGTCTCTTTTTAAATATCTCCAGGGGCAGAGAATCCACTACTTCCCTGGGCAGCCCATTCCAATGTCTGATCACCCTCTCCATAAAGAAATTATTTCTAATATCCAACCTAAACCTCCCCTGGCACAACTTAAGACCGTGCCTTCTTGTCTTGCTGAGAGCTGCCTGGGAAAAGAGACCAACCCCCCCCTGGCTACAACCTCCTTTCAGGGAGTTGTAGAGAGTCATGAGGTCTCCCCTGAGCCTTCTCTTCTCCAGGCTGAACACCCCCAGCTCCCGCAGCCTCACCTCATAGGACTTGTGCTGGAGTCCCTTCACCAGCCTAGTTGCCCTCCTTTGGACCCGCTCCAGCACCTCAATCTCCTTCCTGAACTGAGGGGCCCAGAGACTTCAGAGGCCTGGGGTCAGAGTTCTGCTCTGCTGAGTCTTTCTGTGTAGCTTTCCAACTCCTAGGACATGCTTGTGCCATCTGACACTTGAGCTTCCTCTTCCCAAACCAGACAGGCACAAGCCAACTTGGGTCCCAAAGCTATGTGGCTATGTCAGCACAGCACTGAGCCTACTAAATAAGCTCCAGTTAGCAGGACTCTGCAGTGGAGACTGATGTGCAGTGAGGGCAGTGTCCCGTATCACAGAGGAAGGGAGAACAAATTGTGAAGACCATGAAAGGTAGAAATGCCACGGCATGAAGAGGTGTAAGTACCTACAAGGCTGCTGGATCCAGTTTGGTAGAACTGGGCCACTTTCCCCTCATTGCCACTGCTCCCCCATGAGCCAGACCTTCCCCTGGGGCCTGGCTGAGAACCTTCTCAGTTATTCCCTTATGCTTTTGCCTTCACGGTGAGTCCTTGTCATTCCTGTCAGGATAAATTAGGATGAAACCTCACCCTGGCCATTTCCCCAATTATTTCATTGATACTTTTTTGGCAAGACGTGAGGAATCAGCTGAGAGACACAGACAGAGCAAAACCAATTTTCCTGTTTTCTCCATAATCCTACATCCCTGCTGTAAATGATGGGTAGTTGGGATGAGAGTGGGTGAAAAGTAAAATACATCACATTTTAGAGGGAAAATAACTTCAGGCAGGAAAACTTCAGGCACTGTACTATAGATCCAGAAATCAAGCAAATGTCTAGCATGGGACAAGTCTCCCTTTATTCCCACTCCTGTGCCTGCTGCTCTTGGCACAAAACCCCAGCCTGGTTCCTGCTCATGCCCTCGCCCCGAGGTTGTTCATATCGGGGAGGAATTTGGCTTTGCAGAGCCCCCTCATACCTGAGACCCACACTGCACGCCCCAGCTCCAAATCCCAGGAAACCTCCAGCCAGCAAAGCACCGGCAACCAGCCAGGAGAACTGTACCTGAGAAAGAGTCGGAGGTGGCCGGGGGATCATCCTGCTCCCCACCCGCGCCCCTCTCTGTGGGTTCGCTCTGGGCTGCGTTTCCAGGGCCCAAGGCGGGGGACGGGGGAGGGGAAATACGGGGGGACGCACCTACCCGGGCACGCCTGGCCGTGGTCGTGGCAGCAGTCCCCGGCTCGCCGGCATCCTCCGTCGCAGTAACAAGTCCCGTAGCCCCCTCCCTCCCTCCATCCTTCGCCGACACAGGCGGCGTCCCGGCCCTCGCAGCACCTCCCCGAACAGCTCCCTCCGGCCCCGCTCCCGGCCCACAGCAGCCCCAGCCACAGCGCTCCCGACAGCGCCGCGCCGCCCATCACCGTGCCGCCCCGACGGAAGGATCCCGACACCGCTTCGTGATCGTGACCTCGCCGATACCGGCACCCGGCGGAGTGGAGCGGGGCGGGCTCGGAGGGCAGGGAGGGGGGAACAGGGGCGGAGGGGGGGTGGGGGCCCTGCCCGAATGGGCCGGGCAGGGCCGGGCAGGACCGCGCCGGCTGTCCCCATCCCCACCCCGTTCCGCCCCCGCTCCCTGCCCCGGGCGGCGGTAAAGAGAATCCCAGCAAGCAGGTCGAGGGAGGTGATTCTCCCCTTCTGCTCGTGAGAAGCCCCCTGGAATACTGGGGACAGTTCTGGAGCCCCCAACACAGGAAGGACACGGAGCTGTTGGAGTGAGCCCAGGAGATGGTCAGGAAGATGATCAGAGGGCTGGAGCATCTCTCCTATGGAGAGAGGCTGAGAGCGTTGGGGTTGTTTAGCCCGGAGAAAAGAAGGCTCCAGGGAGACCTTAAAGCAGCCTTCCAGTACCTGAAAGGGCCTACAGGAAAGCTGAGGACAGACTTTTTAGAAGCGCATGTAGAGAAAGGACGAAAGATAATGGCTCTACACTGAAAGATTGTAGATTTATATTAGCCATAGGGAAGACATTCTCTCCTGTGAGGGTGGTGAGACAGTGGCACAGGTTGCCCAGAGGAGTCGTGGATGCCCTCTCCCTGCAAGTGCTCAGGGTCAGGATGGGGCCTTGCGCAATCTGGTCTTGTCAGAGGTGTGCCTGCCCATGACAGGGGAGTTATAACTAGAGCTGCACCAGAGGAAGTTCAGAGTAAATATTAGGAAAAATTTCATCATCAAGAGTGGTAAACTGGATGTTGGTAAAGTTGCTGTGCTTGGGGGGTATTTAAAAAGCAGGTAGATGTGGCACTTCAGGAGATGATTTAGAGGTTAAGGTGGTGTAGGACAGACAGCTGGACTCAACAATGTTGAACATCCTTTCCAACCATGATGAATATATGAGTCAGTGATATTTAAGGTCCCTTTAAACCCAAACCATTCTGTGATTCTATGAAAGCTCACACAGAAAAGCTTTGGGGAGTAGGAGGGAAAGGGAGATGAGGAGGGAGTGTGTGCCCCAGGGACTGTCCTGCCAGGTGGTGTCCAGCGCGGGGATGTTCCCCACAGGATCCACATGGCAGTGATCAACTCAGTGATGTCCCACACAGTCCTGTACACGAATGTCCTGCCAAGCCATGACCCTCACAATGATGTCCTGTACAGGGACGTCCTGCACTGCAATGTCCCACCCACTGCATAACACACACAGCAGTGTCCCAGTGGTGACCGGTGTTGTCCCTAACAGCAGTGTCTGCCGTGGTGGTGCTCCTCATGGCAACATCCCATGTAGTGATGATCCTCAGAGCAATGTCCCACACATCAGTGTCCCACACTCCAGTGACGCCCACAGGAACGTCCCACACAGTGATGTCCCTACCTCGCCACAATGTCCCACACAGCATTGTCACACAGCCATGTCCTTTACTGTGGTTACCCTCACAAGACTGATTTGCACAGCAATGTCCCACCCAGCAGTGCCCGGCACAGCTGTACCCTGACCAGAACTGACTCACATAGCAGTGACCCACACTTCTATCCCAGAGTGTTCCCATCCACCTCCACACATCCCAGCAGGTGGGGACAGCCTAGAGGCACCGGATGTGGTTTATTGACACAGGCACTTTCTCATTTCAGGGCATATCCCACACAGCCAGGAGCATTTGTTTGTGCTGTGTTTTTCATTCATTCATTGACTTTTTTTTTTTTTTTTTTTTTTTAAATCTCCGTTTCCAGAGCAAACAAAAGAAGCTGGACCTGCAGGTGCACAAGAAAAGCAGGATGGATCCTCAAGTAACTTCCTAAAACATGAAAAATTAGATTCTGCCTTGCTGTTGTCTCCAGCCCTAACTGGTTTCCAGGATTAATGGGACCTGATCATTTTAGCCAAATCCCAAAAGTAAGTATGTGAGGTGACTGCAAAAATATGCTTGCTTTGCACACTTCAGTTTGCAGATAGTTAGCTACTAAGGCAAGAGACATCTGCTGTCCCAGAGCTGCCTGCAGATGGGAGGTAACTGTCTATTGTATTATCTGCTACAGATGGGTACTTGGACCCCCTGAGAGATCTCAAGCCATCCAGAATTTAATTTCTTCTAGCCATCACAACATGGCTATTAAAATGTTTAAATCCCAGAGGACAAGGTCTGTGCTGTAATTCCGTGTGCCACTAATGAACTCACTGGCACCTTGCCAGCCTAAAACTTGAGCCCTTGAAGAGCAAACACTGAGGGAGTTCCTGTGGGGAGCTAGAGGAGAACAGGACTTGCAGCCCTCCTTAATACCAGGCAGTGTGAGAGCAGGAATCCCTCTTTATGTTTTCCTTTCCTTTATTGGTTTCTTGTGGTTCACCTGAACGGCAAAATATTAACAAATCAATGTAGAAACTATCTTCGTAAGTAGAAAAATCATGTGTGGATGACTTATGGTAAAGGGATAAGTCAGTAAAACTTGGATGAGCTGAGACAGATTAAAGAGTGTCTTTCTCTAAGTGGATATGTTTACAGAAAAATAAGAAACTATGTCTGCAATGGTCTAGTAAAAGGAAACAGAATAGGAAGGTTTCTACAAGATGTTGTAAAGCAGATTTTTCACAGCAATCACAAAAAGAAACTTAATTACATGAGAGAACAAGGTCACCCAGTTTGCTCCAGCGACTACTTTGTTCCTTTTAGTTTGGTTCCTTGCTATTAGGAGTAGCAGGAGGTAACCTGTGAAGAGAAAGGACAAAAAAACAGAACAGTGTGCTCTCGGGCAGTGGAGCAGCACTGAAACCCTCACAGGAAATTCCAGCAAAATAGCCAGAGATTTCTTCCTAGTTTGACATAAGATGGTACATAGAAAGTAAGTGTTGCTCATGCCCTACACTTGGTTATCTTTTTATCATGCAGATTACTTTATGAGGAAAAGCATCTTTGGGCTCAGCTGATACTAAAGGCATGTGTAGGGAAGCTTAGGGAATGTGCAGAGCCCTGGCTCCATCTTCCTTGTAAGCCACGGAGGAGTATTACGTGGAGCAGAGGTCATCACTCATCTGTTCCACATATGTCCTCATTGCCAAAACCCCTTAATCCCAGAGATGAGAAGGAATCTCAGGACTGCGTTGTAGTCCTCTCAATAGCAGGTGTTGCTGCTGGCTCTGAGATTTTAGAAACCACATTCTAGCTCAAGTTGCCAGCCATTTTTTTTACTTTCTTGCCATCTCCGCCCTGTTCTAGTTTTGTGTACTCAGAACTCAAATTCCCAAACAAAAAGTTTAGTATTATATAGTAAGAGGGAACAAGAAACCAAGAAACTTGTTTTTTAACTAACTTCTCCAACATGTAAATGGTTCTTATGAGTCTCATTCCATTGTTTTCTTTTTCCAGTAAAAGTGTCTCCATTGCCTTACATGGAGTTCTTCTTGCTTTTTAACACCAAAAAGACAAAACTGAACCAAAGAGCTCCAACAGTGAATAAGAAAGAGAACTTGTCTCTATTCTTTACCCAACTCTATTAAATATTTGCCATGGTTATTTATGTACTCTATAAAGCATATAGAGCAGGGCCAAACTCTTAGTCTCTGTCCATTTCTATGAAGTGCACCTACCCATAATATTAGACTGAAAACACCTACAACTGGTAAAAGCTTCAGTCTGGGAACAAAATATATGTTTGATAGTAAAATATTTCTCTTTCACTTTTCAAGTTTAACTTACAGCCTCAGTGACTTTGAGGATCTGATATAAGGACTATTCAGCTCCACTTCAAAGTATTTTTTCAAATACATCATCTGTCAGCCTGCAGCATTCCACATGTCCACATCTCCTCACAAGCAAACTCTGTGGAAGGCCCTAACCTGCACAAATAGAGCTCATTTCTGTTTGCTGCTGGGAGGTTAATCCAGTGGCAACCAAATGAGAAGACTTCAAAGTTCCTGTAGGGCATTTCTTTTTCTTTTAGACCCGTGTTTGCACACAGCTCTATTTATTTTACAGAAATACCCTCCCAAAAGAAAGATGCTTACATATTATACTGAGACAACATGCTGACTGATGTGACTACAAAGGCTACAGGCTGGCTCCATCCTGCCAGGATCACACTTCCTGGGAGCACCGCAGTCGGCTACAGCCTGAGTTTGCTGTTAGGGGCCCTTATTCCCCTTGTTCTCAAAAAAGTAGACTTTCTCCTGATAAGAACTAATCCCCACTAAGGTGAATAAGCAAAGCAGGGTATTTGCAAGTGTAGGTGACAGCTTAAAGCAATAGCAACAATCCATATTTAAGAAAAACAAAACGAAGAGTCATTTGTCTTAATTATCTGAACATTAATAAGAACACAGTAGATGATGCGTAAAAGGTTCCTATAGTTTCCTATAGTGCTCTTGTACTGAAAACATAATGCTGTTTGAAGGAATAGCCTCAGCTATTCATATACTGTTTTACACTGAATCACTCCTGATGATAAGAGAGCATGCTGAGTACCTAGGTAGATTGGAGAGAAGTGATGTGCAAACAGCCTTCCCCTTCTACCTGCCTTGGGCTGGCAGCCCTGTCAGGTGCAGCCCTGCCCTGGGAGACACATTGGCTTGCTGCATCTCTATTACAAACATTGATTTTGGTTAGGATTGGTAATGATGCATGAAATTGCTTGAATTCTAGAGGTTAGTGGGAATATATCAAAGCTATCTATCAGGTTATTTTTAGCTGATTTTCAAAGGCTTTCACTCCCTCTGGAAGTGAATGAAGAAATGTCGAAGCACTGAGGTGAACACAGAGTTGCTGTCAAGCTTCCATGCAGAAAAAGTCAGGCAAAGGTGTATGCCTGATGTAAGCAGATCAGTGCTGGCAAACATTCTTTTCCTCTCTTTTTTCCTAAAAGTTTCTCCTTCTTAGGGGTTCAGGGAGCTGAAGTGAAATTAAACTTCAGAGAAAACATGAGGAAGGAGAGGTAACCCATGGGAGGGTGGGCAGAGGGCAGCAGGAGTGCTTCCACCAGCAGTGATTAAGGGTAAGACTGGCTCAGTGCTTGTGGTGGAACAGCCCCCTTAGTCTATTAGGCTGCAACTATCTGAATAAACAGCTTATGGAATAATAGTTTTGCAGTCCTAAGTACATTTCTCATGTTTGTTCTTATTTTATTTTAATTTTAAATGTAATTATAATCAAGAAATGTCATGATGATGTCATTCCAATTTTGATTTGTCTTAGTGATATTGACAACAATATTCCCCAGGGGTCACTCATAAGGGAGTGTGCTGTGCATCTGGTTGTGTTTGACAACAAGCATTCACAGCATTACCAGTGGTGTGTGAAGTGGTGGGTTTTTCAAGACACTTGTGCTTTCAGAAGCTTTGCTCAGATGTGAAGGCATTTATTTGTGTTGTGTAAGGAACACAATCCACTTGACTTCTGCTTGTTATCTGTCTTCCTGCAGAGTTTACCAGGTAGTTTTACTTTTTTTAATGCACATGATCAGCCAGAGTAAGAGAAGGTGACACTTTAACATAAGCACGTTTCAAAATAGAACTCCCTCTTATAAAAAAATCATCCCCAGGGCATTATTCCGTGTACTTGCCTGTTTCTCTTGCTTCTGGATTATTTTGTTTGGTAGTTACAGACTGCCTCTTCTCTGTAATCATTACTAAATCAATTACTTCCCTTCCTGGTGAAGGAACCATAATTACCATTTTAAAGATCAGAGAAAAAGATACTGAGAGATTAGGGCACCTATCCAGCAAAACACTTAAGCACTTGCATAACCTGAGGCACATAATAACCCCACTGTAGGAGTGTTCACCTGTTCCAAGTTATGCAATCCTGGAGGATTTACCAGACTGGAGCCTCCTGGTGTGCCTGGGGGCCCCCTGAGATGCAGCTCCCTCACTCTCAGCTGCAGACTGGAGCCACCAACCTCCCCTTGTACAGCCTCAGAACATCCACACTCTTCTGCCAGATCTAGAGCAAACATTAGCTCTGATCCAGACCCAGTCAGCTGCTTTTTCATCAGGATATAAAGCCGAAGAGATTAATAGATTATCCTCAAATTTGTTATTAAATTCAAGCCAAAGACTGCTAAGACTGTTTATTTCTCACTAACTCTAGATCAGATCTGCCCATCTGTTTCAGAACTACAACCAGCATTATCACAGCACAAAACCCAATCCTGTTTATGTCTTTCTCAAATAGCATGTTCAGTAGCAAAGATTCAGCATCTTGGAGCTAGTGAACGATTTTGGTGATGCTGCATTTTGCAGAGAAGAATGCAACTCCCCCTCCTGCAGCTGATGAACACACTGTGCTAGCAGGAATAAACACCCTTTTTTTGTCAATGGAGAAAGCAGGAATAACAATGAGTTTATGAAATTAGGGCACTGAACTGTTGAGAAAGAGTAATTTTTCTGATCATAATCCCACTTTTAGAAGCCTCTGCCAATCTTTCCACTGGTCTGATGAAAAGGTGGATTTTGCTGACTTGAATAATTTGAAAGTAAATGATGATTCTAGTGTATGCTGTCTGGCAGAGGAAACTGTTTATATAATTCTGGGCTTGCTAATAACCCACTTCATAGCTAGCAATGGTGCCAGGGAAGCTGCTGGTTATGGAAAAATGCTTTCCCATTTCCTTGTCTTTATTGTTTTCTGTCACAGCATGTTTTTTTTTTTTAATTAGTACATGAACTATTTTTAGTCTCTGTAAACAAAAATGTATTGTTCAGGCTAAAATGAGGCTAGGTACCATGAAAATGTACTCAGGCAAAAAACATTTGGAGTTTGCCAGAGTTTGTCTTTGGCTACGTGCAGTGAAAGTTTGGCTGCTTACCCAATTAGTTATAGCCATGTCACTTCACGTGTCAGTGTGCAGGGCAGATTTTGGCTCAGAACCACAAAGAGTTAGCATCTGCTGCATCTAGAATACTCTGAATTGATTTGTCTATCCAGATTCCACACATACCTCGCTGTTTGAGAGCAGAACAGTGAACAAAGCTTCTCCATCAGATGATGGACTTGGGCACATGTGGTTATTGATAAGGCACCTCTTTGTAACACATCACATCAACCCTGCAGAGATCTTGTAGCCTCTGCATTGAAGGCAGACTGGATTCTGCCCTGAGTTCTACTCATGTGTTTGTGCATGTGAGTGCTCGATGCAGATAAAGGCCCAGGGAGATATTTTGAGCTCTGATCCAGCCTGAAGGAAATAGAAAAAATTCTCATATATAGCAGAGTCCACTGAAAAGCAAGACAAGGAATCCTATCATATCCATTTGATGTAGAATTTCATAGAATCATAGAATCATAGAATCATAGAATCCTAGGGGTTGGAAGGGACCTCGAAAGATCATCTAGTCCAACCCCCCCTGCCAGAGCAGGGCCACCTAGAGCACTTCGCATAGGAACGTGTCCAGGCGGGTTTTGAATGTCTCCAGTGAAGGAGACTCCACAACCCCCCTGGGCAGCCTGTTCCAGGGCTCTGTCACCCTTACAGGAAAAAAATTTTTCCGGATATTCAACTTGAACCTCCTATGCTCCAATTTACACCCATTACCCCTTGTCCTATCACTGGTCACCACTGAGAAGAGCCTAACTCCATCTCCCTGACACTCACCCCTTACATATTTGAAAACTTTGATGAGGTCACCCCTCAGTCTCCTTTTCTCCAAACTAAAGAGACCCAGCTCCCTCAGCCTTTCCTCATAAGGGAGATGTTCCACTCCCTTAATCATCTTAGTAGCTCTGCGCTGGACTCTTTCAAGCACTTCCCTGTCCTTCTTGAACTGAGGGGCTCAGAACTGGACACAATACTCCAGGTGCAGCCTCACCAATGCAGAATAGAGGGGGAGGAGAACCTCTCTTGACCTACTAACCACACCCTTTCTAATGCACCCCAGGATGCCATTGGCCTTCTTGGCCACAAGGGCACATTGCTGGCTCATGGTCATCTTCTTGTCAACCAGGACCCCCAGGTCTCTTTCACCTACACTGCTCTCCAGCAGGTCAGCCCCCAACCTATACTGGGACATCGGGTTGTTCTTCCCCAAATGCAAAACTCTACACTTCCCCTTGTTGAATTTCATCATGTTTCTCTCTGCCCAACTCTCCAGCCTGTCTAAGTCTCTCTGAATGGCAGCACAGCAACCTCATAGTCTTGATCCTTTTCCTCATGGTTGCCCAAAGTTCAGTCACACATTTTGACTCTCCATTAGTCAAGCATTAAATTCCTCCAGTACAACAAGGGCTCCACTGCCAGGGGAGAATTTATCTATGTGGAAGTAGTATCCATAGTGGAAACCCAGAGAAGAATCCACCAGGAATCAAGAGCTCTCCCAAAGAACCAAACACCTTCTGTATGCTGGGTATTATCTCATTCTTTGTTCTTGTCTAAATGAAAAGAAATGTGCATGTTGACCAAAACCTCACAAAACAACCTAACAAAACAAGTCATTCCAATGTGCCCACTTTCTCTGGTAAAAAGAAGAAGAAAAAAAAAAAAAAAAAAAAAGACAAATATCACTCTTGTTGCTAAGCCCATGAAAGGTTATCCAATATTATGATAACAAGAAAAACAAGACATCTCAATTTAGGATTGGTCCCAGCTGCCTATATTAATAGGATCCTGGTATTCTTCAGTAAAAGGAACTTAATATTTCACAAAGAGAGAAAAAATTTTATCTCCAGATGTCTGTCACCTGTGCAATGTAGGCTTTTAACATTTCTTGAGATAATTCCCATGCATGATGACTTACAGTTACAGTAGCTCTATTCTAAAGCAGTGGGAATTTTCAACCTTTTTCAGGTTGTGGGTCCCTGAAATATTCCATCAGGTGCACATAAATCTGCAGAAAACTTACAATATCTAGCATACAAAAATTTAGTTTTTTAATCAAACTTAGAAGCATCCCGGAGAAGAGCCACAGAGGTCACAAGGTGATAATGTCAGAAGCAGAGAATCACTTTTAGAGGAAGTCAGGCATTGGTTTAGAGACTGCAAATAATGTAGAAGTCACCAGATTCTACAGTAAACCAGATAGCCATGTTTTCATTTGTGCTCAGGCTCCCACATCTGGATCCTGCCAGCAGTGTAACTACCAAACCTGCTGTAACCCACTCCTGACCTTCAGCCAGAGTGTCACAGGGCTGGATGCCAAGGAGAAAGGAGGTTGAGTGGATGAGCCCTGGTGCTTAGCTTTGTTGGAGGTTCTGCTTTCGGCCCACCATGGACCACTCTGGTCTTTCAACACCACAATATTTGAGTATATTCTTCTACCTGCATGTATCAGGGTCAGGACCTAAAGGTCCTCAGGAAATGTGTAACTTTCCTCCTGCTCTGCAAGGGAAGAAAGCTCAGAAGTAGGCAGTAAGTCCAGTTGTTGGCACTTTTTTTCTTGTTTTCAAACCTCTCTTGATAGCAACACCTTTTGACTAAGCTACTACAGAGCCACAATACATGCACATGATAGAAAATGAGCTTCACCATATAAAACTGAGAACCCTATTATCCGTGCAGATTTACATCAAGCGGCAGATCTAATCTAGGAATGCCTCTTCATTGTCACCATGACCTTCAAGGCTTCTCTCAGGAGTTTCCTTCAGGTGTTGTCAGGATTCCATCACCCACCATACATGATGGGCTTCTCCCTCCTACTTTTCCATCTTGCTCCTCTGCCTGATGCATAGACAGGCTCTGCCCAGCACCTTTTCCACTTGCAGCATGTGAAAGGTTTGTGATAGGTGGGGTCAGCCCTCTGAATTGGGGAAAATTTTCTGCAGAGACCCTGAATGACTTATGGCCTGGTATACCCCACCTCCAGCTTTGAAGGTTTTCCTTGAGGAGTTAAGTGGCCTCTCTTAAACTTGCAGGGGGGTGCACGTGACAGTCCTGGAAGAGCAGTGATATTTTCTTAGCACTTACCCTGCTGGAAGGACTATTAAGGGATTTCTTTTTTGTGCTACCAGTAATGGATACTTCCTTATTTATAGAAACACTACCTAGAAGTGCAGGCAGAAGCTGTGGTCGCAGAATCAAAAGGCTCCCTTGCTGCAATGTAAATATTTTTGAGTGCTTTGCAGTTCCACTTACTAAGCCTCTGTATTATTTTAAAGATAAATAATATATACTTCCAAGAAGAGGTCAATTCCCAGTCTCAGCTGACATCATTCCATGAGAGGTACATGGAAATATGCAGCATATTTCATGTGCAGCAGTGAGCAGCACAGCTCGTCCATGTTTCATCTGTACTCTGAAATTCTGGGAGTGCTCTGCACTTCATAAAATGGCCCAGAATGACTCTGGGGTTTTTGCTACTGTTCTCCCTTATGTCTAATATCTGCATTTCCTCCCCTATTTTCAGAAGGCATTTTCAAAGATTATTAAAGTGGTTTGGAGGAACCTTCCTGCTTGATGGTGTAGCTCCAAGCAGTGAGGGAGTGAGGGCAAAAACCTGGGTCTAGCAGTGAGAAATAATCTTTTCTGCTGAGATGTTGAGTTTGAGTCCAGTCCAGACCCTGGACACAGGATGGATACAGCTCTTTTTTGCCACAACTTCAGTAGTAACAGCACCCAAGCTGGCCTCACATATATGGAGCCTGGGCACATTTTTGTTGCCCTAGTCATACAGATTGCTAAAATGGAGACTAGGTAGAGAGTACAGCAACTTCCTAAAGTATTGAACAGTGTCAAAGAGCACAAACAACTTTTGCAGCCTGAGACAAATCCTCCCCAACACTAATTTACTATTGTGCCATTTTGTAAACTTCCCTAAATCACAGAATTGTCATGGTTGGAAAAGACATCTAAGAACACTGCCTCCACCTATCAACATCCCACCCTTCCAAAAGAAAAAATGAAGACTCACCATACTCACTGGAGCATGTTCTGAAGTGCTTCATCTACGTGTTTTTTAAATGCCTCCAGGGGCTGCCACTCCACCACCTCCCTGGTCAACTTGTTCCAGCACCTGATTTCTGTTCTTAATGCCACACAGCTGCAGATTGCAATTTGGATGTGAATGGGTGACACTTCATTTATTTCAAGGGTACTTCTGATGAGATCTAAGATAATAGTAAGTAACTACTAGACTCTTCTGGAACATTTCCTTTCAGTTCTCACTGAGTTTTACAGGAGGTTTTGGGTAGGCCAGATAACCTCCCTGAATAACTACAAAGTATTCAGAGGCCATTTTAATGAGGTAAACATTTATATTACTTTTAAGAGCTAATTAAGTATTTGTTATCACCTCATGGGTGGAAGAAGAGAGATGGTGTTTATTTAGGTGATAAATGTGTCTAGGTTTTACATTCTGGGAAGAATGGATGGATGGCAGGGTCAGATGCAGTCCTGAACTCAACAGGAGCAGATGAAGCAGAACAGACATCTCATTAACCAGTGCCAACAAGCACGAGGGCTTTTCCCACCCAGGATACCCACATATCCATGGATCTGTATTTATTTCCATATCTCTGTGTTTAAATATAAGTGTTATATGTGTAACTGCATAATATTAAAGAGATAATTGACTTTAAGGATACATTGTGCCTTGATTTCTTTATATCTTTCTCTTAAGTGCCTTGTTTTACTATCTAGCTTGAAGTTGTGAGTACTTCAGCTGTATTTCTGTCTCTCCCTGGGTTCTGCTATGAGCTTAGTTACAAAGAAGAGGGCTCCAGGGGCAGGAGGATACCAGCAGTTAGGCCTCTCTGTCTGAAAACATGTTTATCAATTCCTACTATGATTATCTACACATTAATTTGATTGCAGACCAGCACAGCATGTCTACAAGTTTGCTGTTGCAACATTTCACATCAGATTTGTGTTCAGCTGGAAATATAACAAATCCATGGAGAGCAAAACTGGATATACCACACTTAGTGCATGTAGAAGCTCATGTTCCAGGAAGGAGAGCAATTACTTTTCTCATGGGATGATATTCTGGTTTTATTCACAATCTGCAAAACCCTCAGAACCATTCTCCTGCTGCACTGCATGTATATCCATGCAGAATGGGCTGCCAGTGGTCTGACAATGGATTTAAATTAAATTGAGGAATTAGTTTTTTAAAGTTTTTATACAGTTTAACTATATTAGTTCCAACAAGAATATGCTGTAGGGACTATTTCATGCAACTTTCAAAGATCCCAGACACCTACACGAACTAACCTGTTCACAACTGTGCTTTCTGGCAGACAACATCAGTCTTGGAGACACTTTTTGTTCATCCAAAACAGCCAAAAATATTGTAATCACTCATATGGAAGAATATATATATATATATATAATTTAAAATCCCTGCATCCATTTTTAATTCCTTCAGATTTAAAACATTAGTGAAAAGCTTGACAACATCAAGTATTTAATCTGCAAAGAGATTATAGTTATCTTCACAGCATCCACACATCATTAGTGTTAACAGGAACTGCACCTCCAAGACTCGCCCTAAAATGCTGGCTGTAAATAGCATCCCAGTAGGATAATTAAAAGTTGCCTAGTAGAAATACAGCAAGTTCCAGCAAAAATTTTCTCTAAGGGTAAGTGATCAGAGAGTCTGGAACTGAAAAAATAATCAGTGGTTTGCCTGAGATGGGTAGTGCATCAGCTTTGCAAACAAGCTCATACAAAAAGGCTTTTTCCAACTTAGGTATAACTTTATTTGGGTTTGGGGTTTTTTTCTGTGTTTCTTAGCCTACGTGTTTTTAACTTGATTTCTGTAATCGTACTTTACCTGAAGTCCAAACACTGGCTGTGTTTGCAGTCATTATTGTATCAATATTGACTAGTTTCACTTCTATTTCTCCCAAATTCCAAACTACAGGGGAAAGAACATAACTGTTATCAGAATTACATCTTTTTTTTCTCTCTTACTTACGTTTGCTCAGGTTTAACAAAAATCCATATTTCATCACTGGAGTGCTATTGCTGCAAAAGAGTATGTCTTGTGCCAAAATTAACTCTGTCTTCTAGAATTATTGGAGCACCATCAGATAAGTACAACAAAACTGATTTGTCTCATTTTCATTTTTTTCAAAACTGATGATGAAGGTGAAGCTAGGAATTAAATCAAATTAATCATTTAATACCCCATGAGGACAAACTGCAGTCAGAAGGAAATAGCCTTCTGACAGTGCCTCTTGTCTTCTTGCCTGAACAGCCTCTAGTCTCCTAATGTCTCATAAGTTATCCCATTTTGAGATGGCAAAATAAGCTGTGGGAGTGGTTTTCCTAATCCACAGAGATTCTAAAGTTTCTAGGTAACATTATAGACCTTGAAACATTCTCAGCTGATCTAAGATGTTCACACAGAGGCTTAGAGCTTACCCAGTAATCTTTGAATCTCCACCACTGACAGCAAGAGACTTCACACTTGGCCTCCACCATTTCCCTGTCTTGGCCTGTACACAAAAAGCAGATAAATCAATTTATTATTCCACTGAAATCAATGGGCCATCTCAGTCAGGAATTAGATACCCTCCAAAAATGCCCAAAAGAGGGTTCTATTTCTTTATACCTCATCAGATCAACATGACCTGCTCAGCAAAATTGAAGCAATGGGACTAAAACATAGTTGGAATGAGAAGAACATGGCTCTGCAGTGCACACAGAGAAAATGTAGTGCAAGGCAGTCCTGATTCCTGGCTGTGCCCAAGGCTACCATGTAGTATAGGTAGTTTTTTGTTAATAAGACTGACATTTTTTGGCAGCAAAAAACCAAGCAGAGAGTCTCATTCCTTTAATGCTGCTGATGCAATACAGGAATGAATCTCTGCAGCAACTGGTGCTGTACTGGAGAGCCTGAAGTCTGACCATTAGCAAGCAATACAGCTCCCCAGGGCAATGGGGCAAGCCATGTAGCACTTTGGATGCCTCTACAGGATCACTTATTCCCAGAAGTCTCTCTCAGGCTAGTGAAGATACTTTAAATGTCCATTTTCTGTCAGTCAGCCCAAGCTTACAAAAAGTTTTATAAAGATTGTAACTTGCTATACAAACTCTTTACACGACCCTCACCACAGTGTGAGCTACAGAAGTTCTTGATTACCATCTTCACCTCAAGATGGAGTGGTCTCAATAGAAGCTCTTAATCTTCAAAACAGGAAAAACTGTTGGCTCTGCATTGCTCTAACACTCAGGGACCCAGACATCTTGCAGTCCTCCCACTGCTGTGCCCAAGGTGACCTCAGCTCTGGGAGCTCTCTCCTTCATGCCTCTGCTGCCACCTGCCCTTCCAGCCTCTGCCTAGCACACATCCTGGCCCTCTTCTTCAGCTCTAATGCTTTATCTAATCCTCCTTTACCTGAACTTTAATCCCTGAGGCAGAACAGATCCATTCTTCACAGTGAGAGTTGTCAGGTGGTACAAACAGTTGTCCAACAAGGCTGTGGGATCACCCCCATCTCAAAATTAGAGTGCAGGCAACATAATGTAACCTTAAAGTTGGCCCTGCTTTGGGCTATATGACCTCTGGAGGTCCTATTAGACTAGCATTACCTTAAGATTTTAAATGCAGCTCTCCTGTTAATCAAACTAATTAAATGTGGAATTGAGGAATATCCCTTTCACAACTTGTGGAAGTGTCTAATGACCTTGACTGCATCCTCTGCTTCAGAGCCACCAGAATTCAGTCAGAGCATCACTGTTTCTATGCTTCTTGGCCTTGCACACTACATACAGGATATTTACAGAGCATAAATGGAGATATCGGGACCTCACCCACATGTTTGCCTTGGACTGAACACTATATGAAGAGAACCAGGCAAAGCAGAGACTGGGTCCTGCTGTGCAGTGGAAAAAGACATAAACTACAGATGTCTAGTGAATATGGCAAGGAAATATGGTCTAAGTATTAGCTTAGCAAAGGATTTGTATTAGAAGGGATTTTAATTGCTCAGTTACCTATCAAGTATATAATTGCTTTCTGGTGAGAAAAAGCATAATTGTTTTCCCAACAAGTAAGTCCAATAATTCTCAGCTGCTGTGTACTCAGCTGCTCACATCAAACACTCAGTTGTGTAACTGGACCTGACAAGTCACTCGCATACAGTAAACAGTTAAGTTTGACTTCATTGCCCCCATTTGTTCCTTTAGAGTGCCAAAGACACAGCACTACTCATTAGGTGTTTGCCCACGCTAATAGATCAATGCCCTTTCTGTCTGTCAAATGATTTTCATGTTACATTGTAGAAAACCTTGATTTTAACGTTCCTTAATTTTTCAAGCACTGATTTTTTTGCTTATTGTCAAGGAAGGTAGGGAGGAATTTGCTTTGTGTGATGTAAACTCTTAAAGCTCCAGTTTAAGATTTTCAGTGTAGTGTATACAACTCTGTTACAGTAGCAAAACCTTGTGCTGGTTCCTATGTACACCCATTAATTTAATTCATAATGTAAATCTTGTCTTTATTACAAAATTCATTTGGTTTAGTGGAAATAGTATATAATGGAAATATAGTATGGAAATATAGTAATAGTATATAATGGAAATAATAGTATATAGTGGAAATAAAATAAAGCAAAGACTAAATGAACACCTTAGATATCTGTAGTTATAAATTAAAATTCCAAGTTCTACATTCTGGTAACATCAAGTAGCTAAGGCTGAGCTAGACAATGTCTTGACTTGCAAACAATTATTTTCTATGATCACATTAATTTTTACTACAGTAGTAAAAAGCGATCTTAAGGAAAAAAAAAGGAATCCAGCCCTTGGGCTTTCTTCCTAGCATCAGGGAGTGATTTATACCTGCAGGAAGCAGGTAGGCAGCAGTGCCAACTGAGAACTGTCAGTTCTTCTACTCTGTTTTTTTAAGCCCAGTTTGCACAGGCTGGAAGGGTTTCCTAAAGTGCAAGGTGGTGGAAAGGTCCTTCTAACACCATGTTTAATTTACTCTATTAGGTCTGTACCCCGTACCCAATAAAGTCACTTCCCCGAATAAATAGCAAAAAATATAATTCAGCTTGCTAGCTTCAGCTTCTCTTAAGCATATTTATTTTAGCTAGATAAAATAATCTCTTAAAAATAAACAGAAATACAATGTTAAGTGTCACTTTTTGAATATTTTACAGCAAGGTCAGTAGCAGAAGTTCAGCTTGGTAAAGGGGCAATAAGAAAAAGACATGTCTATGTCAGCTGGCTTCTGAAGAGCTACAGGGCTTATCAAGCCCAAGAACATCTGAATTTTAATGTGGTATCAGAGTGCCCTCTCTTCCCTTGCACAACCCCTTTAATGCTGGAGGCTGTGAGGGTCGATTTTGCAATTTGACTTCATTGGAACTCTAAGCAAACCTTTTACAAGATGCTTGTCTTTCATTTCACAAAAAAAGCTGACTGGGCAAGAATGTTTCCTGCTAGTTTTATCACTTTTTTTTCACCAGAAGTATAGTTTTGGCATTTTTTCATTCAGCTTCAGTGGAAATGGAGAACAAGCTTGTTTGAGGGGTTGCCAGCTCTCATTATTTCACAAGTCTCACTACTTTTGTTTTTTCCCCAAGACTGTGGTTGAGAAAAGGTGAAAACTTTTCTATTTCATAAGAATCCTCCCTTGCATCAAAAGCCAAACTTCTTACTTGCAGACACAGTATGAAGAATGTGAGACAATTACAATTTCTGAGCTGAAGAGTCCCCAGTCAGAGATGAATAACCCACCTTTCTTTTTCTTCATCATGAAAAAGAAAGGTCTTTTCTGTCATTTCAAGGCTATGGGGATTGTATTCTTGTTTTCTCTAAGTATGTAAGTATGTGGTTGGCAGCACTGCAAATGTAACAGGAAAAACCATAAGCATCTTTTATCAGTTTTTAGTGTGACCTAACAAATGGAAAAAAAAAATAGGACTGGGATTTGCAGAGATGCTTGAAAGATTCGGACCACTAATAAAAATGAAAAAAAAATGGTGCAGATGAATTAAATTGCTTTTGTGTCGAGGGAAGCATGATGTTTAATACCCAAGTTGTTGATATATTTAGTTTATTCCAGCTTAATATTATTTTAACCCCAAGTCATCGAGGTTGGCAATCGGTAAGGACTACAAAGGACTGTTTGGCAACTACCAGCTTTCTAAAAGTTAAACCCTGCTGTCTGTTCTGTCAAAGATATTTAATCTGATAGTGAAATTTCCATATTCAGCCAGTCACCTAGGAATATGAAATGTAACAATGTCGATAAATAAAAAATAAATCCTACCTATGAAAAAATAAAGCCATTGGAATGTTAATATTGAAAAAAAAATCCTCAAAATTATTTTATCATATAATGATGTTAGCAGAGACACTGTACAGTTCACATTCTCTTCAGCATTAGGGTTTTAAAAACAGTATCAGGCACACAACCAGCATGAGCACAGGCCAGAAGTGAAAAAATGGTATTTTGAACATTTTTCACTGTTATTTGCCCCACCATTTTGACCTTTTTATAGATAGACATGCAGGCTGGCAAAGAGGAAATGTTTGTTTCCCATCTTTTGGTGTTCTCTGTCAGTTATGCAGCACAAAAAATCCAAAGAGCAATTAACTTATCCAGTAACAACAGCAGAGTCATTTACATGGCTGCCATAAGACATAATTTTTCTCTGCTGTTTGATTGAAACTAAATAAAGCCCAAGAAAATTAGCAACAAGGTTATGACACCCGCCTAAAACTTATTAATTAAATGCAAATATAGATGTATTTCTACAAAGTAAAAACAGCATTTGTTTTTAGAGAGAGAGTTCTAGAGTAATGGAAAATGAAGAAAGAAACCTTGTTCTTGTAGTTTCTAAATAAAAAAATTTCCATTTTCAACACCTGGAACCTCTTCTTGTCCCTATCCCCAAAGATTTGTTCGGTCCACCAGCCCCAGAAACATCATGGACCTGATCCAGTGATCCAAATCCACCAGAGATCTCTCCCCATACTGAACAGGGAGCCTTTTTTTGGCCTTGGGTGTTGACACAGAGCTTCAGAACAGGTTCCTTTCCCTTTGGCTTTTTATGGCTTTCCTAAAGGGAATAAAGTGAATTGGCCTCCCTCCCACAGGAGGATCAATGGAACTTGCATTTTTAAGCAGTCTAGAGGCTGCAAAACTGGAGCATGCATAGAACAAAAATTTACTTGCTTTCCTAGGAAGACAGCATCTCCTGTTTCTCCAGGCTGGGCATATCTAAGGGATGAATGGGATTTGTGCCCATCCTGGTGTGTAATGCTGTCCCGTCTAACACAGCCTGTGTTCTATTTTTATTGAAGATCAAAACCAGGATTCATGTAAATAAACTATACCTCATTTAGCCTTTTTAGAACAGGTTTTCATGAAAAGAGTAGAGGTTTTAATAACATTCACTTGGAATATTTATTTTAACTTTGGAGTGCTCCAGCACATACAGTTTTACTGTTAACTTTTCCCAGTCATTATCTGCAGATCACCTACACTAATTTTATCAGTTCACACCATGTGTGGTACAATATTGAGGCTTTGAAGGGCTGATGTCCACTTTTACATATTTTCCTCACTGGTAAAGTCAAATCATTTTGGTTGTATGGTTACCTTCACTGCAAGGTTTAGGTTTTTATTTGTTGTTTTCTCCATCCAAGGAAATGTTGAAGGCTGTACCTCTGAGATCAAAAACAAAGGGAAGGAAAAGGATCGCCAAAGTTGTTCCCCACTTTTTCCTTCACTTCATTTATATTGCAGACCTCTTAAATACATAAGAGCTATGGAGTTCTCTCTTTTCACTAAGCTCTCTAAACTTGGTTCAGAAAGCTGTGGAGTTAACTCTAGATTTCCATCAGTGTAAAGAAATTTGGAGCTGAGAGTTCATGTTGTATATAACGTATGCCCTTCATGTGGAAAAAAAAATATCCAGCATGATCCCTGCTCACAAAGGAAGAAATGGCATTCAAATAGGCTGCAAATGAGATGCCAGGCTACCTCTTGAAATACGCTTTTCTGTGCCAATAATGACACTTTTTCTCTGCTGGATAGCAATTAAAAACTTTTCTCCAACCTTATGCTGGCATGTTTTTTGTCCCAAAGTGTCCTGGACCAAGTTGATATGCATGAATGCTCTTAGCCCAGAGGTGAATAATTTCCAGCAACAGTGAATGGCTTCTGCAAGAATCAGAAATGGCCAAAACATTCCAACTGTGTTTGATTCTAGTGGTAGAGGAGACCTTTGGAAAGAAGAGCTCAGTCCAGCTAAGACTGGACTTAGCAATAGTCCACTTTCTTCTCAACAGATCCCTGATATTTTTGCCATACCTTCCCAGAGCAAGACAGGGGACAGATGCCTTCTTTCTCCTCAAAATACATCCTGTTCTGTATTGCTCTGCCAGAAGCAGAGGGCTCTCTCCTAATATCTGGAAAATCAATTTGGAAAGTTGACTAGAAAACAGGTAGAGCCAACGTCTCAATTTAATGTTTGAAGTGACAAGGAATCATTGAGGCTTTTCCAGATGCAGTTCTGGACTTACTTTTATGACTCAAACCTACAGGACTTTGGCCAGGCTGGAGATGACGTTATCACAAAACCACAGCTAAAGCTGTTAGCAAAGAATTTTGTTGTCATAAATTCTTGCACATCTTGCATGGACACTGAGTTTAAATTTCATTACCTTTTTTACATTGAAAGGTTGAAATATATTTGTGCCAGTTCTGATTTGGAAATAAAAAGAGGGCAGAATTCTCCCAAATTATTCAGAGGGAGGTGCTAATTGCTGAAATGTGTTTGCCCAGCATCACACAAATGACTGAAGAGAACATTTCTGACAACTTGAAGGTATAATTTGGAATACAGTTTAAATGTGTGGCATGAGAACATAGGAGAAACATTTATGCAGTCTTCTGTAAAAGTAGATATTTTTTGCCAGGCTTTGCAAGGAAGCAAGACTTACAGACTTTGCCTGTCTGACCATTGGTTGTGGTTTTCCTCATTGGTTTGACAAAGAGGCAGAGATTTTACAAATAATTGGGAAAAAAAAAGCAATGAAGACCTCAAGTATGTTTGACAGAGAATATATTTATATATCAATTCAATATATTTAGTCTCTGTAAGCTTCAAGAAAATGAGAATGGATATGGAAAGTCCTAAGTAGTCCCCATGCCAATGAAGGACATTTTAACATAGCTGTGTCGCTGCTCTGTGGTGTGACATCCATGTGAAATCCATGTGACATCCATGACCAATGCATCCAGTTGTTTCTTGTTCAGTCAAAAACAAGGCAAAATAAATAGCAAAAGAGGTGATGATACTGCAGTGAGGAGAGGGGACTGACTAAATGCAGACAGGTAGCACCCAAATCCATAAGGAACCAGGCTTCATTTGTTCAGCTGCTTATTAAATATTCTTTGTTTGCAATATATTATGGTGATTAGTTGCACAGTTGTGCTCTATTATTTCTCTCTCATTTGTTGAAGTGTGTTGAGGGATTCACACAGTGCTAACAAAAATAATGAAATCAAACAGTGACTGCAAAAATGCTTATCTGAAAGGGAGAAGAGACCAAGAGCAGAAAGCATGTCTGCCCAGTCATTTAAGGACAGGCACGAGTTCACACTGACTGCAGACCAAGTATTATATGGTTATGATAAATGTATGCCCAGGCAAACACAAAAACACCTTGCCTGCTAGCTGGAGTTCAGTGATGCAATAACAGCAATGAGATTTATGCCCAGTGAGAGGACATGGAGGAAGAGCTCACATTTATTTGCAAAATACTTTGCAGGCAGTGGTAGCTACAGGTAGCTATTGCCATAGTAAGAGACACCAACCATCAGTTTTGGCATCCTTTCTCCAGACTACACTTCCAAGAATATAATCTAATATACATTTAATAATTTTCCAATCAGATCACAGAATGTAACTCTGTCTTCATGTGAAATGATTGTGGTTAAATTCAGCAAAAATAAAACACTCAAACCAGGTTGTAAGTTTTGCAGTTCCTCGGGCAAAAATTCTAAAAATAACTTTAATGAAAGGAGTTTGACCATGAAGGTGAGTTGCCTGCAAAATGTCAAATTACACAATTACTTTTGAATACAATGACAAGTGCCAACAGTTCTTAACAAGAGCAGTCACTGCATCTTAAATAAGCAAGATCATTAAAGGGGATGAGCCTTTCTTTAGCTAAAACTGTTTGCAGGAACAAACACCCACTCAGTCCCTGCAGATCCCCAGCCTCAGCTGCCCACCATGCTGTCTGTCTGGTGACCAACCAAGTCACTGGGGGGGGGAGTGGAGCCAGATTGCTGTCCTGAGCACTTGGGTGGTCCCTTCTTTCCATGTGGAGAGCACCCACAATTATCCCTCAGCCCTTCAGATTGCAGTCTCTGGTCTTTGAAGAATTACCTATCTTGACCCAACTTTTACTTCAGCAACATTGTTCTTTCTTGGTCTTATCAATGGCATCCCTTTTCCTTAATCCTATTAACAATATCAATCCTGTGTGATACCAGCTGTCTCCTGTAGCTCTCCCTCTTATCTTATAATGAGGGACACTCATAAGAGTGTTGTTTTTCAGCCAGATCCCACAGACTGTAGCTCTTTGATACCATGCACAAACATTTTCCCTGAATTTTGCAAGCACAGCACACATACATTCCTATCAACATTATGATGGTTCTAACAGGCCAAACAACTTACAGAGAGCCACAGCGTTGTTTAGGCAAGAAATAATGATTGAGCAGTTAGGGAGATTCCTTTGTGAGCACACCACTTCTCTACTGAAAATCTGCTCAGAATTTTTCCATTATATCCACAAGTAGTTGCAACTTCACTAAATCATGTACCAAATTAAATACCTGGGTCTGTATTACATACAGTGGGGAGAGAGAAAAGCTGCTTTAAAAGCTGAAAATTTATGAACACAATCCTGATGCCTTTGTAGCTTTGCTGCGTTCATCAATAGGAGGTCATCATTCATCAATAGGAGCCATCTCTAGTTTTGAATATTTCTCTACAGCCAGATGATTTTAAGTCAATTTTTTGTACATTTTCACCAGTTCTTTTTTTTTTTTTTTTTTCTTTTTAAGTTACATCATTTGTGGTTCACCAGTCCTTCTGAGAATGTGCATCCCAGCTGGGTAGAGCTACAGAAAAACACTTTTAATAAGATTACATAGCATTTTTATTTTTGTAAGAGTATACCTTTATACAAGATAATACAGTGCAGTTCAAAGGATTTTTCTGAGTGAGTAATTTAAACTTAAAAGCTTAGGGAAACAAGCCTTCCTCGTGTTAAGTATTTCTAGTAAGCAGGCTGTGTACCCAGGAAATATGAATCAACCTTATAGGCTTGAGAAGCCCATAAGGGAACATATCAGCTGAGAACCTGTCTTGTAGTCTTCAAGTGCTGTTCATGTGGTATTAAAAAACTTAAATAATGAAATTAATAATAAAAATAATAATTAAAATTTTAAATATCTCTGCCACTTATTAAATGATGCAGAAGAACCAATAAATATGAAAGTACAGATACCATGAGATCATCACAGCCCCTGAGCATGGGCCCTGAGAGGTATGAATTTCAGCCAAAGGCTCTTTTCCTGAGACAGTGATTACCTTATGATAATGGAGTTCTGTCCACCTTTCTTTTATAGGGGAAGTATTTGCACCTTGATGGTGAAAAATAAATAATGGTACTGGAATTTTAGAGTGGTTAATCCTTTCTTTGGACACAGAAGTTTATACAGTGAGCCAAATACACATTCAAGATGCCACTCAAGAGCCTAATATCCATTCCAGTCCATCAGAGTGCTCCCTCTGTTCAGACATACAGTCTCTGTTTAGAAAAAAAAAAATAAAAAGGGATGTTTCAGACAGGTATTTTCATGGCAGGCACTGGATGGACGTTCTCACCATCCAGTGAGATGATGATGGTGAGGATATCATCACTTTGGAGCCACCTGGCAAGTAGGGCTGAAAAATTTAGGCAGATTCTCACTGGAAAGTAGAGGAAAGGAACTCCCTCTGTGACAAGGCTCTTCTGCTTCCATACAGATTCAGAGACAGACAATATAAAATATTAATTCTCACCAAACACCTTAGGGTTTGAGTTTTGCTATGCTTGAGACAATTCTAAAATCCAATGTAGCTATATCATTGTTTAATATAAGTGATATAGGTACAAGACACTCTCTGGAAATTTGACTTCCAGAGAGCAAAAAACCCAAGAATGTTCATGGTAAAACACCTGTGTGTTGTTAATTTAGTAAGGAACTTTGGATCCCAGCCTAGTATGATTCTGTCTTTCTGGTACTCCTTAGAGTCTCCAGTAAATGGAGTTAAAAGTAATTTTTCAAGTTCCTGTCATCTCACTCTTTTGAATACAGTTCTTGTGCAAAATCTGAGTCTTCCTTGCTGAGATTTCTGTCAGGTGGAACATAAGGCTGTCACTAGGCCTTCAGTTCTTTGACTGCTCCACAACAAAATTAAGAAATGGGAAAAATTTTCTCTAACATAGTAATAAAACTTGAGTGACTCCATCACATATTTTCCTCTCTTCATTTTCCTTTCTTAACTTTCCTTTGACAAATAATAAACTTCTGAAAGACTTTCATTGCCTGATACTGCTTGCATGCACAAGTAATATGTAAACTGAGGTATAAGTCAAATTCAATGTCAGTTCATAATTTTCTTCTGCTGATGAATAAACTTTCCTGACACTTGTGACAGAAACACAGCCTCACTGTTTGTGAGACCAACTGCTCCACAATAGAATCATAAGCAATTTGAATATCTCCTCTTCCTCTGCTGTCATTTGTTTGGGTCACGTTTCAGAGAACATTACCTATTTGTGTTTCATAACATGCAGTTATGCCAAAAGTGACATCACCTGTCATCAGACAAGGCTCAGATTCTTAGTTGTGAGCATCAGTATTTTTCCAGTTTTCAGAATCAGATTCAATAACACTCAGAGATGTTCTTGATTCACATTGCTTGCTTATTCTTTTCCCTGCTACAATAAAACTTACTTAATAAATGTATGTAGACAGAACTGAAACACTGATAGGCAAATAATTTCTGATTTCTTCTTGGCATGAAGAATGCAGTTCTGAATTAATTCTCCCCAGAAAATAATAAAAAGAGAAGTTTTACATTCAGGATTGTTGGTGTTTTTACCCAGGGCTGAGCTTATCCAAAGATCTAAGTGGACAGAAACCTTCTAAAGACTAGGGCTAAAGAGATTCTTTTAAGAGGAACAATTTATTCAACAAATTTCATCTCTTCTTTCTAAGCATGGAGTCTGCACAAGCAGGTGGCTTGTTTTTTTTATTCTTTTAATCAGACAAGCACTCTTATATCTGCAATTTGCTATAGGAACAATGACATTTGAATTGTGTCCTTTAAATAACACCTGTGAAATAATGCCCAAGTAATGCTCAGGCTTTTCACCTTGTGAGTTTTTAAGACTACTGCAGCCTATATACATGGCAAATGGGTTTAATTTTTGGGAAGAGAATAAGTCAGTAAAACACTACTGGTACAGGCAGTGCTGTAATAGCTTCTGATTGCCCTGCAGTTCTTCCAAAGGAGGCAGGAAAATTTGTATCTGAACAAACCATCAGAGGAAAGATGGAAAACAAAAGCTATTCTTATCTGGAATAAACTTTCATGAAAGAGGGAGGCATATATTCTTAGTTGGTTACTGTATAAACATTTACCCTCCAGATTCCTGTGGAAAAAAACTGTTTTGGTAAGGTAGACAAATCTGTTCCTGGACAGGTTTTTCAGGCTACAATTCTAGTTTCTGCATCCTGTGACACAGATAGTTAGCATTATTACTACCAATGCTGCTCCTACTATATTGACTGTAACTATACCAAAAATCCACTATGAAGGAGCAATTACAACAGGCCAAATACTACACAAATAGTATTAGATAATGAACTTCATATGTACAGGGGTTTGTCTTCTTTATACATAAAAAGAGTTGCACACTGTGGTAGGACATTACAAACAGTGTGAGAATTAAAAGAATGTTAAATAAGTATATAAATTTTAATTCCGATCACAGGCAATGAAGGGATTCCAGTTACTTCCCTCTGTGGTGATAATAAGCAGTCACACTGCCATACTTCAGAGTTCCTGTGCACAAGGAAAAGATTCCTGAGCCAAGGGTGCATAATAAACTTTAGTCCTAGTTTGTGACACAGGTAAAAATCCAAATCTAAAACACACAAGGCAAATAACAAGGTATTTAGGTCTTGTTATAAAGAGACAGATGATAGCAATGATATTTTTAATGGTGTTCTGGTTCACTGGGGAGGCTCTGAAGGCACATACCAATGGATTGCTTCCTCCTGTGACAAAACTGCACATGCTGAGCTGTGCTGTATCGTGGTTTGGATCAGCTATGGGTCCAAATAGCACCTAAAAGCCAAATGCCTAGGTGAGAGGTTAGATTCACACCTAAGGATTGAAACTTCACTCCAAACTTCTGTATCTGGGCCAAACACAAGTTAGAAAAAATTAATTTGCCAGATTTTTTCCAGATCCAGCCCAAGGACATATAAACTGCAGGATTTTTACCATTTCTATGCCTTAAGTTCACCCACCAATTAATCTTGGATTCACCATGGAATTGAACTTTGGAAGAGAATTAAATATGCTTGGATTGTGCGTTTGGATTGTGCATTTTTTCCCATCTTCCACATTTCCATCACTTAGACATGCAAGACTGTATGGGCAGGATACATCCAAGAGGATTGAGAGAGGTGACAGAAGTGCTCACCAAGCCACTCTCCATTCAATTGGGTATTGGCAGATGTGATCCCACCTACAAGAAAGGCTGGAACAAGGATCCAGGGACCTCCAGGCCTATTAGTCTGACCTCAGTGCTGGGAAAGCAGAGCATCTTGAGTGCCACCTTGCAGCACCAGGACTGGGTGCCATTATGCAGCATGGATTTATGAAACCTTTTATGACAAGGTGACCTGCTTAGTGGATGAGGGAAAAGCTGTGGATATTGTTTACCTGGACCTTAGTAAAGCCTTAAACACTGTTCCCACAGCTTTCTCCTGGACAAACTGTCTACTATGTGGCCTAGACCAGTGTACTCTTCACTGGGCAAAAAACTGGTTGGATGGCCAGGCCCAAAGAGTTGTGGTGAATAGAATTAAATCCAGCTGGTGGTTAAACACAAGCAGTGCTCCCCAGGGCTTGGTGTTGGGGCCAGTTCTGTTTAATGTCTTTATCAGTTCTCTGGATGAGAGGACTAAGTGTACCCTCAGTAACTTTGCAAATGACACTAAGTTGTGGGGCGATGGCAGAGAGGGGTAGAGTGTTTATCTGCATGAGGGTAAGAAGTTTTTATAGAGGGGTCTGGCTAGGCTGGACTGATGGGCCAAGGACAGTTGTGTGAGATTCAAAAAGGCCAAGTGCCAGGTCCTTCACTTCAGTCACAACAACCCCAGGCAGTGCCACAGGCTTGAGGAAGAGTGGCTGGAAACTGCCTGGCAGAAAAGGACCTGGGGATGTTGGTCAATAGTCAGCTGCACATGAGCCAGCAGTGTGCCCAGGGGTGACCTGGTGGGACTGCATCTCAAATACTGTGTTCAGGTTTTGGACACCTCACTACAAGAAGGACATCAAGTGCAGAGAAGGGCAACAAAGGTGGTGAAGGGTCTGGAGTTCAAGTCTTATGAGGAGTGTCTGAGGGAGCCAAGATTGCTTAGCTTGGAGAAAAGAAGGCTGAGGAGAGACCTTATCATTCTCTACAACTACTTGGAAGAAAGCTGTAGGCAGGTGGGGTCAGTCTCTTCTCCCCAGTAACAAACAACAGAACATGATGAAATGGCCTCAGGTTGTGCCAAGGTAGGTTTAAACTGGCTATAAGAAGATAATTATTCAATGAAAGGGTTAGCAAACACTGGAAGAGGCTCCCCAGGGAGTTTAATCTCCACTCCTGTAGGTGTTTGAAAGATATATACATCTGCTACTTAGGAATATGGTTAAGCTCTGGACTTGGTAGAGTTAGGTCAGTGGTTGCACTTGATGATCTTAAAGGTCTTTTCTGTGATTCTTTGGTTTCGACATGCAATGAACTCCATTTTAATTTGCAAAAAAATTGAGCCAATTGCTTGTCTTTGTGTCTGTATCTCAGTTTTGCATCTAGATCCCTAAAAACAAAACTAATCTTAGCTACCAGTATACTTGGGCTCATACAAAAGCCCACAAAAACACATCGGGTTTCTCTCAGTCGCAGGTCACTTCTGTTTCCACTGAAACTGAGGTGAAGATTCACTTCCCAGGCTGGAAAGGGTCCTCTCCCCAGGTTCCATCTGGTGGTGATTTATTTCTTTGCACCATCTGGTGGTTCTTCAGCCTCAGTGCAACAGCACTTCCAAAAATCTCCTCGCTCAGTGTTACAGAGGTGGTCGCTGACCCAAATCCCCCTGGTATGGCAGAAATCCTCCTCCTTTTTTTTTCCTCCAGGCTGCTGCTCCATCATCCTGCTCACAGGCCTCTCCACAAAAGCATGTGGAGAGTAAAAAATGAAATCTGACAAAACTGTATTTATAAGAGGAAAAAGAATTCAGTCAAGGCTTAACAAGTGCTTTAATCAGGATATTCTATAAAGCCTGCCAGAGGTATGTGCCAACTACTAGCAACTTTTGACCCTAATTTCTGGCTTCATTGACTCTTGGCACTCAAACAACATGCTGGCTCAGCACTCCAATGAAGCCAACCAATTGGATCAGATTGTATGTAAGTGGTTTTGGAGGAGGACAGTCATCATCATTAGATGATTAAAAAATCTTAGGCTCATAAGTGGTGCAACAAATGCACATTTAACTATTAGACTACAGAGCACAGGTCATAGGATAGTTTAAGGAACTGAGGGGAAAAAAGAAACATATTTCCCCATGGGAACACGTGACATTATAGAACTTGTGATGTCTTCTCTCCCTATTTATGAATCCTACAGCTAGTGACTGCAGTGAAATGGTTTAAAGTCTCAGCTGTTGAAAGCAGCAAATCTGAATGGATCTGATTAGACAAGTTCTGCAAAGCCTGCCAGATGCTGAATGAGGCTCAGTTAAAAACTGGACTAATTCCATCAAAGCCACCAGAGAACTAGGAGTTAACAGAGTTCCTTCAGTCCACAGTCTTGTACTTCTGGTTGCACTGAAATAACAAGATACCATAGAATCAGAGAATCATAAAATCATAGAATTGCTCAGGCTGAAAAAGCTCTTCAAGATCATCAATTCCAGCCTTTTTCTAACCCTATTACCCTATTCCCTATGATCTACCCAAGCACCAAATCCAGGAGCTTTTTAAACACGTTCAGGGATAGAGACTCAGCCACCTCCCTGAGGAGCCTGTGCCAGCATTTAATAACCTCTTCTGTAAAGAAGTTTCTCCTGATACCCAATCTAAATCTCCCCTGATGCAACCTGAAGCCATTTCCTCTTGTCCCGTCATCTGTCACCACTGAGAAGAGACCAACCTCACTCTCACTACAACCTCCTTTCAGGTATTTGTAAAGAGTGATAAGGTCTTCCCTCAGCCTCCTTTTCCCCAGACTATACAGCCCCAACACCCTCAGTCTCTCCTCACAGGGGATGTTTTCCAAACCCTTCACCAGCTTTGTTGCCCTTCGTTGTATTTGCTCCAACACCTCAATGTCCTTTCTGTACTGAGGTGCCCAAACCTGAACACAGTACTCGAGGTGGGGCCTCACCAGTGCTGAGTACAGGGGCAGGATCACATCCCTAGTCCTGCTGGTCACACAGTTTCTGATAGAAGCCAGAATGCCATTGGCCTTCTTGGCCACCTGGGCACGTGGCTGGCTCACATTCAGCTGACTGTCAATCCATACACCAAGGTCTTTTTCTCCTAGGCAGCTTCCCAGCTACTCATCTCCAAGCCTGCAGCACTGCCTAGGGTTGTTGTGACTAAATTGCAGGATCTGACACTTGGTCTTAAAGAATTTCATGCAGTTGGTCTCAGCCCAACAATCCAGTCTGTCCAGGTCCCTCTGTAAAGCCTTTCCACCACCCAGCAGGTCAACACTCCCTCCCAACTTGCTGTCATCTGTGAACTTACTGAGGGTGCCTTCAATCCCCTCATCAAGATCATTAATAAAGATGTTAAACAGGAGTGGCCCCAGCACTGAGCCCAGGGGGACACCACTCATGGCTGGCCACCAACTGAACTTAACTCCATTGACCACAACTCTTTGGGCCCATCCATCCATCCATCCATCCATCCATCCAGTGTTTAACCCAGCAGAGTATATGCCATGGGCATCCAGCTTTTCCATGAGGATGTTATGGGGGAGAGTGTCAAAGGTTTTACTGAAGTCCAGGTAGACTACATCAAAGGCTGTTAGACTACAGGTCTCAGTGCTTTGGAACCCTGTTCCTTATGACCTAAGTAATCTCTGCACACTCTGATGGTCTCTGGAGCTGTGGAGATGTGCCCTAATAGCAGTGGGACCTCTCCCTGGGAGACTATTTCATCATGCAAAGGGCACAATTCTTGGAATGGCAGCCTAGGGCTCGTGTCCCTGGCAGAAGAGCTGTTTTAGGGAAGGGGACCAGTGAGACTGACAAAGCTGTCAGACTGCTCTGACTATGATGGGGATAAGCATTATCACCCAGACAGCCCAAAGCTGGAGGGAAGCTTAGAACAGGCTGAAAGTCCTCCACTTCTCGTCTTCTGCACCCTTCTCCACACCCACATCCACATGCCCACAGTGCTAAAGGTTTGCTCTCCTCCCCTCACAGATCAACTACATTTTTGACTAGAGGAAAAACTATATTTAAACTTTCCAGCGTGGAAGGCAAAATCTCTATCTCCCAGTTTTGCTGGGTCATACCATTCCAGTTATAAATGCCAAGGCAATATTCCCCACCTGGATATCTGTGAAAAGGACCTCACACCATCAGGTTGCTCATTCATATGAAAGACTTTCCAGCCAGACACACCCTTATTGAACTACGTGGGATACAGTAGAGGTTGTTGGGTTTTTTTTGGAAAGTATTTCCTATTTCCCTGCTTCTGGTTTTAATAGTTGTAATTTTTGTAGTTTGCAATTTTTACTTTTGCCAGCCTCTGAGACCTGTTCTATGGAAAGTGCTGTATGGAGATAGCTGGCTGCAAGAAATAATTGAGCCATTAAAAACAAAAAAAAAAAAAACAGAACAAAGCAAAACAAACAACCAACAACAAAACCCACCCCAAAACAAGATACAGACTAGAAAACAGGTTTGTTTTATAATAAAAACCTCAGTGGAAGTGAGTGTTTCCACCTAATCTCTGAGAGATCTCTTTATTCTCTACTAAAGAAAAACTCCCATGAATTCACTTTCACAACAAATACAGAATGCTCCACTATTCTTAAAATAGTAAGGAGTTTTTCTGGGCTTTTTTTAACTTTATACAGGCCTGCATCTTTTTAGCCTTATTTTTTAAGCCGATCCAGCACACAGATGCAGAGCATTATGTGCCATGAATCCATCTTTGAAACACCTTTGTTCAGGTTTCTATTTGTGAGCAGTCAGCTTTAAAAACAGATTCATTTATCAAGCTTGCATCTGCATCTGAACTCAAGATAAGGGTTTGGCTCTAATAAGAGTAAATTTTCTGCTATAAGAGTCCTGCCTACACTGGGAAGGAGTGCCTTTGATCTGTTATAAACTGATCAAGGCTTAATAGTCACATGAGAAAGACTTGGTTCATAACTCATTTTTACAGCTATTTGATTTCATTTGTTTGGGGTTTATCGTGGGCATTAGGTCCCTGAAATAATTTTAAACTTCTCCACAAAACTATGAATGTAAAATCTTCTGTGAAGCAATCCAGTTTCTCTGTTATCCCGATTAATCAGATCGTGATTCTCCAGCAAGGCCATCCCAAGGGCAGAGCAATTAAGAAACCTGCATCCTTTTGTGGTTCCTGTTTTGTATTTATTTTTATATACTCTCAGTAACTACCTAGTCATTCCAGTTTAATCACTGAGGTTCTTTAGTACCCTTCTTTCCACCTCCAAAAAGGAATTCATCATGAACTTTCTGTCCCCATGCACTAATCTGTTTTCGTGACCTGAACAGCATTTATCCCCTGGTCATAAATGAAATCTGTATTTCATCACATTCATCACTCTGTTCCGTGCTACAGCCAAATAGCTGCACTCCTACAGCTTCAAATGATGGCACAGAAGAGAATTGTTAGATATGCACATTCCAGCTATCCCACATCTGCCAGGTCTGTTGTGGGCAAAAAGGAGGAAACCAGAGCCAAAAAAACAACCCTTCTTTGTGTGTATGTTTTATTTTAAACCATTCTGAAGCCAAGAATGTGAAGATCAACCAAATGCTGACATGCTAGTAATATTTTGTTTTACACAGGTCTATAAATATACTTATCACTGTTTAAACTAAGACTGAATATACTGTAGTCATAAGAAACACACATGTTCTAGAGGACAGATAGAAATAATTATATGAAAGCAAGACTGGAAACACTTTCTATTTCTGGGTGGGGTTAGACTTCCTATAAAACTTGATTAGGAATAATCTTCCATTCCTTGTGCAGGTGAGTTAAATGGGAGTTTTCTCTAGGATTGGGCACAAATACAGATGTATTTTTTGTGCCTTTGGTTTTCAACTTTTCTGCAAACTTCTTTCATTCAGGAGATGCCTCTAAGCTCTATAACTATGCAGAAAAAGCTATTACTGGTAAGTCCGAATTCAGTCTAAAGGAGCACATACACTGGAAAAAATGTAGGCTCCTACAAAAAAAAAAAAAAAGGGATCAGCTATGATTAATCTAGTCTGCCCTGATGCCTCTGACAAAGACCAGCACCAGACTGGTTGAAAGGAAGGAGTCAGAGTTGTAGTCAATGGGGCTGAATCTGGTTGGAGGTGTGTGACTAGTGGAGTCCCTCAGGGGTCGGTACTGGGACCGGTGTTGTTCAATATCTTCATCAACGACTTGGATGAGGGTATAGAATGTACCCTCAGCAAGTTTGCTGATGACACTAAGCTGGGAGGAGTGGCTGACACACCAGAAGGCTGTGCTGGCATTCAGAGAGACAGGCTGGAGAGTTGGGCAGGGAGAAACATGATGAAATTCAGCAAGGGGAAGTGTAGAGTTTTGCATTTGGGGAAGAACAACACGATGTCCCAGTATAGGTTGGGGGCTGACCTGCTGTAGAGCAGTGTAGGTGAAAGAGACCTGGGGGTCCTGGTTGACAAGAAGATGACCATGAGCCAGCAATGTGCCCTTGTGGCCAAGAAGGCCAATGGCATCCTGGGGTGCATTAGAAAGGGTGTGGTTAGTAGGTCAAGAGAGGTTCTCCTCCCCCTCTATTCTGCATTGGTGAGGCCGCACCTGGAGTATTGTGTCCAGTTCTGGGCCCCTCAGTTCAAGGACAGGGAAGAGCTTGAAAGAGTCCAGCGCAGAGCTACGAAGATGATTAAGGGAGTGGAACATCTCCCTTATGAGGAAAGGCTGAGGGAGCTGGGTCTCTTTAGTTTGGAGAAAAGGAGACTGAGGGGTGACCTCATCAATGTTTTCAAATATGTAAGGGGTGAGTGTCAAGGAGATGGAGTTAGGCTCTTCTCAGTGGTGACCAGTGATAGGACAAGGGGTAATGGGTGTAAATTGGAGCATAGGAGGTTCAAGTTGAATATCCGGAAAAATTTTTTTCCTGTAAGGGTGACAGAGCCCTGGAACAGGCTGCCCAGGGGGGTCGTGGAGTCTCCTTCACTGGAGACATTCAAAACCCGCCTGGACACGTTCCTATGCGAAGTGCTCTAGGTGGCCCTGCTCTGGCAGGGGGGGTTGGACTAGATGATCTTTCGAGGTCCCTTCCAACCCCTAGGATTCTATGATTCTATGAATACAGCAGCATTGGGTATAAAAGCATGAAAAAAAGGCAGCAAGTTACCTATTGTATGGGCAGAATGGACATGCTGACTTTCTGAACTTTCTTTATTCTGAAGTCAAGGAGTTGCAAGAAGCAGGTTTCACTGACTGGTTTTGGTGAAGACTAAGAGGAAAAAAAGAAAACAATAGTGATAATAAAAGGTTGCAAGCAAGGAGGTGAGAGACCCCAGACTTTTTTGTCTCAGAACTGACAGGGTGGGCAGGAGTGGAGGTCAGCTTGAATAATGGGAGGTGTAGGATCTCCAGATAAGTTGCAGTGGATTTCATCCTGCCCAGGAAAGGAAATGCATTTAGCTGTGTGCTCCTGGGAGAGGCAATGGAGAGGGTCACTGGCAGACTGAGAAGTGAGAACAGTTGCATTGGTGAAGGGAAAAATGTTAGATGGTGACCAGAATTTGAGTAAGAGGACAAATTAAAGGTGGAAGGTGAATTGCTGAAAATGGCCACAAACACTGAAATCCACAACCTGGAATTTGGAAGACAACATTTAGTGAGCGAAGTAGCAGAAAGGACCTCTCAGAAGGAAATGATCAAGAGGGAAATAAATAGCACTCACTGAGCGACTAAAGAACAAAATGCCCCATAGGGGAGAAGATAAAAAGTATACCCACCTTTACTAATAAAATCACATTCACAAAATCATGTGTTTGTTTTAGGAAATACAAGCAAATAAAGCCACAGAGTATCTGTTTAAATTGGGAAATTAAGAATATATCAACTTCCAAATCTGTGAAACAGTCCAAACAAAATTTTTAAAAAAAGAAAAATAAAAAATTATCTCAACCATAAAACTTCACAGTCAAGGACCAGCTAGCTAAAAGGTTTCTTTTGATAAACTAAAGGTTTAAATATTTCTTTCTTTAGGGATTGCATAGAATTTGTGACTCTGTTAGTAAAAGATTAAGCCATCTCTGTTGTGAGATGGGTACAATATGTAACTGTTAATAGTACATTTGATAGAAAATAACTGATTGAGATGGAAACTGAAGTTTGTTAAGTGCTTCTTTGCCACAGAGCTGCCATTATGCCAGCAAATATCAGCTGAGATTTGCCAAATTTTAGAGGCTTTCCTGTTTCTGCACCACTGACTGGGGTCCACTTTGGTTCCAGGAAAAGAAAACACAATTTCCTGAGTCAGTGTTAGCAGAGCATTTGTATGAATCCATGAGATCTGAATTCAGAATGGTTCCTCTCACCAAGTACCATACAAACTTCTGGGTGCTAGGACACATCTGTGGGTCATTTCTGTAGCATTAGGAGCTCCTGACTGAAACCAGAGCTGCATTCACATGCAGTAGGAGATGCCCATCACCTTCTTCATTCATACAGCACAAGTGGGAGCACCAAAAAGCTCTTCCCTGCTTGCTCTTCAGACAAGTCAGTGAACCAGAGGGAAGTATCCAGTTCCCCTGATCTGACTGCTGTGCTGGCAGCTGGACCACACTGGTTTTGCATATGGTATATAAAATGAGCAGACATAAAAATGGGTATTGATGAAGTGTGATTTCACCCTTAAATTGCAGCTGAATTCAGTGCATCAGTCCAGACATGTGCCAAAAATGTGAGGGAGCTGCAGTAGTATCACATAATCTGTGCAAGGAATAAATGAAGAGTCAAATGGACCTCACAGCACGAATGTAGAGACTATGCCCATGCAGTGTGAGAAAGCCCATGCAGTGTAAGTAAGATTCAGAGGCAATTCCTGCAAGAACTGCAAAAAACTGGATACCTAAAGAAAGGTTCAGGCCTATGCAAAAACTGCCATCACCACTTAAAGGTAGCAGCAGAGGGGTATTGAGTTCATCAGTTTGTAGGTAGTTTGGTAGTGACCAAACTGTCCGATTCCTTTCTGTACATTTAAACTGCTCAGTCCTTGGCAACTGGGTATCTTTGTATGGTTTCATTTACTCACTTCCCCCCAGGAAAAAAAGTTGGTTAGGAGGGAATGAGTAACATTTTTTGCCTTGTTTTCCTTGTTTGTTCCCCCCCCCCCCCCCCCAAGAAACAAGCAGAATAATCACTTTTTTTTCATTGTTTTCTGCCAGAATGTTGAAAGATGGGCACATTATCAGACTGATACATTTTTGTAGGAATTTGAGAGGGCTGATCTGAACCAAATGTAAATACTAAGCAAGGAAATTCATATTTTTTGTGTTCACTGTGGTTACAGAAATCATTAAGTTGAGTAGGGCTTGGACTGAGATCTGTAATATTTTTTCTGTGTTCATCAGAGATCACTAAGTAACTTGAAAAATGTTCTTTGGTATCCTGGTAAACAAAAACAAAAACTGAAGACCAAATTTTTCTCTATGTCATTCCAAAGTGAAGCATTTTAGCTTCCTTTGAGATTTATCCTTCCCTTGAGAGATATATTGGAGTTTTAAAACTACCACTGGATTGACAGACTGGCATGTTGAAATTGGTGGAGTTATTACTGATGCTTTATGCTCTCTGGAGCATGACTGCTACACTTCTTTGGTTCTCAGCTCATGTGGATAATTCCACTGCAGTTTTCCAAGAAGAAGTTCAAATACATCAAGATTTAAGCTCCTTCTTATTCCTGAACTGCCATCTGTAGACATTGTTTGGAAAACATCTGAAGTTTATGAAGTGTTTAGCACTCATGAGCATCTTACCTCTTTCACAGAACAGCATCTGCAGCATCAGAGTTTATTGAAAATGATGTAGATCTAAACAAATTAAACCTGGAAATGCATCCTCATGACAGACAGCTAGAGAGGAGCTAAAAAAAAGTACAAGTTCTGTCTCAATTTATAATTAATCATTAATATACAGAAGATTGAAAACCCTTTACTCCCAGTCACAGGCTGCTGCTTGACAAAACATGTTCAGTGCAGTCAATGAAAGGTGTGTAACTGCTGACAAACATGACAATGAATCTGCAGGTCTTCAATACTTTATGTACGCTGCTGAGCGTTAAGTCAAATCTTGCTTATTTTCATTCAGGACAAACTAGATCCATTTTATAGCTATTACTTTGAAAACTTGTGGGGGATTTTTTTATTTTTTTGTGGGGGCTTTTTTTTTGGTCTTGGGTTGTATATTTTTGTTCATACTGATAATTTTTTAAGAAGTATCTGCAACTTTTTTTCACAGGTTTAGAGTACCTCAGGCATATCTACAGCATATGTGACCAACAGTTGGGTAGCATGTCAGTAAGTCAGACCAGTATGGAACTGGCAGGGTAAGATGCCCTATTTTCTGTGGAAATAAATTTGCTGTAACTCCCTTTGATGTCTCAAACTACCCATGCACAAAAATTGTGTCAGAAATCTGACTTGATGTGTTACAATGTGCATCTCAGACACTGAATAATGTCGGCCATATCCTTAGTTACCCTGAGAGGTTGAATTTTTTTCACAGTCCTCTTGTGTCAGTTGGTATATCTAGCCCTCCACTTGATAATTTGCATTTACTGAACTACTGAAATCTAAAATAAAATTGAACAGGACCACATGAGCACCTTCTCTCACAAGCCACAGCAATAGAGACACTGCGATTGCTCTCCCTCTTACCAGACTTGCATCAAGAAGAGAGGCTTGCTCTGTTTGCACCCTTTTCTTACAAATTTCTTACACCATGCCAATGCTTTTTACTTTGACATTACCTTGCATAATCTATAGGTGTAAAAGGCTTTTACCCACAACTAATTCCCCACAACCCAAGCAGCTCTCAGCACTGTTATGAGAACCACTGCACCGCAATAAAACCCTGGCATTGCCTGTGGCTCAGCTGGGCCTTGCATGTGATCCGTGCCTGTCCCTGTTTGAGAGGACAGAAGAAAAAAAAATAAAATACACACTGGAACAGAAACACTGAAGTAGCCATGTGGTTCTATTTTTCAGCACTCTTCAACTTGAAAAATTGTTATGATTTCTAGAACATAGTGTTTAACTTGCTCATGCATGTTACAGTCCCCATTTTTACCATTTGTGCTCTATTTCGATTGACCTCAGTAATAAGGAGGTATCAAGACCTTAATTTTAGCTGTGTGTCAGTAGATTAGCATAAAAAAAGCTGTGAACTCAGGAGCAATTGCTTTCTTAGCATTGAAATGGATGATGGGCAATCACAGGACACAATGAAAGAATCACAATCTTAGCGTGACATTAGTGTCAGAACCCTGGTGGCACAGAAGGCTTCAATGTTCTCCAGAAATTTCAAACTTCTCAAGCATCTAGAAACGTGCCTTTTTCTGCCAAGTACTGAACATTTGTCTTTTGTGGAAAGCTGTTCAACACATTTTTAAAAGTTGAAAAAAGGCATACTACCACCTCCCTGGAGTCATTGAGAGAGATAGTAAGCTGTCAGTCTGTTGTATTTCATATGAATGATGGCTGAACTCTGGTTTCTCACAGTCTGGGTAACAAAGACGTCTTTCTCTACTTATGCAGATGTTGTTCTTCACCTCCTACATTCTATTGCTGCTCTTTCTTACAACTACAAACTATTGGGCATGATTTTAAAATACCCAAAGCAACAAAGAAAGGCTCATGCTGACTTCAAGAGGGACACTGGGTTCTCAGTGTACCAGGTCCTTGCTCATTAGTTCTTCGTTTTTTCAGTAGCCCAGACCTGTGCTTTCTTCCCATGAGTATTCTGTGCCTTTAAAATCTTACACTGAAGACTCTTTTTTCCTTCAGCTGAATGCTAATAACATGCAGCTTTTGAAGACATTCTTTATTTCAGCAGTTAGCTAATAGTTATTAGCTATTCACCTGAAAGGTAGATTATAGGTATTATTATCCCCAGTTTTAATAAAAGAAAACTGTTGACCTATGGGCAAGTGGGAAAAGGTTCCTCCTTCTTCTTAAAAATCTTTCCATGAAATCTCATTCTTCCTACTGATGACTATTAAAGGTTCCACTTAAAACTGAAATTAGTTCTTTCTAACTGAAATGAGTTGCTAGATGAAGAAACAGTAGGGAGAAAATTACAATGAGGTTGGTGGACGAATACTGGAACCAGCTAAAGAAACCACTAATTACTGAAAATCAATCTCAACCGTTAGAGTGAGAGAACTAAATATAAAAAGCTTGCAGACTGAAGGCACATTGCAGAGCATAAACAGACATTAAATTCCTCTAAACCTATGATTTCATCACTTTTAAATACATTTTCCAAAGAGATTTTCAGAGTATGTTTGGTAAGAAGTTATTTTCTTGAATTTTTTTGTGCCTACTGCTGTGTCCAGCCTCCTTGAAAAGCCTGACTGGCAAACCCATGGGCATCCATTCAGGTTTGTTTAAGTGTAAGGTAACTGGTACTGTCTGTGTGGAACTGGCTGTACAGTGAGACTGCAGCTGGTGAGAAGAAAGGCATAAATGTTGCTGAATGCACTTCTAATGTACAGAAAAAAAAAAAACCAAACAAAACTTCTTAGAAAACTTTTTATTAATGGGAATAAAAATACCATTATCTCAGACTTTCTAGCAACAGCTATTTCTGTCATTTTTCGTACACGCTGGTATTCTGGAAAGCAGTCCTGTTTGAAGGCATAAGCCTCCCAAGGATAGACTTGGATGGCTGAATCTGAAGATCTGGGTAGTATCTCCAACAATTTTGCCTCTCTGTTTTATGAGAGAGAATCCAGCTTTATTAGATTTTTTCCCCCTATTTAATGTGCTGGGTATGTGCATGGTTTGATGAACAGCGTAATATTTGTTTGGTGTTATTTCCCCTCTGTGACATATAAAACCTAATCAGCAAGTCTTTCTTTCGTTGCTATGGCAGAAAGATTCTTGAAACATTTAATGATAGAAATAATTTAAAAAAAAAAAATTGAGTGGCATCTCACTTCTATTTTTGGCAAGTTTGTTCACATGTGTGTTTACAAAGCCAGAACTCTGAAATGCCCTAAGCTAAGAGTTCCACAATGAAACCAAGCCAATCTCATAAAGCTCAATAAATCCAGAGTCTAAATTCTTATGCTAAAAGTACTATTGTTCAAAAGGAACTTGTAAGGATCATTTACCAGGAAGGCATGCCTTCCCAATAATTTCCAAATAAAGCTTTACCTGCTTGCCACAATGAGCCAATACATAAGGACTGTGCTTTACAAGATATAATTTCAGCCCTGCAGTTGCTCAGTATTCCAGACCCCCATTTATAAACTTTTCAAGGAATTTGCTTGCCCAGCTTCACTTGAAGTTTGGATGTTTTTTCAAGTGTCACTGGTATGGAAGTTTCTAGCAACATTATAGTGTTTACTGGTTTTAGGTTTTGGGGGGTGCAGCAATGGCCCATGGTATCTTATGGATAAAGCAGAGAATTATGAGATGATGTTTCTGTAAAACTGTGGTAAGAAATTATACCACTTCAGTGGGGTTTCATGGTTATATGATGTTTTAAATGGGATGAGTGATACTGGTTTGCAACAGCATCTGATAGCAAAGTGGGTGAGGAGGGGAGAGCTTAAAACTTGATTTAAAACTTGGATTTAATGCTTCTATCTCTGCAATGAAGCGCATGGGATCTTGTCACAGTCACACTATGAGAATGATACCTTTTACATGGAATCATCAACATTCAACCTGTTTAACTGTAGGTAACAAATTAATGCTGTCCCTGCAAGCTCAGTGGCTTCCATGAGCCAGACAGCCCAATTGGATGGTTGAAAGCAGCTCCAATGTAGACATACAACTTCCTCTTGTTCCCAAGCCCATCCTTTGGTAATGCTCTTTCCACTTCATGAGATTGCCAGAGCAGTCATTAAGTGCTTGAATGTCCATGATGAATGCACAATCAACAGTATTAACAGCTTCAGAAATATTCTCAACAACTACTCTGTAAAGTGTATCTGCCTGGGGTAGCACAAGAACATTTTAGAGAGCCAAGGGCTTCCTACTGACTCAGTTTTGAAGACACAAAACAAGACTACAATACTGTTAAAAGTAATTTAAAGCCAATTATTTTTTTCATGGTGCTGCTAGAAGCAACCAAATACAATAATTATAGCTACATATTTTTTTGTTTTCTTGCAATCCTACATGCTAGTAGAGTCACGTAAGAGGTTTTTTTTTACATGGACAAGATCTGTGAGATAAGTTTTGAGACCAGGACCCAAAATGGGGACAAGCAGAACTTGATACTTCTTCCAAAAGGCCCTAGGGTTTGTTGATGCCAGGGAAAACTAATGTCTTTTATAGTCTAAAAATATTCTTATGAGTCAGAGGCACAATACTGATATCATACAAATATTTTTATATGAAAACACAGAATTTACAACATTTTGCTGAAATATAATCTGAGGAAATGATGTAATTACATGTTATAATGAGAACCTGCTTTCTAATATTTATCTTAAACTTTTATCCTTGTCCCAAGTGCAAGCAATACCACTTCCATAGCATGCATAGCAAGTTAAAAACTAGGGCAAGATCAAGGAAACTACACACAAACCCCAATGTGTTTCACTAGCTTGTGAATTAGGAGATGGTAGTTGGAATTTCAGATCTCACTCTGGAGTATTTCATGAGAGCAGCTACACCGTTTTATCTATATGTACTATATTAAAAATCTCTTACATATCTGAAAATGGGGAAAGCAACAATACAAAAAAACAGATTGCTAGGCCTGTTAAAATTGTATAAACTATCCTCTAATTATACTTACCAGATCAGCAGCACTGATCACCCCAATGGTATCTTTACTCAAACACTATTCCAGACTGCAATGTGGATACATTGGAAATATGAGCTTGTCTCAGCATCACACAACAGTTCTTGATCTTGTCTTACAACTTTTACAAAGGAGAGTAAGAAAACACCACCAGGACCTGTCCCCAGCACAAACCCAATTTGGAAAATTCATTACAATCACCATGTGAAGGTTAAGGCTAATACAAGACCAAGTTTTGGGGTGGCTGTCCTGGTTTGAGAGGATCAGGAGAAAAAAATATATATTCTAGGGTCACCATCAGCACTTGCTGTGCTGTTGATATTGTAGTTATAATGGGGAGCAGCTGAGCCTACAGGTAGGAGAGGATGGGCCAAGTGACCCAAATGGACCAATCACAATATTCCTTCCCATGGTGCTCAGTATAAAACGACTGCCAAGAGAGCTCTCTTCTGGTTTTTTTGGCTGTTGTGCTAACTGGGTTGGGTCCTATCTGCCCCCACCTCTCATTTCCTCACCAGCGAAGAGCATCATTCACCTCCTGCCATCCCAAGCAGGACCAGCTTGGTTGTTCTCAGACTGCTGTGAACTGGCACTGAGCCCCTGGGCTTGGGAACCCCCATCTCCTGCCCAGCCCAGTGTGGGACTTTTCTGCTTAGGAAGTCATTACCAACTGAGGAGGGTAAGCTCCATGTTTACATAATTCTATATGCATTTGTAATTTGCTATTACTACTTCATTAAACCTACCCTAGCTTTTTCTTCCAGCCTTAAAGTCTCTCTCCCTTTTTTTCCTTTTTCATTGTCCCCAGGGAGGGCAGTGAGGATTAACAGAGCATTTGTCACCTTGTTACTGTAAAACTGTGACAGTGGCACAGGGGAGGATGTTAGGTGTAGAAAGGACTGCATTCAGTTAGGCCTGAATGCTAGGCAGATTATGTGAAACAAAATAAGAATAATAATTTAAAAAATGGTTTAGGAAATTCAGTCGTGGTCTTAATGCGAGAGGCACCGGAGCTGCCTCACAGAACCTTGCAGCCTAAAGGGAGGGGGTCTGGAGAAGTCAAACCTATGGAAATAAGAGACTGCGAAGATAAGAGGCTGCTCCTCACAACCTGAGCCCAGTCATGTCCTTATGTGCCCACTCTGTCAAAACAGAGCTTCTGGGGTGAGGGAATTTAGTAAGATGCTGCTAAGCACCAACACCTGACGTCTTGCTGCCTTCGCCAGCACCTCAGTTCATGCCATGGTTCATCCCAGGCCCTCTGCAGCCCTCAGAAGCAGCCACAGAGGTGGGCAAGGAGACCATAGTATGGGTGGCATGGTGGTGGGGGGCAGCAGCCTGGGATGGAGGAGAAGGAGTAGCATGAGGAGGAGGAGGAGGTGTGGAAGGCCGAGGCTGACCCACGCTCTGCCCTTCCTCACCGTGTGGCAGCCTCAGCAGCCACTCTGAGCTTGGTTGCAGCAAACAGAGTGGGAATAAAGTGGTTGGAATAGGAAGCCTCATCTAAATACAGCTGCACATAGAGATCCATAACAAAGTAACACGAGTGTGAACTAAGTGTAGTCACTGACAGGAGGCTGTTGAGAAAAACAAAACTTAGTCTTCTGACTGCATGTAAGGAAAGCAGGTGATGAGCTCACTTTAAAAAATAACTAGCTTTTAAATTGCTCTAGATATAATTAGGGTTAATGTTTTATTTTTAAGCTTAAATCCAGTTTCTAAATTTTTTCTGTATTGCCTGTTTGCATTTCAATCATATGCAAGAATAAATTAATCATAGAAAGGTTTGGGTTGGAAGAGACCTTAAAGATTCTCTAGTTCCAACTCCCTGCATGGGCAGGGACATCTCACCGTAGGCCAGGTTCCTCAAAGTCCCATCCAACCTGGCCTTGAACACTTCCATGGAGGGGGCAGCCACAATTTCCTTGGGCAACCTGTGCCAGTGTCTCACCACCCTCAAATTAAGGAATTTCTTCCTAATGTCTAACCCAAATCTCCCCTCTTCAAGTTTGAATGAAGTGCCCAGGGTGTTTATTTTCTCTGGACAGTTAAGCCTTTTGTTATGGTGTGTAGTGTAAACAGCTCAGAACCTCCCCACAAAAATCAGCAGGTTTACAAAAATGCCAAAGAACATCTTTTAAAATATTTTTCACTTATGTCAGACTGGCAGTATTCATTGCAGAGCTGCTTTAAGTGCATAAGGACATGAAGACACTGGCATGCTACAGACAGATGCCTCAGTTTGCTGAGTTTATCAGGCTAGTACTTGGTGTATTACACACCATTATCATGAGAAGGAGCTTCCTATTGCAAATCAGGGCAGGTCTGGATCAGGGTTATTGTTCTGTGTTGCAATTTATCCCAGTGTCCAAGCTTGACCTATGAACAGGACTGTCCAAGTCTCATGCTGCCCCTGGCCTCTAGTTCAGAGTAAAACAGGAGAAGATTATTTGCTTCTTGCTCTTTCCAGGTTGTATTTTCTTCCTGAAATCTCCTTTTCAAAAAGCAATGATATAATTCTAGAGATATGAAGAGGTTTCTATTGCATTAATGTAATTTTTTGCACTATGTCCTTTAGGCTGAGGTTGTGGTTTCATCTTACAGCAAAACAATATGACAGTGAATTGTTGCCAAAAGAAGCAGGCCCACTCTTTGCTCACCATCTGCAGTTCTGGCTCTGGCTGTAGCAGCCAATTCCCCCTATTTTGTTTTCCTGCAGTCTAGTGACTGTGTGGTTTCAGGATTTTCTGTTTATGTGGCCCATGACACAGGAAACTAATTGTTTCTTTTCTCCCAAGCAAGGTTTTCTCTTGGTTTGGTTCATCCATGTTTGCCCATCTGCTAGATCTAAAACAAAGTAGGTTCAATATGAGTTTTTTGTTGATTCTTTGTGGGTTTTTTAGTAGTTTTGGGTTTTTTTCACTTGGCTTTATTCTTTTTTTTTTTTTTAATACAATTCCGAAGTTGAATTGGTGAGGAGGCAGAGCCTTTGTTTTTTCCAGTTCTGCAGGTACCCATCTCCAGGGACATTCTCATCCCAGTGTAAAACACAAATGGTATTTGTTCTGTTGAGGCTGTTTTCAAAATTAAACAAATAGGAAGAATGATGCATTTTAAAACTTTGAGGAAGGTGCTGCCTGTGTTGCTGTCACCACTTTTATCTTTTCTGTAACTTTTAAGCCTCAAGAAAATGACACAACTTTTCAAAGACTGATGAATACTCTCATTAAAAGAGCTGAGAGCTCTTTCAGATTATACTATGCCTCAGAAAACTGCACTCCTCACTGCTTTCCTTAGCTTTGTTGTTCCTTGGTGTTGCAATCTTTTTAGGCAGATTTGGAATTTAGAAAGAGAGAAGGTCAGCCCTAATGAATCTGACTCATCTTTGGCTGGAAAGACTCTGTGTTACTATCTTTGTATATGGGTCAGAGGCAAAAGTTTCTGTAATGTAAGCAACAGGATTAAAAGGCAAGACTCAATGCTGTGAAAAGGAACACAGTACAGAGGGACAGAGCTGATCCAGGTGGTACTTGAAGTTCCTTCAGTGCGTGTTGCTGACAATGACACCTGACTTCTTCAAAAGTCCACCTCACAAATACAAAATGTCATTACAGCCTTGGTAATGGAGACCAGATCTCTCTATAGCTGACAGAAACATTTGTTTGCATTCCACCAGATGATTCTGTTTCCCATCACAAAGAGCCCAAAGAATTTCTTGACATTATGAGTTTTTTAATAGGTTTTCTTTTTATTAACTCAAACAATTTTCCATTAACATGCCAGTCTGCTATTTGTTTAATGTCTGAAGGTGATGTAAAATCACCTTAATGGCTTCTCTATCACCATTTTCTTTGCTGGTCTATTCTTTAACCAATATGTAACTGGAATAGTCCTGTCATTCTGCATTCTATGTTCTTGCTGGAACAGTTTGTTGGGCATTGCAGTAAAAACACTACAAAGCGCAGTCAGCTTCAGACACGTTCTTGCTCATCAAGAATACAAAATTGGTATCCACAAGATTTCAGGATGTGTGGGAGCATAAGAAGCTGGTTTTGAAGAACAACTGTTTTTATGTATTATTTTAGATAGTTTCATTTTTATCATTCTCTGCTGAAACCACAAAGGCTGTCCTTTGCTTACTCACATTTTATTCTTCATTATTCCTCCAGTGTCTGTCAAAAGGTGAAGTGCCACACTTAACCAGCAAGAGAGAAATAACAATATGTTTACTGATAAAATCCAACAATCTAACAGCTTGCTAGTAATTGTGATTGGTCTAACAAAATTTGATGGCAAAGCACACTTGATTATTTACTGCACAAAGCACAGGACAGAAAAAAATTGTCAGGGAAACTCTCCCCTGCTGATTCACAAGGCTCCAAAAGGATCCCCACTCTTTCTAAGCTCCTCAGCATGGAGTCTGGGTGCAGCTGGATCCAGACTTGGTCAATAGTTTGTCTCTAAAGGGTTATATATGCACAATCCATCCTTTCTAGCCCTTAGCTAAAATTTCAGAGTTGAGCATGCTGTTAAACACTTACTGAGAATCTGTTGTGGGAAGGAATCTCTCAGCCTTGAGGAGGAACCTTGAGAGGCATCCCTGCTCAAGAGGAGATCTTGCTGTGCAGCCCAGTGCCACCCAGGATGGCTCAAATGGTCCTTGGGCTGCTCAGTATTTATTTGGGGTAAGGTGATTGACTCACAGCTGTATTTGCATACTGACCACACATCACAGTTTCTTCCAAATTTGGCTTGAGTCAGACATTGACCAGCCCCGTGGCTATGTGGGCTCATTGCTCAAGTTAACCTTGGCTTTTTTTGCGTTTTTATCTTTCTCCCCTGAATCCACTTTGAGCAGGATGCAGCCATCATGACCAGTTACACCCATCATGACCACCACTGGGGTTTACCACTGGAGCAGGGTTATGGGAGATGAAGGTCAGGGTGTGAGGGAAAGCCCACTGTCAGTGTCCCACCAATCTTTTCAACATTTACAACATCTTTTCAACATTAAAAACATTGAATCTTTTCTTCAGTGTTTTTAATCACAGCCTGCTCTGAGAGAACACTTCATTACAGCAGGTTCTTGTGGGAAGGGCTGTTGTGGGTCTGAATCAATGCAGGTCATTCATACTAGTGGCATATTTGTAGCAATCAAGCTTCATTTGGATTTATGGCACATAAATTGCTTATCCAGAGAGTAAAGAGGTGTGCAGAAAAGCAGCGAGTTGTAGAAAGAAAACTACTGATCAGTTCTTTTTTTTTTTTTTTCATTTAAAAAAAAATCAAACTGCCTCCTTCCTTGAGCAGTCAATACACATTATCAAATCAATTTTTGTGTTTCAAAATATAAAATCAAGTCAGCCATCAATGCCAGTCCTATCAGCAAATTATTTGGTATCTTGAGAAAATTGGCAATCTTAACCACGTTACAATTTTTTAAAAGAGCTTTTAGTTTTAAAGGTTTCACATAACTATGTTAACTTTATCAGACTATTATGTGAATGCCTTTTGTCTCCAAATGACATCTCTGATTTTAAATTCACAAAAGGAGTTTAACAGGAATTAACTGTGAATATTAATTTTAAGCAGAATATATTTCAGCCTTCCACACGAGACAGAATGAAGAAAGCATTGCATCACCTAATTTTACTTAGAGACTCATTAAAAAAAAATGTGGTCCTCTACAACAATATCTAGCCTATATATATCATATATATATATATATATATAGTTGATGCCTGGTATAGCATATATATTTTTAATATATATTTATATATATATGCAATTTTTTACAGATAAAGTGCAGCATGAATGACACTACTTTGCTATTTGTCACAATGTTTTATAGGTGTTTAATCCTGTATATTCAGTTATTTTTAGGTCCAGAGTGTAGCAAGCTAAATGTGTAGGTTATGTTACTGAATGACTCTTGAGTGATGCTAACAGAAGGACAGCACTTAGAGCGTATATATAATTGTGAAAATACACCTCTACTGAGTTACTGAAGAGATCAAAAAAGATATTATTTCCCTTTCAAAGTAGAACAATTGTGTTCTTATGCACCAATTTATGTAGTGTAAATGAATATTCAGTGCCCCAAGTGCCTTCTCATGAGATTGTCTCTTCAGGCCAGTAAGCAGCACTGCTACAGCAACAGAGACCACAGGTAAAGCTGCAGATATCATGCCAAAACCACATTGCTTGCTGTGTGTGTGGTTTTGCTGGTATAATAGGATTTTTTTCTTTTTATTATTACAGAGGGAATACCTAAGAAAGGGTTTTGCTGGAATAGCATATCCTATGCAGTATATCCTGGTAAAGCCATCCTGATAAATGAGTACAAGACAGACCTGGCCTTGGAATAAGCGATGGAGCACACTCAGAAGGTCTTTCTTCTTTCTTCAGAACTTTATAAAACAAGGGTCTTCTCTTCTTAAGCTGTTCATAACTATAGATGGTAGTGGTCATTTTGTTTATTTTTTTTTTTTTCATTTCATTTTAGAGTGTTTTCTTATTTTTCTTCCAGATCCTGCAACAAGCAACAGAGGTGAGGGTTGGATAGCAGAAGCCTTTTTTAGCCAGCTTTGCTCCTTTCTTAGTTTAATCTTACTATATTTTTCATTACTTTTTAATGAAAGCATCATTCAGTTCATTAAAATGTCAGGTTCATGTCAAGCACTTCATGTCAAGTTGCTTTTTTTTTTTTTTGTACTAAACTTCTCCATAGTCTTAACATCCATCCAAAGCTGAGTTCTGGCTTGAAATCCAGTGCTCTATTTAGCAGTTTCCCAAATTTTCACCACTTTTTAGAATGTTCCTTTGAATAGTTTAGTTCCTACTGTAAAGAGGGGTTTGGGTTTATAATTTGGCAGAAACATTCCTTGCTTTTTAAAAACAAGTCAGATATATCCGTGCCACCCTCTGTTTTCCAAGTAGCAGTGAAATCACTCCTCCAGCACAACTTAAACCAACTTCACTACTCAAAGAAATTCAATTCTTTCCTTTACATTCTCACAATAACAAGAAGCCACTGTTGTGATCACAACATTTACCCCAAAAAATCAAAATAACTCAGTTCAGCCTTCACACTGCTTCTACCAGGACGATTCAGGGTTTAGATAGTTCACAGGCAAACAACTGTTTAGTTGTCAATTCCCAGGGGTTCTCACCAGGCTGCACTCACTACTACCCATTTCTCTGAAGCAGGACACTGGGGCTTGCTATCCATTTATAAATTCTTTCCCCCAAGCATGTTTCAAGTCTGGTGTATATGTTAGGCTTTCTTATGGTCTTTATAAAACCTATTAAATTTCCATTCTTGTTTTGTGCATTAGGTAATCTAATGCTGACTTCATCTTCAATGTCTTGGTTTCCACCCATTGAAAGAATAGAACAGTTTACACTTCAGAGCTCTTTTTAATAATAAATTTAAACTGGGGAATAACTGACAAGTGTCTTCCTGCACAGGTCATCCATCCTGATTTTGGTGGAAAGGGAATAAGGGTGAATAAGAGAACAACCAATTGTTTTCTTCATAGTAGCAGGTAAAATCAGGTCCAAAGGAGGGCAACCAGGCTGGTGAAGGGACTCGAGCACAGGCCCTATGAGGAGAGGCTGAGGGAGCTGGGGCTGTTCAGTCTGGAGAAGGAGGCGGCTCAGGGGAGACCTCATCGCTGCCTACAACTACCTGAAAGGAGGTTGTAACCAGGTGGACGTTGGTCTGTTTTGCCAGACGACTTTCAACAAGACAAGAGGGCATGGTCTTAAGTTGTGCCAGGGGAAATTTAGGTTAGATATTAGAATTTCTTTACGGAGAGAGTGATCAAGCATTGGAATGGGCTGCCCAGGGAAGTAGTGGATTCTCCGTCCCTGGAGATATTTGAAAAGAGACTGGATGTGGCACTCAGTGCCATGGTCTAGCAACTGCAACGGTGGTTCAAGGGTTGGACTCGATGATCTCTGAGGTCCCTTCCAACCCAGCCAATTCTATGATTCTATGAAAATAAAAATCTTTTCCTCTCCTGTCCTCCACTTTTTCAGGAAGACTGCTTCCCTCTGGGGGGAACACTGTCTGTGCCAGATCTGCAGGTGGGGGTGGAAGAATCCTTAGAGCTGGGAACTGGGAGGATTGCTGGAATGCACAGTGGAGGGGACAGATGGGAAACTGGAGGTAAATTACTTGTAGTACAGTGTATGAGAGATTATACATTCTATTATATAGGAAGGGAAAATTAGTTATCAGGAAAGTGGGGACCACCTTCCAGACAGAAATAGTAAATAGATTTTTGTGTTTTATTCTCTAGATAGGCATACTAGAGTCAGAGGAATGTCATTTGATCTCCCTTTTGCTGTACTTTATATCTGCATCCTTAGAATTGGAAAAACTTTGGAAAGGGTAAGGTGAGAAAAGAATCTGCATAAAATACAATATTTTATTGTTGTGTTGTGAGGAAATTGGTGTGAAGAAACAAGTTCTGACAAAAATAGTTTTTTATTATTGCCTTGGTGGTACCATTGTTTGCTAATAAAAAACATGCCATAGAAAATCTTGTCATCTTCGTCCCCCTATTTAGCAATACAGAAATCACAGCAGTTTGTTGAAGTGTAATTTCCTAGCCTGGAATTTGACTAGGAAATTGCTTGCAACTTTATACATGTAAGAAGCCACACTGACTATGATGCAAAATCCTTCATCCCCTAAACACCCCACTGAAAAAATAAAGGAAAGTTGATGCAACTCTTTCTAGTTTATGGCATGGACATACATGAATGAACAAATTGTCCTAAAATGCTGGGGAGGTTTTTTAAAACCATGGTAATTTAACTGGCACCAGGCTTAACACTGACAATTCAGCACATACCTCAGAGACCCAGGAGTAGAGGAATGATGTCCCTTAGCTAGGCAGGGAGGAAAACAGGAACTTCTTAGGTTGCCATGGGCACTGAAAAAACCAGTGCAGGTACACCCAAGGTGTCCAAGCATCTCTGTATTTCATATTTAAGCATGATGCTAGTACACAGTATATTAATTTCAAGACTTCTGGTTTTAATGCAACCATATGGAAAAAAACAAGATTTCTAGAATGTATTCATTTCCAGAAGGACCCTGTCATAAACTTGATAAGAAAGGTATGTATAATATTTATTTTAGAGTGTTTAAGCTTTAAAGAGATTTAAAGTAAGAATCTTACTTTATTTAGCTCTTCATTTAAAACAGAATTCTATAGCTGTGATGACCATCAATTTGTGGTATGAACTTTTTTACATTGTTTCCTCACTTTTTGTAATACTGTTTCCCTGATTCTAATAATTAAATGTATTCATTTAAGGGATGACATTTTTACTAAATGATGAAAGTACACATTTTTAATTTAACTTTTTCTAAATTTCTTTAATTTTTCTAAATTAATCTTATATGCTAGTAGTGAATGTGATACAAAAATGAAAAATATATTTAAATAAAAATGTAAACGATTGGTGTTTTAAGTGTTTTGGCAAAATAAGCTTCCTCAATGTGATCTATTTTGCAGAAAATATCTTAACTACATTGTCATTAGAGCATTTTTTTTCAAAGCCTTTGCTTGTCTTCTGTCTTTGCCCTAAGTTTTCATGGAGTTACTCAGTTGAGATGGTAGCAAGGCTGCTTGTTTGTGAAATACCATTCTCTCTGTCAGCTTTTCTGTAACTTCCTTTTCAAATATTACAGTTGATTTAGAAATGGTAGTACTTCAGCATTAGATTCATCTTTCATTAAAGGGAAAAAAAAAAGTTTCAGTGCATACCAATAAGAAATGTATTGTATGATGTAATAAGCAGTTCCTGATTTGGCACTTACCCTTTTAAATAACAAAAACTTCCCAGATCCCTTAACTGGTGCCCCACCTGAACACATGTGAAGGCTGTCTGAAATGGTTTCACTAAAATGTGAAACTGTATGAGGAAAGAAATAAAATTATTGCAAAAGGAAAGGAAGATGGAAATGTTGGCAAGGTGACAAATAAGAAAAAAGTTCTTTGGAATGTTACTTCAGGAACTAAGTTTGGCACAGGAATCTAATCATTACCATCCTGTGTAGTATGATACTCAATAATGTGTCCTTAAAACTCTACCAGCATAAGTAATTAAGAAATATAATAATTATTACATGTTTTAGATTTATATTAGTGTTGTGTTTATATGCTTCTGTTAACATAAAATATAATATTTTATGAGTTTTTTCTATTTATATATAGTTTTCTTTTCAGCAAATCATATTAGATTTGTCTGTTGGTCCTGGATGTATCTGTCCTGCTTGCTTAAACTTGTCTCTACTTGCTTAAACCTGTACCTTTATTCTGTGTTGTGTAATGAACCTGTCTCTCTTATTTCTCTCTTTCTCCTCTCCCATAATTTTCTCAGAAGGGAAATCCCATGCTAACAGATGCTATTCTGTATTCCAGCAGCTTTGCTCATGGCAGCCTGAACATCAGTCACAGTTCTGGTTAGATTTCATTAGGAAGTCTTAATTGATTTCTTTCATCTGGTGTCAATGAAAAGCAACTCTGAGTAGTTTCCTTATGTAATTTTTTAACTCTTGCAGGTAAATGGTTCAGATAAACAGGTTTTTTCACACATTTTATTTCTGAATTTGAAATACCAAGAAAACTTTTTGCCCCTTTTCTCCCCCAATACTTTTTCTTCTCTAATTTTAAACTTCCACTGGGTGGCATACTTTCCCCCAGATAAAATCCAGTACATGTGATTCTGAAGTTAACTTGGAGCTTTGAGCTTTCCTACCTTTTACACAACTGTGGTAAATGCACTGCTGGCATAGATGGTAAGAGAAAGTTCCCTCTGGAGTGTTTCTTCTGTCTATTTATGGCAGCTGTGGTCTGGGGCTATGGCAGGTGGTCTGTGCCTTGAGTTTGTCAAGATTATGCTGAGAAAAATTGCTAGGTAGATGAGAAGAACAGCAGAACTCAACATAAATTTATCTGTGTGAGAGAGTTTGTATTTATGAAGCTTTCTCTGGAGCTGATAGTATTAGTGAACATGGAAACAAAGTAATCTTGGGGGGGGAAATGTCAGAATTGTATTGTGCCAGGACCAGACAAAAGAGTTTTGATTCTCTCTCTCTCTCTAATACAATCACAGATCACAGCTGGTTGCAGACTGAAATAAAATCCCTTGAAGCCATGCTGGAAAATTCTCAGGGTATCAGATGGGAAATCATAAAAAAAAAAAAAAGTGTATAAGAAGGGTCTTCTGCCTTGAATTGTCTTGAATCTGAACTCTGCAAATGTATTTGTTTCTTCATCAATTAAAGCAAGCAACCTTCTGTGCCTAAATCTACCTTTTGAGAGTAGTCTTAATATGAATATTAAAACCTGATCTCAACTATATGCCTGATTTTCAATGAAGTAATTTGACTGACCTCTTGACATTGAATTCCTAGTCAGGCACAAACACGTAGGTGAGAGAGAAATTAAATTTTTATCCCAGAGGTTTGAGTGTCAGATGTTCCTTTGTTCCTTTAAGTTCATCAGTGAAAAATAGTGAAGTGATACTTGACATTGTGCTTGATTAGAAATCTGGTATTTCCTGGTTTGCTTCCCAGTCTTTGGATGTCTCATTTGCCAAACTCTCTTGACACTCAAAAAGGCAATTCTTGTTATGTAGTTTTTGAGGGGCACCCATTCTCTAATTTAAAATTATTAGATATTTTCTTTCTCCATACTTTTCTGGTTAGTAGTGGCAAGATCTGTCCCTGCTTTTCTTCTTCCCTCCTCAAGTTTCCAGTGTTTTACCCAAATCTACTGTAAGGGCAGTGATCTAGTTCTCCAAACCAAGAAATATAAATATTCAGACAACATAAACAAAAACCAAACCTCTGACTTATCTTTATATGTCACCATTCAGCCTCGATATCAGGAGGAACTGAGATTTAACTTGATATATAATTCTCAATGGATACACTCTTTAGATTGCAGGTATTTATGGCTCAAAATGTTATTTCAGATGAAGTGAGAAGAAAAAGAATTAAATAATATCTTTGTTAAATGTTCACTATCTGTGGATAGCTGCTTGGAAAGTAAATTAGTCCCTTAAGTGTTACACATACGTGATGCCAAATAATCATTTCGTTGCCAAATAGTTGGGTTGTATCTTTGATTGGAAAACTTCTTAAGAAACATTCTGTTTAGTGAATAACTTCCTTATCTCCTACAACCAAGGAGGAGATGCTGCAGAATTTTCAGAAAACTGCCACAATTTGCAAACCTGAAACTTAAAAAAAAAAAAAAAAATCACCTTGAAAGCCATTCAGACCTTTGAAGAACTGTCAACTATTTCACACTAAATTTAGCTGTTTTAGGGAAAATAATCCTTTCATCTCCTTTACCATGCAGGGACAAATTGTGGGGAAATAAATATACCAGGCTTCACTGTGTGAACAAAGGGCTTTTGAGGGAAAAAGGATGAAGATGGCTTCTGATTTCTGAAGAAGTCTACAGGAGCTGCATATGTTCAGCATTTTTAAACTTCAGACAAGTCTATGTAAGAAATCAGGGGGTGATAAACATGTTTGTTAAGTATTTTTACTGAATGAATGATTTAGAAATGTGGTGGTTTTTCTGAGGACAGTAAACAATGATCATATTATAGAACCCAGGAAGGAACACATAAAGAATATGAAAAGCACATAAATAAGCCTAATTTTCATAATGTATACTAATATAGTGATAAAAGGGTAGAAGAAAATCCCTCCCCAAGACACCCAGTTGATTTTTTAACACATTAGTACAAAATCAAATGCTTAATTTGTGGAATGGAGATCTGAAGGACATCTCAAAGTTAGGCACAGGCTGAATTTTTTAAGTGACTGGATAATGTGCAAGCTGAGAAGGCCTGTAGCTAGTAATTTAATGTTGGGGAGATAATTTTTTTGCTTCTGCCTGAAGTATTACATGTCAACTGCTATCAAAAGAATGATAATCTTGCCCAGCATGGAGGTTACATTTCACTTGCTAAATAGTTGTTCTATTGTAAAGTCAGAAAGTATATGTTTATTCAGTTTTGGGTACTCTTAAGTAGGTCATTCAAATGAATGGAACAGGTAAAACAATGTAAAGTAAGCTGATAATACATACATGATGTCATGATACCTTGCCAACTCATGTAAATGTCCATACAATCTGCTTTTTGTACCTCATTATTACAATGAAACTAATTCAGGAATCATTCAGGCTATGAACCTTCCATCCTTCTCTGGGAGAGTATCTTCCTGATTCAGCTTTTAAAGCTGTGGCTTTTTTTTTTTTTTCTTTTTATGTATTTTCTTTCCTGTTGCATTGTAGCTAAATGGAATACTTATGGATGATATTCAAAATAACCCTTAGGAAAGTTTTGCCAATAAAGGGAATTGACTGTCTAACCAGGCCTGGGTTTTATAATCTGAAAAACCTGTGTTGCATTGTTTTAATTTTTTATCAACCGCCTCAAGTATCTCAAGGTTTTTATGTATTTTCAGAAGGTTTTATTTGAAAGAGGGTGTATCTTCCAAGTGGGATATGGTCATTCTCTAACATGTTGAATTTTGCTTGTATCAGTTTTTGACAAGATGGGGTTTTTTACTACTTCCCTAGATTGTTATAAATATTCATGACATTTTAGTTTTGATGTCTTGCCAATGTGTTGTATACACAATGAGCTCTTTTCTGTTTTCCCAGAGTATTTACTCAATAACTAATTGTTCTGTCTAGTTAAGTTGCCATAAGAAAACCAGTTGAGACAGCTCATCACAGCTTTATCTGGTCAGGACTCTGTTTTCAGAGGCCTTAGCAAAAATTTGTTTGCTTGTACAATTGTAGCTGAAGAACTTCTGTCTGAATATCCAAGAAATTGAGCTGACTTTTTGAACAGGCACACAAAAGGTCTTCTTAAAGTTGAAAAACATATTCTTCCCTCTTTCTTGTTTTCATAGGAAAATCTTTCTTGCATTTAACAGTTTATTTATGTCAGCTAAAATCCAAAACACCAACTAAAACATAGATAGTTGGATTAGGCTATGCTCCAGTCCAAGTTGAATGCTTCATGTTTTCCACTAATGTTACTTTGGGATCTGAACGTATGACTCCACAGACCTTCACAGAATGAACCTTTGCACATTGATAAAACTCTTGAATTTGTAACCCATCTTGGAGCATATGGCCCATGATATAATTTTCTTGCAACAGTAAAAGGATGCTCCCTCATATTTCTTTGAGAGAGGTAGAATTGTCCTTTCCTGTAGTTGCCTTATTTACCATTTTCCTCCTGGCTTTTCCAAAATTCAGGTATTTATCTAGTCATCCTCACCATCATCATTCTTTTAAAATGCAATATTCTGCAGTCTTCTCAGGAATTAGAAAAACAGTCAGGTTATCTTCTGGATACTGAGGACAGTCTCCTCCCTGAAAAATCTCCTTGCTCTGACAAGGCCATCAGCATCAACTAGAGGTGCAGAACTCATCCTTAGTCCTGCTCCTGATACCCAGTGCATAAGTCTAAGACTTAATTAAGACAACTGACCAGAGTTTCAGTGCTCCCCAGCTTTGGTGCTCTGCCCAGCCTGTTAGGCTGCTTTCTACACTTACATGTCCAATTTATTTGACAACATCAGTCCAGAAGTTCTGATGCATGTGCCAATGCTCCCTGAACAGGGAATGCAGCTGGATGACTTCACGTTCTGCTCTGGGATGGACTCTTCATCTATTTCTCCATGATAAAGAATTTGTCTGTGAATCCTTCCAAGGATTTCTAGGACACAAATGTCCAGGTACTACTGTATAACTATCCCTAAGCTTTTTTTGTTTGTCCCATAGCTAAAAGATCCAAAGCCTTTTCCAAGGCCTGAACACTTAGAACTTTTCTTGGTCACTACAATAGAAAAAATTTAGTTTAATTATTGTAAAAACTTTTTCATAACTATTTGGTTTGGTGTTCCTAGAATCATAGAATCATAGAATTGGCTGGGTTGGAAGGGACCTCAGAGATCATCAAGTCCAACCCTTGATCCACTACCCCTGCAGTTACCAGCCCATGGCACTGAGTGCCACATCCAGTCTCTTTTTAAATACCTCCAGGGATGGAGAATCCACTACTTCCCTGGGCAGCCCATTCCAATGTCTGATCACCCTCTTGGTAAAGAAATTCTTTCTAATATCCAACCTGAACCTCCCCCGGCACAACTTAAGACCGTGCCCTCTTGTCTTGCTGAGAGTTTGGTTTCAATTTATAGGTTGAATTCTATTCATAAAATGGTGTTTTTAATGCTGCTGGTTGGTTGGTTTGACATAAGTAAAATCTATTTCCCTCATAATTTAAGTAGTTGCTGTTCTGTAATCACTATAGACAATATGGAACAGAAAATAATTATTTTGCTTCTACCTTTCTTGCACCAATCTGGAAAATTGTGAAGTATCATTCTGAAGAATATGACAAGTTTTGGTTGATTGATTTTTCTCTTAAATAATACTGAAATAAGTGGCTTATCTCAGAAACTAAGCCTTATTTGGTGAACAGTCTTGAGTCTCTGGAAGCTAGAATTAGGTTAAGCCTTAAAATAAATATTTCAGACTCCAACAGCATTTGTAATTTTTTTTAGTTTTAGAATATGCTCAGAGCTCTCATGCTGCTTCTTTTGTTTAAAAACCTAGCCCTAGCTTCATGCATAAGTGCTGTGGCATGTCTATTCTGTATTTTGCTAAACAAGGACAATCTAGAATTCATAGACAATACATTAACATCCAAAAATAACTTTTTCTTGTCATTACATGGGCTTTAGAATTGACTTATATTAGGCAATATTATTTTATGTTTTAAAAAGCTTAATATATTTTAACTGATATAAATCTGATTGAGTTCAGCCTATCAGCCTTGTGCCAGCTAAATGAGATGAATCCTTCTATTTTGAGTTATTCCCAAATAAATAACTGGCACTGGCATTTAGATTTAGTTGGATAAGTAAGACAGGGAAAGTGCCTTAGAAAGACACCAATATATTGCTCTTCAAAGCTTCATTTAAAACTTGTATTGTCTCACTAAAGACAGAGTGTGTGAAAGGAGGAAAGGGAGGAAAAGATGCTAAAAAAAGAAACCTGGAATTTTTCACTTCCAAGTTTAGACTTTGAGGGAGGGAATATCCAAGGTGGAGGTTCTTTGGAGAATGTGTGTGTAGATGACAATCTCCTGACCAGCCATCCTGAACTGCTTTGGTTTGGTCCTCGTGTGTGGAGAAGAACATCAGCTTATGTGTCCCTAATAAGGGTTTTCTGGGTTTTCTGCTAAAGAAGAGAGCTGTTCACAGTGGTTTGAATCATTTTACTGGGGGGGGGGGGGGGGGGGATAGAAAAGGCTTTTTGTATTTTTTAAAGAACTGTTGGTCTTCTATTTGATTCAAACATTACTTGATGTATTTTTTAATCCAATAGGGGGAAAGAAACAACCTTAAAAATGTGAAGTTTTTCTCATCGCTTCACAGTTTCTTCCCCATTACCCTTTTTAAAAAAAATAAATAAAAAAAAGTAAGATAACACACCTCTACCTTTGTTACTAGTCTTTCTCTTTCTTCCATCAAAACTGTTTTCTGTCAATTTAATTTTTCCTCTCTCCATCTACTGATATCTATTTTTCATATAAAGTAGCTAGAAAAAGGCTGTCTATATAAGTTCTTATTATAAACTTATAATCCTTCTTATAAAAACCTTCTTGCAAAGGATAGTATGGAGCAATAGCAGGCTGCTGGTGGTGGGTCTCTGGAGCTCCAGGGATTAACCTGTTGCAAACATGCCCTTGCAGTAGTGTAGCCATGCTAATCCAGTTCTGTCCTTAGATAATAAATCCTGGTAGTTCCAACTATCTTAGCACTTGTCTGCTGTAGAGGTAATCTACAACCCAGAGAGACTACGGAAAGTAAATATGGATGTCAAGTCCCCTTTTAATTTTTACTTTCTTGCTGTATATTTACAAAGTTGACATCATTGCATATTCCCTTTGCAGATGACTGGCTGGTCTTTCCTAAAACCTGCAAAGTTCTTTTGGCTTTGTAGCTTTCACATGCACTACTTCCGTAAAAAGTCAGTAATATTTTGAAGTTCATCATAAAAATATGCAATACTCATCACTGAGCTCAGCCTTCAGGTATCAAGGTTATTTGTGGTATTGAATTTAACCATGTCCCAGATGCAGAGTTGATGTCATTAACAGCCAGGCTACTTCTGGCTATGGCACAGCACTTAAATGAACAAATAGTTTCTTGGCTTTCAGCAGAACCACCATGGTTACAAGTTTAGCCCAGCTGTCCCTTGAGCTGATTCCATACAGTCAGAGATGATACTGCAGATGTGAGCTTTATCAATGCAGGAGAGTTCAGCATGAGTCCAGTTTGGTTGCACTGGATTCTAATGGGTTGTCAGTCCCAGCATTGACTCTGCAGGACTACCAGGAGAGAGTCATTCCATTAGATACCTCCCTTAGCCTTTAGGTTCCCAGAAGGTTTATTTACTCATCCCCACCACTGTGTGATTTTCTAAATCAGCTCTAGTCTGGGAATTTACATAAACTAATACATTTTCCCTGGAGTACTGGGAAGGGTGAGGAAGAGCCAGAAGGACTTTTGTACAACATCTACTTCCAAATAGCAATGTTAATCCAGAGTTAACACTGAAAAGATCAGCTCAGCTTGAACCACCTCCATGCAGAACTATTCAGAGGTATCCACATGGTGCTATCCATAACCTCATTCTTGGATAGGATGTTTTGAAAGCAATGGAGCTCTTATTACTCTAGATACTCAGAGGTCATTGTATGTCTCAGTAAAAAAAGAAGCCAAATTTGCCAATTTTTGAGGAGTATTTTCTAAATACTTAATGTTTCCTCTATAAAGTAATGTACTTTTTAAAAGAAAACACTGGAGGAGCAAAAGGAGTTAAAATAATTTCACTGAGGGACAATCTGTCTGTGAGAAAATCTCTACAGCAGACTGAAATCTAGCTGCTGTTAGTTTATTTGCTGGAAAGAAACCAGACCATCATTTTGCCCACTTTCCCAGAAAAGAGTGTCTGTGGGTGTTCTCTTTTCTTTCTCACCAGTAATAGATGAAATCTTGCAATAAGACCTGACTTCTAGAAAGATTACCTCAAGCAAATTATTGTAATGGAAAATACTGGCATCAGCACAAGTTCTCTGTTCTTGCACCTTTCCTGTGGTGGTAAAGAATCAGTTGCTTCTGTGTTAGAACAAGAAATACAACAAGAATTGCTAAAATTAGCTCTAGTGCTTTGCTGTGTTATTTTGCTTGCTTAGAGTCTTCTTTATCCTAACCTCTAATTATATTTCTCCTGTGTAAATATTGATAGGAAAACAAAAAATGTTTACAAATACTGAGTTCTCCCACAGGATGGGGTGGGAAGGTGATGGGAAGCTGCTTCTTGTACTTGTGTATCCCAAAAATAACCTATTCTTCTGTTTCTGGAAAAAGACATCCACAACTGATACTATTCCTTTATTTCATTGGACAAGGAGCCTGCAGAGAACTCAGAGAACTGTGATCTTGAGTGCTAAAGGAAACCTGGATTCATGAGTCTTTGTAGCACTCAGTATAGTAGCTGTACACCCAATATTAGCTGGTAAGTGTTTTCAGTTCCTGCCTTTGGACTGCTATAATACATTAAGAAAATGCACACAACCTAAACTGGGTTTGTACTCCCTCTAGAGTTTATTCTGCTGCCTGCTGCTAGAAAAGGCTGTCTTCCAAGGGTCATTTCTATAAATCCTCAGGAAATCATCCACTTTCCACTTTAGTGGTGCTGCCCTTATCACTGCCCATCATCTGAAGGTTACTTCCTCTACAGGTTCCTGTAAAAGTGTTCCCTTCTGTCGTGGTAAAGTCAAGAAGAAACCACCTTCACTGATGCATGAAACCAAACTGCTCCACTCTGCCTGAAATGATAAAGGATTATGTCCTTCCTTGTAACAGTAGACTTAGGAGGTTGGAGACAAACACTACTGTAATGCTATTTTCATCTAATCCAGTCTCCCAAAGCACTTCTTCTGGGTACTTAGATACAACCTTCCTCCTCCATTCATGAACATTGTGTTCCTAAAAATTGAAGTGATCAGCAAGTCAGCAGCCAGTAAAGCAATTTTTTGCATGACTGCATGCAATAGAAGGGAGATACATACAGGGATCTAAGGACAATTTAAATACATGAGGACAGTGTAGCTGGTGTGGAAGGTGAAGAGTCAGCAGCAGGATCATCAAATGGGGGAGATGATGGCTTTTTAGCAGCTGAGATATTGCAGCATGATCTGTCACAGATTGTTATCTGTCATCATTACCTCCTTTTTCCATCCTTCATCCCTGATAGATAACTCAAGTTCACTCTTGTTAGAGAAAGATGGTGAGAGTGATGAAAATGCAACAAAAGCAAAACAAAAGCAGCAAAAAAGCAGAAAAGATAGAGGTCAGGCTTTCAGCCTCATAAAAGTGACCAAGTTTACTAGACACAAAGCTATGACTGCTCGCCCCCAGAAAGCCAGCATCTCCTTCAGCTGACAAGCCTGGTGATCTTTCTGCCTCTATTTGAACAGTTATGCTTTCATCACTGTCATCATCTTCCTCAGATGAATTAAGGTCATTAAATCCTGAAGGATGGAGAAAGGAAGGGGGGAATGGTGGTGAGCAGGGAAGGCTGTTAAACAATTAGTGATGTAACTCTGAAACAACAGCTAAAAAAGCAACACTGAAGCGTACTGATGTGCCCTGTTTTGAGGAAGTGGTATGAGGCATTTGGGGTTGGTCTGCATTCAGAAAAAAGTCAAAAACTTTCCTGATGGTAAGTGTGGAGGAAAGTTCATGTCTAATTTAAGCTCTCCATAAGCTACTAGCACTAAATTTTATCTCATGGAAGTTGTTCTTTCTCCACTGGCCTTTAGCTTCAGTGTCTTTATGTGGTCATTGGCTTTTTACTCCTGCCTCCTTTGGTGTGTCAGATGAATGATGCTCACTTAATGAACAACAATTCAGGACTGCTTTCCCTTTGTTGCTCAGTGTGTGGCCCTCCAAGTGATTTATTACATATTGTTCTGAAGACAGGGCTATGAATTCTCTTAGGACCTTTCCTCACTACAGTGCACGCGTGTGTCTCACAAAGCAAGTTATTTTACTCTTGTTACAGATGAGGGGCTGCTCCAGACAAAGAGTGCATTTCAAAATACCTGCTGATTTGGGTTGCCTAATCTGAAGCATTCTGGATCTAGTTTGTTCAAAGTACTTGCAATGAATAGCCCTTCACATGCAAAACTACAGATCCCATTGCTCTTACTGGGAGTTCTCAAGGCTTTTGCAAGTAATAGCCTGAGATCTCTGGTCAGGCACATAGGAAAATAGGAAACATACAGTGGTAACCACTTAAACCAAGAGGAATTAAATTCTTTGCAGTAGGATAAACCGAGACCTCTTTACTTGCCCATCATCTATGTATCTTACTCACTGCCATTAAATCAGGAAAACATATAGTGAATTTAAAATCAAAACTGTCCTCCACTACACAAACTCAGTCCATTCCTAGAGGCAAGGCCTATGAATAGACTAGGAGGGTGAGAAGAGAAATCACAGAAAAAAAGGGGCAAGAAGCTAGGCAGGAGAAATCTGAGGTCTCTTTGACACAGGATGATAAGCAGCTGCATGTGGTCATTTAATTAAGATCCACAGAAGTCAAAAGGGGTTGAAATAAAGCTCTGTGTGTGAAGTGATTACCTCCAGTCATGCAATTAATGTGATCTGTCTCCCCGGTATGGGAAACTGAAGCTACAAGATGCATTTGTAAGGGGCCCATCATCTGAGCAGAACTTGAAAAGAATGGAGCCCCACAGGTCCCAGGCTGCAAGGAGTGCTGGATGCTCCCCCAGAGATGGGCCAGCAGTTGTGTTACCTGCTGGGAGGGGGCCCTGCTCATGTCACCAGGTTTGCCACCAGTAGAAGAAGCAATGGAAGAGCTGAGCTTATTGTAGCATCAGAGAGGAGGAACAGAAGATGGGACCTGTGCAACAAGAGGCAAGAAACCAAGCCCCTGATTCTGCAGAGGGATGAAGAAACATAAGCTATGCTTTGGGTGGAAGGTGGCATGGTGCCTTCTGCAGCAAGATAGAACTCTCTCTCCATCTGCAGCTGTTTGGTTGGAGAGCAGTGACAGAGCCTTGACAAGAAGAGGAGCAAGCTCTGCCAGAAGAGACATGTGAGGTAGCCATGCCTGACTGACAGGGGGAAACCAGGGCTAAAAAGTGAAGAAATAGAATCATAGAATCATAGAATTGGCTGGGTTGGAAGGGACCTCAGAGATCATCGAGTCCAACCCTTAGATAGATGTTAGTGCTTGGAGATTGCTCTCCATGAGAGTCAGAAGCACCCCTCTGTTGCAAGGAGCTGCTGTCCCAGGATGGTTACTGCTGGCCTGAATGTGGGACACTGGATAAATTGCTGAGTAATCCAGACTTTGACTATTATGCTTTCCTGCTTTTCCACATGGGCACTAATTGTACCTGCTGTTAGTGCAAACCTTGAACAGATCACTGCAGCCCTCTAAGGGGAAGGATTAAGGGCATGGAGCTAGAGATGGCATTCTCTACAGAACTGCTGATCAAGGTGAAGAGTTGAGGCAGGAGTGGAAATGCAGCTCAGTATGTGTCTGAAGGCCTCTGTGATCATGGGACTCTGAAGAACAAGAAATGCCAAGGAAAGATAGGATACATCTGAAAATCTGGGACAAGGACATATTTGCCAACAGTCCTGCTAACCTACTGAGGAGGGCTTTAAATTAGATTTAAGAAGCATTTCTTCAGAAAAAGACGTGAGGTTCCTTGTGGACATATACCTAGCAATAGCTTCCCTGCAGTGGTGAAGGCTAACTGCGTATCTACACAAAATAGAGCATGGCAAGTAGACTGAAGAATGGGGTTATTTCCCTCTACTGACCACTGGTGATGCTGCATCTGGACTACTGTGTCCAGTTTTGGGGCTCCTATGATATGTAAACAGAACTGAAAAAATCTAGAGGGCCACTAAGGTATTTGGAGGGATGGCACATACATGATGAAAACCTGAAGGAACCAGGTTTGTTTAGCCCAGAGGAAAAAAAAGCTAAAGGAGACAGGGAACTCTACTTCCTATCTTGAAGTACCTAAATGGAGTTTAGAGAGAAAATGGAACCAGACCCTATCATCATGGAGGCACAGCAAGAGGAAAAAGAGGCAACTGTATGAGCTGCAAGAGAGAAAATGAGTTACATGAGACTAGAGTGGGTAACATGGAACTAGGCTATAGCATTTCCATCTTTCCAAAATTTCAGAATTCAAGGGACAATGTTCTGAGCACCCTGGCCTAACATTGAAGTCACTGTGCTTTGAGAAGGCAATTGATTTCAAGAGTTTCCTTCCAACTTAAACATTTTTCATGATTCTTCTCTAATAGTTGACCGAGTTTCCATTTACTTTCAACTTAGCTCCTTGTCACTGTGGACCACACCTTTTTGTTCAGAGATCACATTTTGCTGTCACTCTAAGGCTAGAGAAAAAGTTTTACTATTCCACAATTCACTGTGAATGTTTACTTGGCTCTTGGTGCTCTGCCAGGGAAATACCCTGATAGAACTAGCACTGCCATCTCACCCAGTGATGTGATCCACATTTAACAGCAGATCATGGCCAAGACATTAAACAGATCAACTTGTTCTCTCTTTGCAGGTCACTGCAATAGGAATAAATCACTGAAACAGTGGGTTTGATTACCTTGACAAAATTCCCATAATTGCTTTCACATTTTCTGTCTAATGGACAGCAACAGACTGACCAGAGGTAGTTTCTGTTCTGCAACAGTCTGCAGAGAGGTGGACACACTTTGAGTTCTTCCATCAGTCAAATGTTATGAATAAGGATCCTCTATTAATTGGGACAAAATGTTTCTGGGTCACTCAGCATGTGAGTATTGCTGTCTGAAAAATGCGGTGGTGTGGGACTTTGGACTGCACAACTAAAGCTTACTTGTAGTCTCTGCATGAGCAATAGCTGCGGATCTGGTGCAACCTCACAGGGGCAGTCACCATGAATAATTTGCCACCTTGAATCATAGAATCATAGAATCATAGAATCGACTGGGTTGGAAGGGACCTCAGAGATCATCGAGTCCAACCCTTGATCCACTACCACTGCAGTTACCAGCCCATGGCACTGAGTGCCACATCCAGTCTCTTGAAATATCTCCAGGAATGGAGAATCCACTACTTCTCTGGGCAGCCCATTCCAATGTCTGATCACCCTCTCAGTAAAGAAATTCTTTCTAATGTCCAACCTAAACCTCCCCCGGCAAAACTTGAGACCGTGCCCTCTTGTCTTGCTGAGAGTTGCCTGGGAAAAGAGCCCAACCCCCACTTGGCTCCAACCTCCTTTCAGGGAGTTGTAGAGAGTGATGAGGTCTCCTCAGAGCCTTCTCTTTTCCAGGCTGAACACCCCCAGCTCCCTCAGCCTCTCCTCATAGGATATGTGCTTAAGTCCCTTCACCAGCTTAGTTACCCTCCTTTGGACCTGCTCCAGGACCTCGATATCCTTCCTAAACTGAGGGGCCCAGAACTGGACACAGTACTCAAGGTGTGGCCTCACCAAGGCTGAGTACAGGGGCAGTACATTGGTTCCATGCAAGACAATCCTCAGGGTTCTTAACTTCCTTTCTGGGTATTCCTCAGTATCTCTGGGCACAGCTGCTGGGAGGGATCTTTTTGCCACAGTAGAAAGCAGCTGTGAGGCTGGGAGCATCCCTCAGAGATGATGGAGTCTCTAAAAAGTTGTCCAGGGTCAGGGCAGAAAGGTGTTTTTTAAGCCCTGTAGTTTTCTCCTGATCCTAACACAATATGGCACAAATTCCCTACTTTCTTGCAAAGGATTGGCTGCACTGTTGTTCTGCAGTGCAACTACCTTCAGCTCCAGTAAGAAAGCAGGATAGAGGAGGTTGTATGCCAAAAAAAGGATCTTGGTAGGTCATAAATTTGGTTTCAATTTGACTAGTTTTAACACAAATGTTTTCCCTACTCCTCCAGATATAGCAGTTACTATTGTGAGTCTGTGAAACCATGCATTTCTATAAGGTTGTATAAGGGAAAAGTGAAAGCAAAAGCAACTACAAGCACTCTCTGTTACAATGTGATCTACATTATGGAAATAATTAAGAACAACATATAAAACATATCAAGGTTTATTTTTACTCTGTTATGTTTACACTGTAATTGCTTTTCTCAAGGAAAGGAAGGGTTTCAAGCATTGGTCTTTGCTAAAGGACCAATAAAAGCACTTCAGACAACAACAGTGTTGGGATTTTTAAGCCTGTACATGTAAAATAGCTGGTAAGAGCTTTTCTAAAACAGTGGGCAAACAAATGACTGGCAAACCAAACATTACACCATAAATACAGCACCAAAAGGGAGCACTTGTCAATGTTAACAATTCAGAAAATCATTAATGTGCAGGTAGATATTGGAGGATATACTCCACAATATATCCAAATATATATATTGTGGATATATTCAACAATAATCCAAACCACAAGGTTGTCATAGGGATTTTGTATATGTAATGGATGCATAGGTGCAGATTTACTCAGAGCTAAAGGGTTCTAGCATTCCATTAGCTAGAGGGTTCTATCATTCCAAAATGTCCAGACAGACAATTATTTATACTATGAGAATGGCAAATTTTTAGGCTTTAAATCAAAACAAACAAACAAAAAATCAGCAGGGAACCTAGGCAGTTTTCAGGTAGATATAAAAAGGTCTGTTATGGAATTAGATGTTTTCTTATAATTGTATGTCCTCAGTAAAAAATCTCAAGGTCCAACCTTTGTCTGCAAAACTTACACATTAGATCTGGTTTGGGTCCATTTAGAGATCCATTTACAAATTGTGGTACAGCCATCTGCCATGTCCCTACAGGCTTTGTCTGAGAGACCAAAAGCTCCATGAAGCTGAGTACCTACAACTATTTTTAATGCTGAGATTACTGCTGCTTCTAAATTATGTGCCCTGTCTTTCTTAGTCACTCCTAGAATGTGGACCCCACAAAATACGTGTAGTTAAGAGGGATTCTTTGTCTAAGTGAATTTTCAGAAAGCAAACAAAACTTTCTGCAGAGACTGTAGCTTGACATATGTTCTGACACATCCTACTTCATAGGTATTCAACAGCATCCAAACCCATAAATTGATTACAGGAACTGGGCAGCTTTTGGACTGGGGGCTATTTTCTCTTCCCATCCAATGCCTGCTCTGGATGTAATTCTAACGAATTTTCATGTAACTAATAGTAGTATTGTTAGATCTTGGTCTAAGCACAATTGCTTGAAATAAACCAGTTTCAACATAATAGAGGAATTGCCTCTGTGTAGCCTTCAGCTATGTGTAGCTTTGTACAGGGGTGTTACCAGGAGGAAGGTTTCCACAGCATGTTACTGCAGAAGGAGCCTTTCTGTCTGATTGAGCTGTCAACACCATTAACTGAGGCATCTCAACAGGATCCTGAAGGACTTAAAGACCCAGAAGCCATTCATTGTACTTCTGCACTATGAATACACAGGTTTTAATTCAGCACTTCAAGAGGAGACATTGCAGATGATCCTGGGAAAAATAATCTGTGGAGGGAGAACTTGATTCTTCTAATTCCCAGATAAAGTCCTGCTTTTCTTCAGGGATTCCCAGACTTTTCGTACATAGTTCCTTCCAACTGATATATAGAACAACTCTTACCCACACAGATTTATCTACACTTCTAAAACACTTCATGGAAGACAGTTTATCACTGAAAAATAAATATATATATTCACTTCAAAAGCTCGGGTTCTGAGAAAAAGAGAAGTTTATTCACACTGTAAAAACCTGATTCAGGAACACTCAGAAGGAAAACATGGTAAGAAACTAAATATAAAACTAAATAAGAATACTAAATATACTCAAGATTTGCATACTAAAAAGCATAATTCAGGCAGAAATAGCCCCTTCTTCTCATGCACGCACATTTTGTGAAAGAAAAGAAAGACGAGAGAACAAATGAAATTAATAATAATCTAGGTGTTTAACAAAAAGTGATTTAAATCTAACTACGTGATGATGTTTTAATGTAACATGATTCACTAAATTCATATTTGAAAGATCATGTGTATGTGTCATCACTTGATTCATAAGCTTTGTTCATTTTAGTTTATAGCTTCCTTAGTACAACAACAATCTTCCAGAAAGTCCTAGTACAGCATCCAGAACAAAAAAACTCAAATCTATCTCAGATCTTGGCTTGCTACTCCACGACAACTGATGACTAATCTAGATTACTTTTCAGTGGAGAATCCATGGACTTGGTGAAAAGAACCATGCTAAAGGAAGGGATAGAAATTAAGAGTGTTATTGCATTCCCACTCCCTGTTGTTTTGTGGTTTTTTTAACAGCTTAAGTTTTCACTGAAGCCAGGGGTAAAAACTTTACGAAAAACAAAGCAAAACCAAACAATTTAAATAAGAAAAAGCAAGTAGTGAGTGACTTTCAAAAGAATGACTTGCTCATTTGAATATATAACAAAGAGGAAAACTGAGGGAGTAGTCACAGAATTGTAGAAATGTTTTGGTTGGAAAAGACCCTTAAAATCATCAAATCAAATTGTTAATCCAGGACTGCCAAGTCCACCACTAAACTATGTCCCCCACATCTACACATCTTTTAAATGCCTCCTGGGATGGTGACTCAACCACTTCCTTGGGTTGCCTGTTTCAATGCTTGACAGCCCTTTCAGTGAATAGATTTCTCCTAGTATCCATCTAGTATCCAGTCTCCTCTGGTGTAACTTAAGGACATTTCCTCTTGTTCTATCACTTGTTACTAGGGAGAAGAGACAGACCCCCACATTGCTGCAACCTCCTTTCAGGTAGTTGTTGAGATAGATAAGGTCTCCCCTCACTCTCCTTTTCTCAAGGCTAAACAAACCCAGTTCCCTCAGCCACTCCTCATAAGGATGTTGCTTTAGACCCTTCAGCTTTGTTGCTCTTCACTGGACAAGCTCCAGTACCTCAGTGTACCTCTTTATTGTAGTGAGAGGCCCACAAATGAACTCAGGATTCAAGGTGAGACCTCACCAATGCCAAGTACAAGGGCAGGATCACAGTCCTTCTGGCAGCACTGCTGCTGATACAAGCCAGGATGCTGCTGGCCTTCTTGGACACCTTGGCTCACATTCGGCCACCTGTCAATCACTCCCCTAAAAGCTGCCTTTCCTTCTGGATAGCTTTCCAGCCTCTCTTCCCCAAGTGTGTAGCGTTTCCTGGGATTGTTGTGACCCAGGTGCAGAACCCAGAACTCGGGCTTGTAGAACCTCATACAATTGACATCAGCCCATTGATCCAGCCTGTCCGGATCCCTCTGAAGAGCCTTTCTACCCTCAGGCAGATCAACACTCCCACTTAACTTGGTGTCATCTGCAGACTTACTGAGGATACACTCAATCCTCTAGTTCAGATCACTGAGAAGGATATTACACAGAACTGGCCCAAATAATGAGCACAGTCCACAGATGCTGCTTCTCTGCTGGTTCAGCCAACTCCCACTCCAGCTGAAAACTGCTGGCTCAGACCTGGCTCTGGACCCAGTTCTCTTTGCAGGATCACAGAATCACAGAATCATTCGGGTTGGAAAGGACCTCTGAGATCATCAAGTCCACCCTTGATCCACTACCACAGTGGTTACCAGACCATGGCACTGAGAAAGGTACATAAATTGGTATTTAAACTGCATATGCAAGTTTGGTGCTGCAGGACTACAGGAACCAAAATTGTCTTCTAAAATTCTCATACCGTGCTTGTCTGGAGTAATGAACATTTTGGCAGGAGGAAGAATATCTGTATTTATGTCAAGTCTAAATTTATTTAACATCCACGATAGATGTCTATAGACCAAAAGATACTCGAGCCAGTAGGATAACTCGGACCATATGTAACTCTGAGTTCAAAAGAAAACATAGTCATTACTCAGAAAAACTCAGTTTCTAAGAAGTGTGGGTAATTTTTGCTGCAGACTGATAGATATGAATATAAACCTGTCTCAGTCACAGAAGATATCTCTGTGCACAGCAACCACTTCTCAGGTATACTCAACTGATCTGCTAAAAAGAGCACAGACTATTCCAGGTACCTTTCCAGGTACCTCTGAAAACTTGAGCTGGGGGTTCACTTCCTAGAAAACTAAAGCCCAGACAGGATTTTAGACAGAAAGTCCTAACCCTATGTGCAAGGATAGTTCAACTGGGAAGTTGTGGAAAAGGAGGAAGGAATCACACTTTTATAATGGTAGTTTCTCAAGTACCTCTTCCCCTAGATTATAGCAATTACAGCGTCACCAGCAGGTCCAGGGAGGTGATTCTTCCCCTGTACTCAGCGCTGGTTAGGCCACACCTCGAGTACTGTGTCCAGTTCTGGGCCCCTCAGTTTAAGAAGGATGTAGAGGTCCTGGAACAGGTCCAAAGGAGGGCAACCAGGCTGGTGAAGGGACTCGAGCACAGGCCCTATGAGGAGAGGCTGAGAGAGCTGGGGCTGTTCAGCCTGAAGAAGAGGAGGCTCAGGGGAGACCTCATTGCTCTCTACAACTACCTGAAAGGAGGCTGTAGCGAGGTGGGAACTGGACTCTTTTCACAGACGACCTTCAACAAGACAAGAGGACACAGTCTTAAGTTGTGCCAGGGGAGGTTTAGGTTAGATATTAGAAAGAATTTCTTCACGGAGAGGGTGATTAGGCTATGGAATGGACTGCCCGGTGAGGTGGTAGATTCTCTGTCCCTGGAGACATTTAAAAAAAGACTGGATGTGGCACTCAGTGCCATGGTCTAGCAACTGCTCCGGTGGGTCAAGGGTTGGACTAGATGATCTCTGAGGTCCCTTCCAACCCGGCTAATTCTATGATTCTATGATTCAATCTGGATTCAAAGCCCTTTTCCCAGGCACAAACACCAGCTCCCCAACACTGCTTTACATACTTCCTTCCAGGCTGCAGATACCCCTCCTGTTCCTGCAAACTTAGTCTTGGCTTGGCTCACAGTCTGCCAGGTAAACCTTGGCAAGTCATGGTGTCTGTGCAGGTCTGCAGTAGGAAGAGGGTAGTCCTGACATCAGTGATGAAGTACTTCAAAGTCTGCTAAGAAGAATGCTGTCCTACAAAGGCTTTAGAAATGGAAGCTATTAACAGTAGTTAGAAACATTTATCCTTTGCTTAGGAAAGACAGGGAGGGATTGCAATCCAACAGAGTAGAAACGAACACCATGATAGCAGAAAGCCAGATGTTAGGACAGGGAGGCTAAAAGGCAGTTCAGTCCTTTTTCATGAGGTATTGGAAACAAACTAGCCTGGAAATACTGTGCATAGTCTCTGGAGTCACTCACTTCTCTCTACATTGAGTCAGCTAATTTTTAGTTTTATGCAGTAGGTCAGAGCACATCAAAGGATTAAAGAAATGTTGCGGAGCTTTTTCTACCAGCATCCAAAAGTTAAACATACATTGTGATGAAATTATTGAGTGCTATTGTGGTGTCCTACACATGAGATAATTAGAGTGATCAAGACTTGAAAACTTCAATTAAACTTCATTGTGCAATAAAAAGCATAATCTTGTGGATAACAGATGCCATCAGATATGACAGAGTGCATTCATCTTTGCATAGCTCCAAACAAAACGCAATGGGAGTGGCAACACAGGGTGTGAGTGGAGCTTCAAGCCACTGCTGCAGGGCCTGGGCAACACACATTCACCCCAGCCAGACAGCACTCCAGGCAAACCCCAAAGCCAGTGAAGTCCTACAGAACATCTCTGGCTGCCAGAGCAACTCAGCATGGCAAGTGTGTAAAGCACGTGGTAAGCTGGCTGGTTAATCTGGATTCAAAGCCTCCTGCACTGCCAAAACTCTGCTCAGCAAGCAGGGTTGGACTTGCCTCCCCCTGCTCCCCTTTCCTCCCCTGCCCTAGATTTTACTCTATGTGGCTTCTTCCCCATACACACACCCCATGGTGGCCCTATGACTGTATGCTCTCTTCGCTTTGTTTTGCTCCAACCAAGTACCTACTTATTTCAAAATGAAAGACATTTGGTGCAATGAGTAGTTTATGTGAAGAAACACTTAGCAGATAAAAAACTGCTTTTGTGGAGTTTTTTAGCTTTAGAAAAATAACTCAGGGAAAATTGCTTACAGCTCTGGACTTGGAAAATTTGCTCTGATTTACAATATGACCATTCAACTTGGCCCAGGTGACAAGTAGGACTCATTTTCACACATAAGGCTAGGAATGGCCAGTGGGATCATCTACAGACTGCAAAAAAGACATCAATTTTGTGTAAAAAATTGTTACTGTTCTTTCTTGTTCTTTCTTAGGATTTGCAGTTCATGAGCTCAGTACTTGATTTTTCAGATTCTTCAATCACAAAAGACTTCACCATGTAAGAGCCTACTAACATCTAAACTGCTATTTATTATTATTTTTAGATCCTAAACTTGGATCTTTGGGGATCCTAGGTGCCTAGAGTAGTTTAGTATGGTAAAAAACATTTTAGGAAAAACAAATATGCAAAGGAGAATGAGTAGTTCACCAAAGAGAACTGGCACAATCATGTTAAAGATCCCTGAAGACAACGAATTTCCCACTACAACTTAAACCTAATGAAACTAGTTGAGCAGAACATTTCACCTGGGATCTGGGAGACTAAAACTTTGTTCCCATCAAAGCTTGACTGTCTTCAGATTCCTATCTCTGCTCTGCAGTTTCCTAACTTAGGCTAAAATTGGGATCTCCTGATTTTAAGGACCAGCATGCAGAGGTTTTCTCACAGTTCTGTGGAGTCTTCTGGAAGTTGGGAGATGGAAGGAATGATATGAACAAAGCACATAGATCTAGTTTCCTAAGTGTGAGCAAACCAGCTGTATGAAGCTAGGAAACCTTATTGCTTGCTGGGGACTCAGAATTGTCAGGAAGTTGTCATGGTTTGGGCCAGCATAGAACTAATTTGATTTCTAGTAATTTTACTTTTCAGTTAAGTCTCTTCTAAATAACTGCACTTACTGAAATTAACAGCATGTTTTCCAGCCAGCATCTGCTTCTAGGACTGATAACCTTGGGTGTTCATAGTTACTGCTGGAGAATGGTATGCAGAACCAAGGCCACAGCAGGGTTCTGCTTAACATCTTAAGTTCTGGCAACAAAAGGGAATAAAGGGCTCACACCTGTGACCCTTCTGTGGGGAGAAACACACCAGATAGGTGACCAAACTTGACCAAAGAGATGAGATTTCATTTACACACTAGGAAAAAATTATTTCCTGTGAGGGTGATGAGACGCTGGAACAGGTTGCCCAGGAAGTTGTGGCTGCCCCCTCCCTGGAAGTGTTCAAGGCCAGGCTGGATGGGGCCTTGGGCAACCTGATCTGGTGGGAGGTGTCCCTGCCCATGCAGGGGCGTTGGAACTAGAGGATCTTTAAGGTTCCTTCCCATAAAACACTGGATGAGTCTGTGATTCTATATGCATCATATGCTGTATAAATTTGAGGTATCATAAGAGTCAAGCTCTCGTCATCCAGTCCCATTGTATTAGCCCCATCACAAGAGCAATCAAGTGAGAAGTGATTTACCTTCAGGGTGGCCCAAGTCCTTTCTAAGAATTCCCAAGTTCCCTCTTCTAGAGAATGGCTGACCAGCTACTTCTGGTTCTGAATCATCCTCCTTAGATGACTGACTGAGGAGGATCCACTCCACTAACTGCTTGACAAGGATCAGACTTCTCAGGATTCTCTCCCTCATCTTGGTCCTCTGCTAGTAAAACTTTTGGAGATTTTGCACAGAGATAAAGACTGGGAACTGACTTCCTCTTTTTCTTTGCTTCACTTCTAATTGCAGGGTTGAATTGTACCATGAGAACTGAGTGGCCAGAGTATCTGAAGCAGTAACATCACTGGCATCCTGAAGCAGTGCCTGTCAGGGGATTGCAGTGGCTGTGGCAGCCTCAGTCCCTGCTGCTCTGAGCCAGGGTCACAGCACTGCCCATCACAGGGTGTGTTGTAGCTGTGACAAACACATGCACCTACTTCCCTAGGTGTGACCAAACCAGTTGCTGTATGAAGCAGAGAGACCACATTGCTTGCTGGGGACTCAGAATTGACAGTAATTCTAAAAAAAAAAACCAAAACACGAGGCCCAGTTGTGGATAGAACTGTGAGATCTAGCAGCAGAGAAAGCCCATACAGGGTACTTGAAATCCCACCTCTCCAGTAAGGTCCAAGCAGTTTTAGATTATGTGCCCCAGTAATAAAAGTTCCCTTGACAAGCGCGTCACATCCACAGTTCTTAAGTCCACACCAAGTAGCCAGACATCTCAAAACAAGGCTCTGACTTATATCCCTGAGAATCTTGAGCCTGCACTTAGTAACTTCTGCTGAGAGGCTCTGGTACTGCTCCCAACAGGTTTCTTCCATAAAGCATATACTTTAAAAGGAAGAAAAAAAATCCTAACTTCTATTTAGAAATGACCAGTGACAAAGAACGTGGCACACCATTGGTTAAGTGTTCAAGTGTCCAATTGTCTAACATTAAAGTTGTTTGCTTAAAGCTAAATTTTATCTGGTTTCAATTTCAAGACATTTCATCCTATTACAGCTTTGTTAGATCAAGGAATTCTCTATTATCAAACTACTTTTCTCCATGGAGGTAATTATAGGTAGATACTCATTTTTCAACAATGTCTGCCTTTAAACTGAATAAATTAGGTCTCCAAGTATTATAAGGCATGTGCTTGATTTTTGGCACAAGAACTGGATACTGCATTTGGCACCAGGCATAAGCACTACTGGAACAAAAGTATTGCCTCCCCCATACCATTTGATATTCCCTTTTTAATGCATCCAAGAATTGCATTTGGCCAAGTGGGAGCTTATGTTCAGCTGACTATCCATCACATCCCCTTTCTCTCAAAACACTTGATTCTTGGGATGGACTCCCATTCCGTTTCCAGATGTATGACTTTACACTTGGTGATAGTGAAACAGGCTGTATGAGCTGGACCCCAGCAAAAAAAAAATGCACACCAATTAACTGTAAAGCCTATAAACCTTTGCATGCCTGAAAAATGTGTGAGTTGCTAGAGTTTCAGTCTCCTGTTGCTTCTCCAACAGCTATTAGGTAAAGCTTCTGGCTTCAGTTCTAAGGAAAAGAAGGAAGATGTTGGTCATTCTGAAAGAGGAGAAGAGTTCATAGATATTTTATTCCAGGATGTGTCAGCAGCTGGCAGTTACAAACAGTGAGAAAATAACAGCATGTTTGCAAGAACCTGAACTTTATCATAGAATGCTGACAAAGAATCCACAGTATTTATTGTTTAGGGACCAAGTAATTGTCTTCATCAGCTACATTTTTAAGTCAAATTACCTCATAAATGCTCCAAAACATTCTGCTCTTGCACTGTAAAAATGGATTTCCAGTGCAAACTCAGACCTTAACCGTAAGATTGTGAGCTGTTTCTCTATTGCCTGAAAAACAATACTAAAATCCTGAAAACTGTGCTAGCATAAAAGGTGACCAGCTATGCAGGACTGCCACCTCAAACACAGCTACCCTTTAGGATTGATTTCTAAATTAGTTATTAACATTTTGCAGGTGCTCTCTGCAACTCACTTCGGAGAAAGGTAAGAAAACTTGCTGCTCAAGTACCATACAGACCTGATCAACTTTATCCTCACTCAAGCTTTAGTGAATACATTCTTTAAACAAAGTGTGAGACCTTCAGGGCATTCTTATCAGACAAATTAGGTACTATAGCACTGATTAACTAAGAGTTAATATCTCATTCTACCTATCATAGAAGGTTTGCCACCCGTTTGTATGGCTTCATTATAGCCATGAACTGCTTTTGTTAAAAAAAAATATACTAGATGTGTATGAGTCAAGGGGAAATAGCTGAAAACCTCATAGCAAAGTAACAGAACTCTACCACTAACAGAGACAAGAACACTGTTTTGAACTCAACTAAACTTATGTCCAAGACACCTGAATTTCATTGCCAGCTGGTGCAGTTTTAAGCTGAGTCAGATTGTACAATTATAGTATCAAGACAGGAACCAAGTTTTCCTGAGGTAGTGCCAAGTGTTTATTACTATATTCCCATTTTTTCCCCTTCACCTAGCAACTTTACAAAAATGCTTTTTCCTTGCAAAACATACTTATTGCTTCACAAAGATGCCTAATAAATGAAGTATTTTTATGGTTTTCACCTCATTCACTCATAAACTGCTGTCAAGCATGTATCAGTGATGTACACAACTGCCAGCACCAAACAGCTATAAGGAACTGCAAAGTTCCTCTTTAGTGCAGTTACTACTTTAAATGAAGAAAGGTGTTGGTACTTCCACATTTAGCCATAAGATTACCAGATTTTAGAGCAATTATGGGGAGCTGTCAGTTAACTCAGGATTTAAAACTGAAGGGTTTAAGCATCTAGAAACACCAACCCATCCACAGTTGTTTTGCCAGCACCCTAACACATTAACAAACAAAAGGACTGAACTAGTTTCAGTTAAGCCACTATCATCATTTTGTGAGTTATTTAAAAAGAAAACTATTTGACAAAACTATATTGACTTCTGACAATTGTTCATAAACCAGCACCACTGCAAAGTTTTAAGTGCAGAATAAACTTTTGCACAAATTGAGGAAAAAAAAAGGCAATCAATGCCAGGGACTTTTAAATAGACATCCTTCACCGTGAAGTATGTAAACACTGCTTGCCTGTAACACAGGAAAGAATTTCAGTCAGAGCAGACATGGATTGTTGATCTGTCATACCAAATGTCTCAGCAGACTAAAGCTCCTTCAGTAAAGTGCTCACAAGACAAGAAATCAACGTGACTGCAACCCAATTTTTGCATTTTACCCATCCCTGGGTTTCTAACCTGTGCTTCACTGGGCCTATACAGCAGCAATGACCGTTCATATCCTCACACATCCTGTGGTCTCCTGCTTCTGTAGTATCCAAAATAAAACACTGCAAACAAACTATGTAAAGCTGAGGAACTACCTAGAATGTGTAATGTGCTATTTTGTAATACTATTTCTTCTACTTTCTGTTATCTATATACTGCTAATGTAAACTATAAACGCCTCTCTGAAATGGGTTACTCCGAAGTTAACTTTGCAAGCGCCACCAGTAGTGAAGAGGATCACAAAAATGAGACCAAGCCATGCTAAATGTTTTGTGCAAGATGGTTTTATTATCAGAATGAAGTTAGAAAGACTGCAGCTGGGCATCTGAATCTGAAAGGAAAAAAAAAAAAAAGTATCATTAGACATGTGTAAATCACACTACTTTGCCCAGCTGAATTCATACATTTCTCCAGTTTGCAATTTTGGATGAAAATACTAATTTTATTCCATTGGATTTAAGACTTCAACAGTCTGGCCCTAAATCACTGACACACAATAACTGACTTCTATATTAACATCTCTTAATTCAAAACACAGATTATAAGTGTCAGCACTATCAATATAAATATTTCTGCTTTGAAATACTGGCGTCTATTTTCCTGTTTGTCTAAAAGCATAGGGGGGGAACACGATATTGAAAGACACACTGAGAAGTTGTGCATATTCTAATTTTTGCTGCAGTAAGCCCATTTTCAACACACTTCAGGGACTGTTTTCATACAAAAATTAAAGTAAATGGCAAACATCTCAAATTCCTATAAATTTTGCTTGAGAGTTTGAGATTTGGTATCTTGCTAATACTGAATTGTCAAAATTTGGTATTACGTAATATGCTTTTATCTTTTTTCCAGTCTGTATTACAGAATCTGTTCTATTAGCCTTTATATTTTTAAAGGTTTATTTCAGACCATCACTTAAGTGGTAAGAAATAAACAGCAGAAAACAGTTTCTACATAGGGAAGAGGAATTCTTATTTTCAGATACAGTACTTCAGAATGACAGTACTTAGAATACTGACATCTTGTCTGAACTTACTGCTTTAGTTGCCCAAAACCTCAACAGAAACTACAGCATTCTTCTGCTTTTTACATGTAGGTTACTCATATTTTAAACATGCATGCCATTCAGAACAGCAGGAAAACAGCAGGAATAAAAGTGCAGGACATGAGAACAATCTTATCTTTGCTTTACACCTGAGGTAAGTTTGTTTGGAGTATAAGTACAACAACTTAGAAGCAAAAAACCAGAACAGAAAACAAAACAAAACTGCAAGGTTACTTCTTAAATTGAAAGATGGAGTAAAGCCCTCATGTCTGCTACCTACACGGGCTCACAGAATCACACAATCATTTGGGTTGGAAAGGACCTTAAAGATCATCTAGTTCACACTCCCCTTTCATGGGCAGGGACACCTCCTACTAGATGAGGTTGCTCAAGGCCCCATCCAGCCTGGCCTTGAACACTTCCAGGGAGGAGACATCCACAACTTCTCTGGGCAACATACGCCAGTGTCTCACCACCCTCACACTACAGAATTTCTTCCCAGTATCTAATCAGATTAAAACAGTTCCCCCTCATCCTATGACTACATGCCCTTGTAAAAAGTCCCTATCCAGCTTTCCTTTCATGAGCACTAGCTGAACATTCCTAGTTTCTATGTCAATACATTTCTCCTTATAGGCATTATCTAGTCACTGCAATAGTGAAATAGAAAGCTTCCCCTCTTCTAGGAAGGCTTCTGAATACTCAACACCACCAATATCTCTCTGATTTTTGTCACTCAAGATGGAGAAGAAAGGATTCACACTGACCAAAAAAGCTGGAGGGTTTCAGAGTTAAAAATGGAAGTTTCCATCTTATGCTCAAAAACCTGGCAGAAGCATAAAGTGAAAGCAGTTTTGCTCAGTCTTAGTTATGAAGTCTCAAACAGCAACTTACAGGAAACATCTGCCAGCACTGAGCCTGTAGCAAATTGTGCCACCAGCAGCAAAATTTCTACAGGAGTGATAGAAGGAGGAATGTAACATAACGCCAGCACCAAAGTTTACCACAATTCTGCTTCTCAAATTAAACCACTTCTTCCCATAGTTGAGCTAAAAAGCTTTACAAAAACATCGTCCCTGGTAAGCAACTACCTTACTGAAGCCAAGTTTCCATCAGCCATGTAATCAGTGCTTTAAAACTCTGTTGCTTCAAAGAGAGACAACAAAGCAATGTGCAAGAAGCCTGGGTGAGTGGAAACTGAGGAAGAGCAGCCTATAAAATAGCTTTAAGGGAGAAAGCTGCCATATAGAAAGGTATTTTACAGGTCTCCCTTAGCTCTCTGAATAGACAGTACACTTTGAAAAGCACAACCTGCTATGCCCTGTGGGCTGTAAAAAATTCTAAAGTTTTCAAGTAAAAAAAATTTTTTAAATCCCAACCAAAAATCCCACAACATCCTCTGCTTCAGAAAGCTGAATTTCTGAGAACAAATCCAAACAGCAACCGCACTTGTTTTAAGCTGTGAAGTCACACCACTACCCATTTTTTTTCTCAGAAATCAGATCTGCAGTTTACTTAATAATTCCTAAGTTCTAGAGGGTTGTTTAATAAAAAAAAAAATGCTAAAACTAGAAAAAAAACAACACCCAAAAAACCCAAACCGAAACAAAAAACCAACAATCACAAACCAACCAAAATACCTTCTTGCCCTTTGAAGTACCATTTTAGGGAAAATTGGGTCTTTGCCTCTTAAAGTCTTCCCAAGCATGCTAACACACCAAGTTTCTTAAATTCTAGCACATCTTTCACACCAAAAAGTCATTTACACTTGACTGAAAACAAGATACGGGCAACACCAAAGCTAGTTTAGTGTGGAAATAAAAAAAAAAAAAAGGAAGAACTCTGAAAAAAAACAGTTTTGGCTTTGCATGACAGATTTCTCTCATCAAAGAAGGAAAAGCAGAGTGACAACAGATGACAAGACAGATTGTTTCAACTACATATTTAAATCAGGACTCAGCTGTCACTGCCAAACTGCTCTAAATGTTAACAAACCCTCTCATTCCTAAAGGATAGCCTATTCAAATGAGACAATTAGTATTTCAAAATGACCATCTCAGCTATGCTAACATAAAAGCCTAAAATGAATCATTTCGAAGCTTGAATGAGCCGAAAATTTAGACCATTAGGATGGTGTAAATTGAGAACTGAATTTCTCTACATTTTAAACAGGCTTTTATAGAAAAAATCAGGCAATCAGAAGAAAACTTACTGTACTCGTAATCACAAGACTTTGATAATATTAAGAAATCCTTAATCAAGATTGGAAATTTTAGTAAAAATCTCAAGTCTTCCCACCACACAAAAAAGTAACTTTTAAAAACCAAGTTACTGGTAAATGGAAAATCCAGTTACTGGTCATCTTTATACTAGAATCAAGATTTAACTTCTTCACAAGTGTCTAAGCTGTTTTAAGATTTAAAAAAAAAAAAATATCAGAACACCACATTGTTCAAGTACCCACATACTGTAGGTAGCATCCAAAAATCGCGAACATTGAGCCTGAATGTTCAACCAATAACAGCAGCAGGCTACACAGCAGAGTCAGAATAATGGATAGCATTAACCTTTGGTATTATCTCACCATTAGTTCATTCTCCTTATCAGTCTGTTGATCTGGTCTTCTCTGTTACCAGCATCACCACCTTCCACGAAGTGGATCGTTTTCTTCTTCATTCCACCCCGAGGAGAGGATAACTTGAAGGGCCAAAGGAAGTTGTTCACAACTTTGAAGTTCTTGCCAACAGTGTAAATTTCATGGATCACATCTTCCATGCAGATGATGCCAAGCTTTCCTAAAATTCAGAAAAGTTGTTTTCAGAAAGGCTACAGAGACACTGGTCAACGACAAGCTAAAAATTACAAAGTTGGTATTGTCATACCTACAGCTTTTCATGAAATTCAAGTTTCAAAGCAGCCACTCTGCCACAGCCAGTAACTGATTTTTCCAATTAAAATGGATTAGCTGCATCAAACTCAACCTTATTTAGTTCTTATATTTTGCAAGAGGCATCAGTTTCTACTGCTTAAATTACAGCAATAAGGAACAACGAAACACCAAACACCACTTCATAAATCTTAGGAAAACAGACTGTGTTCCCTGAAGAATAATGAAGCATCTTTCCTAATGTCTCTTCAGAGTCTTCAGTGACATGTTACAAGTTAATAACTTGCAAAATACAATGGTAAAAAGGAAACTGCTTATGGCATCATACTTGTATATTTAGAACCTGTTTATCTATTGCATTGGAAAAGCAATAAACAAGATACAGTTCAGTGTCAAGTAATACACAAATCAAGTGCCAAAAATGGAAGACCCCAGTGTTTGCTATTATTCCTGGCATGACTGGAAAAGGAGCCTCCTTAAACAATATATTTCCCAACAGAAATACTTTGTGCTTTCTTTTTACCAGCTACACTGATCACTTTTGCTGGCTAGTTCTTGTAAGACATAAACATTTAACATTAAAGTCTGAAACAAATTTACATGAAAAATTCCAAATTTAAAATGCTAAAATTTGATTCTTTACACTGTTTTTCAACACTCGATAAAGAAAGTTACTTCCACTTTGCTTTGTTATTAAGCTATCCAGTCAGAAGAAAGATGTTATTAATCAATCACTATTACTCTCCAGAGACAAGTAATGACAGCTGTCCAGCTTCACATTATTCATCCATATGCAACTAGTTAATTTCTGGTTCTGTTAGGTGAAGCAGAATTTACCAAGGCGTTTCTGGATCAGGGAGTTATCAGTAAGAGCAATGCGCTGCTTGTTGATCTTCCCATAACCACGCTTGTAGATCAACTCATGCACAGACTTCAGATTGGGGTATCTGAAACAACCAAGTAAAATAAGTTAAAAAATATTTTAAGTCAAGCCACATACCAAGTCATAATACCCAAATTAAAACATCCATATCAATCTAAGATCATAGAATCATAGAATTGGCTGGGTTGGAAGGGACCTCAGAGATCAAGTCCAACCCTTGAACCACTGTTGCAGTTACCAGACTATGGCACTGAGTGCCACATCCAGTCTCTTTTTAAATATCTCCAGGGACGGAGAATCCACTACTTCCCTGGGCAGCCCATTCACGTCCCAAATTTAAACACAAAAGCAAAGAGCAGCACATCTTACCCCTACCAAATTCCCAAGAACACTAATGAATGTGTAACCACATCCCACAAGCAGTACCTTTTACAGCACTGCCTGAACAATGTTTTCAATTCAAACAAGGAAAAGCACAAAGAAGACATAAAAATCTTTTGGGCATACAGGAAACCTGAAGGTCTAGTGTAGCAACATGGAAAAGAAGCTCAGCATTTTAATCCTGACTTGATAATAAAACTGTCCATTTCACTCACCCCCATGCAATGTAGGGCTCAACAATCCGCAGCATGTTGATGGAAGCTTTGTTGAGTTTTACAAAGGTGCCATTGAAAATCTGACGCAGGCGAAGAAGCTGCAGCACCTTGCGGACCTTGGGGCTGACACCGTTGGTGCTGAGGAATGTAAGAAAAAAGCCTCAACACCCCAGAGAACACTAAAGAGCAGGTAAATAGCCCCACAATAGTATTGGTTATAGTATTAGTCATGTTTTTCATACAATTTGTTGTTTGTTTGTTTTCAAACAGTAACACAAAGCCAGCTGAGTAAGTTATTTACTACCTCAGTATATCTCAGTAGTAAGGTAAAACAGCTTTCTGTGAAAAAAAAAATGAAATAAGCATTATACTGTAACAATCTAGAACTTTCCTTGTGCCCTCCTGAACATAATTCTTCCCATCACACCTTCTGCTAGTTTCCTGTAACACTTTACCAAGGGAGAGTTAAACACTTTAAACAAACCTTAGCAGCATATGAGGGAATACTGTAATTCAAATTGTAATTAGTGTAGTTTCACAGAGATTAAGATGAAATAGAACAACTACCTGTACATGTCTGTAGCCTTGGATTTTGCTTAAAAAATCAAGGATTCCTAGAGAGCAAACTTAATGATTTAGCACTTGGTTAAGTAAGCCTCTGGTGCATGTACACTACTGCCAAGAACTTACCAAGCCAACAGCAGTAGGCTTGATTTTATTTACATTACTTAACCCCGCAAAACAGACAGGCAACATACAACCTAATTTCAGTGCTTCTGAACATAAAGGTTGTTTATATCTGCATTAAAACTTACCCTCTTATCCTGATCACAAAGGCCAGTTTTGGTTCTGCAGGAACGTAGTAGTTGCCAGCTTTTCGTGCCATCCTGGCCATACGGATCTCCTGCCTGTACATGTGCCTGTACTCCTTGTGGTAAGCTTGGGCCTTGGCATAGATGAGTTTTCTTTGTGCCTTACGGGCCTGAAATCAAATAAAAATTACTTCAGATTATATCAAACTTTTTAACACGTGAAAACCACCTTCAAATAATGTATCACAAGTAACCCACAAGGAACATAAGTGGTAGGAATACTGTGCCCATATCATGGAGTTCAGAATCACTCTAGGTGATAACCTAGACAATCTGAAAGACTGTTACACAGCACTGCTGCTTTACCATGAACAATGTCATCATGCACCAAGCTTGAGCTCCCAAAGGCTGTAAGATCTTGCCTTTAACCTTATAAACAAAGGTATGCTTAACCCTAACTCTGTGCAGAGCTGCCTTGCTATTGACCAGAACAAATCATCCCAAAACATATTTTAGTCTACAACAGCAAGAAAGCACCTGCATACTAGACTGAAACACTGTGACCTTCTGTATCGCTTCACATCAGCGCCAGCAGCTGGTATTGAAACAGAGAGCACAACTGAAATTAAGCTGTGAAATATTCACCTTTTTTATAGCCAAAATCTTCTTCTGACGTTTGGCTTTCATAGCTGCATAAGCCTGCCGCTTTTTCAGCAGGCTTTCTGGTACGGACGGCACCTTCTTTGCTCTAAACCAAGAGAGGAAAAAAAACCTCTTTTAGCTGACCTGAAGAAACTGGACTTTAAGGTTACACACGGTAAACGTAACACTCCCACCTCGCATCAGTTCAGTGAGGCATCCTCCTTGCTGCCACTGCAGATCCCCTTTTATACTAAGGAAGGCAACTGACAAACTTGCTGTTCAACTACACACAACCTAAGTACACAGCCGTGAAAACCCAAACCTCTTGAGTGACACGAAGTTGCTGCCTTACTTTGCTACAATCAAACTACAGTCTGTTTCAAAGACATCTTTTTCAGTTTAACAAACATTACAACGGGTGCTTTAAGAGGAAAACCAGTTCAGCAGCATTCCCAAACTTACTTCACAAGACTTTAAACTTTCTCAGAATTATCAACTCTTAGACGTGACAAATCCAGTTACAGAGCTATAATCACCCGGACGAACCCCTACCCTGAACATACCGCGGCCCAAACTCCCCGCTCAAGCCGCACACTCTCACATAGCTCGCCAAGCCAGGCGAAACTACCGTCCCGGGCCTCCACCTCACCAGCGGCGATTTGGGCCCAGCTCTCCCTCCCCACCTCACCGAGGGCCGGCAGGGCAACGGCAGCCGCCGCCTGAGGAACAGACCGGACCGGCGGTGGCTGCATCGCCGCCGCGCTGGGCCCCATCCTCCCACCACTGCCGGCCCCAGGCCAGTTGTGCCGCTCTTCGTGTCGCCGGCGGAGGCCCAGCGGCCAGGAGGCGGCGGGTAGCATCCCGGAGGTGGGGGAAGGGAGCAGGCACGGCCGCAGCGGCGGATGGCGGCGGATTATCCCCGGACGGGACTGTCACTTACTCCTTCTCCGCCATGATCAGCGCCGGAAGAGAAAGGGCGGGCGCATGCGCAGGGACGCCTTAACGCATCCGCCTGCGCAGGCAGGGCCCTGGCCGCCTGCAGGACCTCGGGTTTGGGCGTCCGCGGTGGTGCCTGACATCGTGCGGTGCTCCAGGGGTGGCTGCTGAATGCCTGAGTTAAGAACGGCCGGTGGTCGCTCTCCGCCTGGCAAGGCCGAGCCGAGCCGAGCCGGGCCGGGCCCAGCTATATCCCGGTCCGGATGGGAGCCGCTCCACCGTGTCACCCGGCCTTCTGCGCAGGAGGCTGAGAGCACGCTCTACGGAGAGCCCCAGGAGGCGCCGGCCCTTACACTTCATTATACACGGGGAGAGGGGAAATTAGCGGAACTGGGAGCAGCAAGTAATTATTCAGTAATAAAAAAAAGAAAGAAAGAAAACAAAGGCATCTGGGCTGGGTGTAAGGAACGGCGAGAGCTGCGTAGAGGTGCTGTGTAGCTCTGAAGAATGTTGCTGAGAATGCTTGGGATTTGCGTTGCGGCGGTACCAAGGTTGGTTTCTGTCAGACACGGTTGCGTGATGCTCGTGGAGAAGCCTGTATCACTTATCTCATTAAAGCTATTATAAAAGCGGCCGATTAAGATCAGCACGCAAATGTGCGGCGTCTGCCGAAGGAGGAGGCTGCCTGCATTTTCTCCCGGTACTTCTGAACTCGAATTCCTGGTAAATCCCGAGAGGCAGCGCTCACGAATGCAAAGAAAGCTCCGACGGATTTTCTGAGACGGGGCGGCTGCGCCGGGAAGGAAGCGTCAGCGCGGTGCTCCCCGGCATGACGGGGGCTTCGGCAGAGGCTGCGGGACGAGTCCTGCCCACCCGCCTGTGGAAAACAGCCATGGCAGGCAGGCTCCGCTCCTCATCCTCTGGAGCTGGCAAGTGCCCGGGGGCGGGCAGCTCCGGGCTCAGGGGGCCGCAGGGTCTCCATCTAGAGAGAGGCAGTTATCTGATGGGAGAAACACACTCCCCGTGTGCTGGTACTTCCGAGGTGCCGCTGCAGCCGGCGGTGGGTTAGATGTAAATAGCCTGTGTTGGCTGACACACCAAAAAAACCAACAAAACAAACCCAGACCCATCGGGCTCAGCAGTTTCCCACAGCTCCGCAGTGACACCCGAGGCGCACACAGGCCTTGGGGAACCTGTGGGGACCCCCCGAGACACCTGGCAGCTCGCCACCGCCGTGCATCTCTAGCCCTAAGCACGAAACTTTAGCTCTTATTCGTGCTTTTTTAACCTACGGTCCAGCACCCCCAGGGCCGCTGCCTCCCCACGCCGATGCCCACGGCCCCCGGCCGGCAGCCGACCTCCGACACGGTCTCTGCCTCAAGATGGCGCTCTGGCGGGAGGCGCGGGGGCTGCTGGGACATGTAGTCCGCTCCCCCTCCTCCCTCTCCCCGGCGGCGGGGTCCCGCCCGAGTCCCGACCACTCGGAGCTGGCGGCAGCACCAGCCGGGCCCGTTCCCGTCGGGAGAGGCCTCCGGGGAGTCGCGAAGCGGGGCGAGGAGGAGCCGCGGCAGGGGCGGGGGGTCTCAGGCATGCGGGGCGGGCTGGGCCGGCCCGTGGGAGGGGCCGGGCCCCGCGGCCCGCCCTATATAGGGGGCCGAGCGAGTAAGATGTTCACTGCCAGTAGCGGGGCCGCGGGTGTGAGGGGACGGGGCGGCGGCGGGCGGGCAGCGCCGTGTCCCGGTTGCTTCCGTGACGAGTGTGACTGAGGCAGGGCGCGGGGCCGCGGCGGTGCCCGGCTCCGAGTGAGAGCGGCGCGGAAAGGGGGAGCTCGGCCCCGGGACCCTCAGCAGCGGGAGCGGAGTTCTCCCTCCCTGCTCGCAGCGGGAGGTCCCGGGCAAGGGCGGCCCCAGGTCGGGGAACCGGGCGGCGAGGAGGAGCCGCCTCGGGAAGGTTCAGCGCCGCCGGCGTCCGTCCCCTCAGGCTCCGCGGGCGGCCGTGCCGGGACGCGCGGGTCCCCCGCCGCTCCCTCGGTGTCCGGCAGCATGAACATCCTGCTGGAGCTCTTCGTGGTGACTTTCAGAGTGCTGTGGGCTTTCGTGCTGGCCGCCGCCAAGTGGCTGGTGCGGCCCAAAGAGAAGAGCGTGGCGGGGCAGGTGTGCCTGATCACCGGGGCGGGCAGCGGCCTGGGCCGCCTCTTCGCCCTGGAGTTTGCCCGACGCCGGGCGCTGTTGGTGCTGTGGGACATCAACACTCAAAGCAACGAGGAGACGGCGGGCATGGTGCGCCACATCTACCGGGAGATGGCCGAGGCGGCCGCCGCCACCGCCCCGAGAGGTAAGCGGTGGGCTGCCCGGGCTGCCCCCGTCGCCGGGAGCGGTTCCCCTCGCCTTTCACCTGCCCAGCCGCCGGGACACGGGGGTGTCAAACCCGATCAGTGCCTCTGTCATCCAGGCCGTCCCGGTGCCCGGGCTTCCCGTTGAGAAGCAGAGACCTGCTTCGGGGAAACCTGGGCTCGCATCAGCGCCTTTAAGACCTGCAGCTTTTTTTCTTTCAAAATCACTCTGTCAGCGATAGTAAATAGACGAGTCTTTGTGTACTGCGGTGACACCAAAGTAAACTGAAGTTTTGCTATAATGGAAACGAATGTGTTGTTTCCACTCGACTTCTTAATTAAATGTCAAAATGCAAGTAAGAACTTTTATTCCTTCCTCCCTCCCCCTTCTATTTTTTTTTTTTCTTGTCTGTATCCATTAGTAGCTGGAGATGGAGAAAAAGATGCACCGTCCCAATGCACCTTGCAGGTTTACACATACACCTGTGATGTGGGCAAAAGAGAAAATGTCTACTCAACAGCTGAGAGGGTCCGCAAGGAGGTTGGCGAGGTGTCTGTCCTGGTTAACAACGCTGGTGTGGTCTCCGGGCACCATCTTCTGGAGTGTCCTGATGAACTTATTGAGAGGACCATGATGGTCAACTGTCACGCACACTTCTGGGTAACTATAAACTCCTTTCTGCTGTCCTTTTCGTCAGCTAATTTTGGGAAATTAACTGTTGTTGCTTAACTCCTGTCTCTGAGTTTTGCACTTGTTCTCTTTCATTTGTGAGCTCACCACTTTGTGGGTTTCTTATTTTTAACTTGCTGTTCTGTTTAACAAGACTGGTGGGTATTAAAATTATTAATAATAGTTTAAAATCAAGTAAATCCTCCTAGAATCCAGTGTTCTAAGCTGTGTGTCCCTTTCTGTAGGATAAGAAATCCTTTGCAAGATCTGAATCTGCTTAAAGGTTGTAACTGTTAATGAATGACTCATGAGCCTTCTTCCCATAGTCTACTGCCAGCGTGTTAGCAGCTTTAAGATGCTGGTTTAGTGATGGACACAATAGCAAATGTGCACATTCCTGAAAAAAAACCAAACCAAAACAAAAAAAACTTAAAACCCCTGCTGAAAATGTTGTTTGATTTGCCTGGGAGGCAAATTTTTCCTTTTGAAGGCTGGGAGAAAAGGCGAAAAGATTCTTCAAGAAATCAAGCCAAGAACACTTTTTTTAGGAATCCTGCATGTTTGTCCTCGTAGCTTTCTCTGGGAGCTGCCAGTAAAAGTAAGAAAATCTTTGATATGTTTTCTGGGGTGATATTTTCTCCATGACTAGCAGATACTAATCAAGGAGAACAAAGCGTGTGATCTTACTCTTTTTGTATATCTGAACCTTGTTTTCCTACGTGGTCTATTTTTAAACCCACGGTAGTGTGGAGTTACATAAATCAGAGTGTTGAAGGAGGGCATGATGCACACTTGGGTTAGCATTAGCTGTCATACTGAGCCCATTGTTAGTATTAATACTGTTCTTTGGTCCTTTAAATAAGGTTATGAAATACACTTGCATAACAATTAAAGGATTAAGCAATCTGAAATATACTTCAACTTAAGCCTTCTTTGACTGCTTTTACCTTTTTCTAATAAAAGCGTGTATGTAAAATGCTCCATCTTCAAAACTTAGAAGGCTCTCCCAAACTTAACTTTGTTAACATGGAAGTGAAATGCTGTTTCATAACCCTAAAGGAGCCCCTTCAAATCTGCACTGTGAAACACTTAATGGCAGAGGAGTCTTTTTCCAATGTATTGTAAAGCTTGCAGAGAGAGTGCTTAAACTTCACTGCACATGAGATAGTGTGTTTAGAAAGTCTGAAACTCTGAAAGTATGCTTGTAAGGCAAATTTGAAAAGTTCTGTGAAAGTTCATACAACTTTCTTACAACTAAGATCTCTGTGTGTTCCCCTTCATCCAAGTTAAATTGATGCTTAAGCAAATGGAGATGTGCGCTACATTTAATTACTGTTATTGATGTGGTTTAAATGCCAGATTGACAGAGTTTCCAAGAACTCTAAATTATGACATCACCACAAATTAAAATATGGGAGGATTCTAAATTCTCCAGCTGTTCCTCCTTCAGGCCTCAGTCATACACTTATTTATAACATTGTTTCAGAGACCTTTTTAAAGCACCCTCTGTGTGTTCCGAGTCTCTTACAGTAATAGAAAACTAAGCTTGGAATATAGTATTGCTATGATTGGGTTTCCATAACAGTTTCATTCAATGTCCATTCAACTCTAAATGTTACAGTGTGAAGTGACTTGAAAATAAAAACAAATTACTCTGAGAAGATATACTTAGATCTGAACTGTGAAACTTGAGATATTGGCTTAAGCTTCTAAGGAGCAGTCAACACCCTTTATATTTAATTGAGGATCTGTTCCTATGTATACTTCCTGCAGATCCTGTGCCCTGCTTTTCTTTTTGTTTTTTGCTATTGGCAAAGCTTTTTTTCCTTGTCTTCCCCTTCATGGGTCCAGGAAAGGTTGGCTTGACCAACAGTGGGTGGACTTCTGTTAAAAGTAATAGTACTTAATTCATAAGATAGCATCTGAATCAGCTGATTTGAAGCCAACTTTTTTGATGCAAGTCAATGCTGACTTAAATAGAACAATGTGTCTACATGTGTGAAGTCTTATACAGCTAGTCATTTCCATGTCAGCTAAACTGGTGGTCCAAAAAGCAAAGCTAATACTCTGGAGCATTATGTAGACTTTTAACTATTCTTGGAGGGTGTTTCATCCAAAAAGCTGTAGATGGATTTTATAAAGACATGGATCTTCCGTGTAATATTGCTTCAGTAGTTAAGTGATTGTACTTTCTGGGGTTTTGTTGGGGTTTTATTTTCTTAACGTGTGACAGGAAATTCTTCCTCATCCCTTGATCATTAGTCAAGCCTCAGTGTGCTGCTACATGAAAAAAATGGGGCTGTCCCCTTGAAACACTTGAAATAAGACTGAGTGCCTGCTCTCCATGCAGAATGCAGGTGAGCTGGGCTTGCTGTACATTAGCAGCTATGATATGAGGTCTGCTCAACTTCTGCAGCTGGCAGTGGCAGGAAAGTCTGTCACTGGTTTGCTGTGGTGACTCCAACTGGGCTGTGTGCCGTATCACAGACTGGCAGTCAAGAGCCTTAGGAGTGTGCCACAGCCTAAACAGATGCTTCCCATTTTGCTGACATTCATGATTTGTGTAATCCTTCCTATGAGTGTTCTATATAAACATGTCACCACTGCATCATGTAGCAATTTCCACAGCATAAAATCCACTGCAGTATTAAAAACCTGTTATTTCATGCTGTGATAACTTGAATGCTTCTGATATTGAAAACATAGGGACAAAATCCATTCCTGGTTTGAAACAAACCAGCTCTGGTTTACTATAATTTGCAGATGCATAAAACTGTAGCAGGAGTGTAACAGTATCTTTCCTGCCAGTCTGCTGCAAGAATAATAACTTACTTGGCTGCACTTGTGAATTACTGGAACCAAACGTATCTAGGACTAAGACATTTTCTTCCTGTGATATGTTCAGGATTTGGATTTGAAAAATATTAAATCACAGTATAAGAAAAAGCTGTTGCTTAATCAGCTTTAGTCAAATACAGGAATAACAGTTTTTCTTTCTTGTGGTTTTATAATAGAGCTGGAGTAAAGTATCAAAAATACTATGTTTTAGGTGGTGGAACTTATTTAATAGAACTACTGTAAAAATTCTAATTTCAGGACAATTTGAGATTGTTGTACCTGCTCTTAACATATTTTTCTGGAATATTAAAGCTGCTGCTGAATAAGTAGGTATTAATATTCACAGATTCACACAGATAGTACCTGGGATATCCTTCCCAGTTTGACCCTTGGATGGAACTTATGGAGGGGCAGAGGCAAGGGCAAGGCAATGATCACTGTCTGGGAAGTTCTGGTACATGAAGGTCTTATTGCACAGCTGATACTCAGTATTCAGAGGAGGACAGTGATCTGTATTTCCCTGTCATGTGGATCTTCCATAACTTTGAGCTTAAAGCTCTCCTAGAGGAGTTCTCTTCAACTTACCAAAAGGGGGAAGCAAAAGCATTCAGCTCTAGCTCTGTCATATTCATAAAAAAATAAATAATCCAAGTAGTGACTAGGACCCAGAATTTGAAGACTTGTGTATTGCTCTCTTAATTAGAGTGGTTATGTTTATTCACTTACAAACAACTTGATTTTTGAAGTTGTAAAGGTATATCTCTGTAGGAATTGAACAAATCTCCTAGGTTGTCTGACATTGATACAGGAAGAGAGAAATCCTGAGCAAAGAAATATTACCCAAGTAATTAGGGAATTCATAAATAGTCTAAAATTTATAAAATTAATGTACCTTGGAAAGCAAATTAATGCAGAATTACTAAATCAAATCCCTATTTATGCAGCTGCTGCAGATACCAGTCTAATTAGACTGTCAAGATTGCTAAAACATTGGAAAATACGTGGCTTATAGTTATTTATAATGTATCAATACTTGGGTATTGTTGATTTAGTCTCCTTAGGCTCTTTGGTGCTAAATAAAGCTTGCTTATGGCTATCATTTGTTTAGTTTAATGTGGATATACTGCACTTAGTGTGCACACTAAATCTTCTGCAGAAGAAAAGACAGCTTAAGTTATGTTATTTGAAACTATCATACTGAGTCTTGTGGCCTGTTGGCATAGCAGTTAGATTTTGTTTGTCTTTGTCTCTAGAATTCTAGTATCTATGATCAAATATAGACACAGTATTCTACTGGCAGGCCAGCCAGCTATATTTAGCATTTTTTTAATGAGTGGAATTAGCTGCTTTAATTTTTTTTTTTAATTTCATGATAATGTATTCCAAGTTTACTTACAGAATTTAGTCTACAAGTTCTTGACTTCTTCTTTGAAAAATTAGTTGGATCAAGTTCAAGCAAAACATGTGCATGTGATCCAAAAAGTGTCATCAAAACTAACTCATCCCTTGCACAATGATTCCAACTACATGCCACCAGTAAATTACCCTGGACAGCACATGTGTTTCATATACTGTGGTAGCATGCTGGGTAGTGAATATGAAGGAAAAAGCAGTCATACTCTTATCTACAAACACAGTCATATTAGTTGTACTTAAAACTTAAGTGATTTGGTATGGTTCTGCAGTTCCTGGGTTCTGGGATTAATCTCTCAAGACAATAGAGGGAATCTATCAATTGAGAAAATACTTTCTCCCAGATGCATGCTCTAGAAAACTGCACTTCTCCATTTTTGAAAAGAATATACTTAAAACAAATTTTAGAATATAAATGGTGGATATATATCTCTGGATCTTGACTGGGCATGACTTCTGTCTCAGAGCTTTCCTCATATATTAATTTTATGTCTAGTATTGCATCAAGCACTGATGTTACCAGCATGCAATTTTTTTATTTTGTAATCTGTGTCTTGTAGTCCTTGTGTATCTATAATCCAGCCTTGTAGTTGTGTTTTAGTTGTAGCGATCATTTTAAAAAACATCTTTGCAAGTTTTTCAGTTCTGTGATCCCTTAAGGGGAGAGGGATGGATGGATGGATGGATGGATGGATGGATGGACAACACCAACATAAACCATTTAGTTGAGGTATCTGGATGTCTTAGTGATGTCTGTAGAAGTGATCCTGTATTAGTTTCAGAGTAAACATGGGTGAACAGAAAAATGACTCTTTAGGCAATGTACTCACCTGAAGAGTCAGCATGATCAAGTGTGTTGGGAGGTCTTAGTGTTAGGCAAAATGCCCTTTTATTTTGCCTTGTGTAGGAATTGTATGAATTCAAGCACCTATTACTGGGATTTTGGAGGGCTGCACACCAAACTACTTGTTTCACAAGTTACTTGACTCTAGTCCCAGAGTTCTGTTGAGGCTGTTCAGTTATGGTTCTCCATTGTCTACTGGATCTTGATAAGCAAGTCTGAACAACATCAGCCTTTCCACATAGACTTTCTGTGCTAGAGCATCTTCTTTGCATGGTGGAGAATGCTGACCTCTTTTGTTCAAACAGCAGCTGAATTAATGTGTTTCCCTTTTTTGTCTCTAATGAAACAAAGTATTTATTTCATCCTAATCAGTTAACAAATCTGAAATGGCCATTCAGAATATTTTCTTTAAACTGTTTCAGTTACACACAGGGTTTTTTGACAGCTTCTCTCGGGCATACTTTGGAAATTAACTTGCTGTGCCACTTGAAGTGTGAATGAATCTTAAACTTTTTAATGGCATAAAACAGAGATTCTCAGATTGTGACCCATGGATTGTTTGTAGGTCAGTGTCCAAGATGATAGCATAAATGGTGATACTTCAGCGTACCAAACCATATGAAGCTTGAAGAGATTAGGTGAAAACAGTAATACATTTCACACAAAAGCAGTATGAAATTTCTGTTAAGAAAAGTGAAAATTGTCCTGCAGAGATCATACCCAGAACTCTCAAACAATGTGAAATTTATTTGAAGTATTAATCAATTATTAGGGGCTTGCAATTCTACAGCCATCTAAAATAAAAGTGGGGTTGTAGTATAACTTGCAGAGGTAAGGCACTTGGGGTAATCTTACTCTTCAGTCTCTTGCAACTTTTTCTGAGGGCCAGAGACTTGTCAGCAAACCATATGAATGCTTTCAGGATTGCTAATCTGCTCTGAAGAAATGGTCCTGGATGAGTGATCAGAGCAGTGATTATATTTCTGCTTCTTATGGAATGAGGTAGGTCAGCTGAATAAGCAAAAACTACTGCACTGACTTTGATCTGATATTATGCTTTTACTTGTGAAGGATTTGGGGAGACAGGAAAACCTTGAGTGGAATGATGGTCTTTGCCAGCATGGTGCCTAAGCTCACTAGAGGTGGGGAGTGGCTCTTCACTGTTAGAGTGAAATTCTCAGCCTAAAAGGTTATGTGTATGCTTTTCTTGTCATATGGAAAGTTAGAAGAGCAATGGAGTTTAGAATCCCAGATTCTTTTATTGACAAGTAGCATATGTTTTTATTTCATGAAAAGCAGTTAAGTTAATGAGATCTTACTACATTATTACCCTTCTGTAATAACCATGTGACTGTAGTAGGCTTCTAGAAGACAGGCTTGGTCATGTGCTCAATTGTGGAGAAAAAAGTGGCTAAATGTCTTCCTAATCCAGCATTTGTATTGCTGCCCAAGACCTGCCTTAATGGCTCTGCGTGGGTGAGCACTCCTTTTCCATAGCTCTTGGTGTCATCAATTACTCTGACCAGACAGGTTGAAGAAGGATGAATGTTATGTTTCCTAGCACCATCCCTGCCATTTTATCCCTGCACTTTAAAAATATTTTCTACTTTTATCTTTATCCACTGTGAAGTATTATTCTTTCCTAATGCTTCTCATGCTTTGATTTCACATCTCTGTTGTTTTCTTGTAGGGAGAGGAAAGGCTTTTATGTATCTCTAGTACTAAACCTTTCCTCTCCATGTTAAAGCCAGAGCATCACTCCCTTGATAAACCTTGCTCTCTTGACCTTTGAGGTTTTCTACTATTCACACTGATGGTGAAGCAGAGTTAACTGATACCTGTCTGTCCTTTATGAAAAATGATAGAAGTCTTTCTGCAAAGGCAGACTGAAGCTGATCTACTTGTGATGCTGTATGCTTTTACCTGTGGTCTTAGGCTTCTCAATCTGTTAAGAAAAGTGAAAATGCAATTACAATATATGCAAGTATGCAAAGACTTTGGTAGAATCTCAGTTTCTGAGGGCTTAGTTTGAAAGAAGGTATGTCACAAATGGGGGAGTGATTTACATCTGTGCTTACACTCCTGAATGAACACTTTGTTCTTGTAAATAATTATATTAGTATAATGATTTATATGCCAGTCAAATTAACACTTGACATGAGTGAGTTATCACAACTGAGATGGGAGGGCATGGTAGGCCAAGGAATGCCAGAACAGCTGTGGAGGCTGCAGAGGTGGCTGCCTGGGTGTGAGCCTTTTGAAATTCAAGTTTGTTTGGCTGTTAAATTCTGCACCTCAGTGTGCCCTGGTGCTGGTCACTTCTGCCATCTGTTTGAACTTGTGTGACAGCTTCTTGCACACTCACCTTTCAGCACTGGTTTGGAAAAGTGCTTTGAGCAGATGCTTGAAAGTGATTTGTCCAAAATTTCTCTTAAGATGAAACTACAAGGCAGGTCAGTGGTGGCAAGCCGTCATGTAGGACCACCCTTGAGTCTGCATCTTACCTTGCACTAGTTTAGGTGTTTATCTGATCTTTGGGTGAGCCAGTTTAGCTCACCAAGTTGTCTGGAAGACAGGGAGGAAAGCTTTTAATTTTCTTGGCCAGGCTGTTTAGTTTTTAGAGACTAGAATCTCCTCATCAGCATTTCAGACTTGCATTAGCTGGTGTGTGTTGGTGAAGGGGTGAGGAAGAATAGGATAAAACCACATAACTGTGAACAGGACCTCTGCAGCTGTCTGGTGAAACTTCATTCTTGGAGAGATTTTCTGAAATAGGTTTTGCAGATTTGAATAGTTGAATAGTCATAAATGGTTCCAGGCTACAGCAAATCCACCACTGGCATAGCAGTCTGAATGTAACAACTTGACTTCTAAAGAGATTAGTGTTTTAATTACAGGCTCTTAGAACCCATTAGATAAAGGTAAGTTAGTTTTCTGAACACAAACATCAAATAGTGTTGTGTTAACAATTCTACCTTATTTGCTTTGCACTGATACCTTCTGCTGCTGTGTACTGTTGGAAGCAATGATCCCTGTACCTACTGCACTGTTTGATTTCTTAGGAAAATTATTCCCTATGAAATCAGTTGTACTAACACTGTTTAAATGTGGAAAAAGCAGGCCAGAACCATGTTTCAACTTGTAGGAAATGAGGAAATTCTGTTTTCGAAAACCCTCTCCATACATTTTTAAAATGTCACCTCATTCAGTGAGCTACTTTTTGGTAAGTTGGTGCCTTCTAGGGTCTTATTGTATCATCAACAAATTTTGAAGCTACATTTCCATTCAGCTATATCATCTTTGTTCTGTTTCCAGCAAGTAAGACTGCTATTTGAAAAGGAAAGCTTCCTTTCTAATCTTGTTCCTCTTGAGATACACACATGCCAATGACTTAGTCATAAAGTTGGAGAGGCTGAATAAAGTAACTCAGCTTTCACCTGTATGCAAGTACTATAGTAATGTTCAATGGAGATACTGACCTTAAGGTATCTATAAAATGAGAGTCTTTTTCTGTTTAGCCACTTCTTAAAGTCTGCTATGTAAATCGTAAAACATGAATGATGACTTCACATTTTCCATTAGTAGTTCTGACAGTACTGTTATCTAGTAATTTTTTTGAAACATGCAGACTAAAATACCAAGTTTTACTAACTATTCCAGAAGATGACTAAGCTTTTATGGCAAGCTGGGGAAGAATGTGTATTTAAAAGTTGGATTGTATTCTTGTTCTCTGAACAGAATATTCTGAGCTCTTATCTAATAGTTGTTGTAAAATGAACTTTTTATGTGGATTTTTCACTGACTCATAAGGCTATGTTTTTGTTTTCATTTTTGTCAAGATCATCAAATAACTGGCTATAAATTACTGCTCTCCAAATGGTTGGACATTTGCTGCAAACTTGTGCTAATGAAGGGGAGGGACTAATGTGTTTGTTACACTAATGTCAACATAGCTCTGAAACACTACAAATCCTTTGACATGGCCATTTGTCAGTATATAAACAAAGCAGAATTTCTAGTCCCTTGACTTCAACAGAACCTAAACCAGCTTTTGGAGAAAGCCAAGTGTTAACTTCTTATATCGGTGGACCAGCAAATCCTGAAGTAATTTCAAATTTGACATCTGAATTAAATGCAAGTTGGGTGGTCTTACTGACAGATCTGGCTGTGGAAGAATCAGAGGTTGGTGGTGCTACCTGCTGGGACTGTAACTCAAATTCCTGAATTTACAGGAGTGTAACTGGGCTGTCACAGCTATGCTGGATCTCTGCTGTTAATTTTGAATATGTGAAGAGCTCAAGTGCTGACATGGTAGATATGAGGAGAAGGATTTGCTTTCTTTAAGCTTCATGCTGCTTTTGGGTGGATGCTGCCAACCATGAAATACTTGCTTTAAATTGAAGAGCAATTGTGGTTTGGTAGCTATGATAGTCTGAGAGTATTACCAGATTAGTATTTGTGGAGAATAAATATCAACCTGTGTAATAAGATGCCTTTGGGCGGGAGGGAAGAGGTCAGCTTTTGAGCATGACTGCTTTGAAAGCTTCAGTTCTCATTCTTGGTTATGCCTTAAATTCTTGCTGGCTGAGAAGTCTGCATATATACAATTGTTCCCAAGTTAACAGTCTAGACTTGTATCTTGCTTGTTTTTCAGTGTAAGACAGACTAAACACAGCCTCCAACAGCCTTCTTACCATGCTATCTTACCTACTACTAATTCTTCTCAGCTTTTAGATTAGTTTGGCATTTGAAATTTACATCAAACATCATTGGCAACTTATGTTCTGTACTTTTACACTGCTTAAGCAGAAATACTTTTTCATCCTGCTCATTACTATATGATACTAATATGATTGATCTGTGCAAGCTTTAAAAGCTATTCAAAACAGGAGGTGCTTGTCTATGAATATTCCAGTTGTCTTGGAATTCTGAATTCCAGTTGTCTTGGAATACCTTAAGAAGCTGGCAAGGGAGTGTAGTTACTGAAGGGCATCTAGTAGCCAGGGGGACATAATTAGGTTTTTTAAATGGTATAGTATGTGTATGTTCTGGACTCATCTGGAAAGATGTTAATTTCACAATAAATTGATCTATGTGCTCTGCAGCATATCATGGGACCCTCCCTCCAGCTGAAAGGACTTTAGACCAAAAGAGAAGGAGAAATGCTGGGAGAACAGACACTATTTCAGACAGAGCTGGATACTTTATTACAGGCAAGAGCTCCTGTAGGGGAGATAGAGGAGAGAGGTGGCAGATAAATTGGCATCCTTTCCAGTTACTTAAGATTCTGTGTTGATAAATTTGCAGTTAACTTAGGGACAAAGTGTGCATGGTCTCTGCTGGCTTATGAACTTCCTCCATGAGAGGAAGAGGAATTGGCTGTTAAGCAGAGTGTTGGCACACTTAAGTAGAGAATCACAGAATGGTTGGGGTGGGAAGGGGCCTCTGGAGATCATTAAGTCCACCCCCCTCTGCTCAAGCACATCCACCTAGAGCCAGAGGCCCAGGACCATGTTCACAGGGCTTTTGAATCTCCAAGAATGGATAGTTTCACCACCCCTCTGGACGACCTATGAGAAAGTGCTTTATTTTTCATAGCCATACAAAATAAAAGATTTGCAAAAAATGGAGGGAAAATGTATAGGTATAGAATGAGTGATTGAAACACCTATATATACTGCTGCATACATATGAATCAGTTCTGCCTCAACAAAGTGATATCTGCAAGTACATATGAAAGCAGACAAGTTGGTGTGTCTTGTAAATCTAAAATTTCTTTCCTGTTAAAGAACAAAAATTTTCAGGAGTAGAAAGATGGAGACTGCATACAAATAGCATAAAAGATCTAACTTCCACTTGCTGGAAGAAATAACAAGGTAGTTCAGATTGAATACTTAGGCTTCTTCATACCCAGAAAATGTATAAAGTAGCAGCCTTCCTTAAGAAGTGAAATGTTCTTTAGGAGAAATCAGGGCCACCTTTGCCTGTATTGTATGTTCCAAAATGTCTGCCCTAGATAAAGGGGCACTCAAAATCTGAGGTGATGCAATGGCAGGTGATACAGAAAAGCTTTACGTAAGAGGAGTTTGATCAGCAACAGATCACTGTAAACCTTATGTGATGATACCCTCTCCACCTTGACTCTCAAGAACCAAGTTTCTGTCAAACCAAATTATATTATTTAGGTAGTGTTCTTGAGTACTTAACCTACACTTCAGATGAGAGGAAGAACAAAGCTGTTTTCTGCTTCAATCTTAGTAACCCAGTTTGGGGTAAGTTCACAGGAAATGAAGCCCTTAAAAGAAGGGGAGGGGGAGAGAATGCAGTGACATGATAAGGTAACAGTAACAGAAGTTTCTGTTGTAATGTCCTTTCCTAAGCACATTTCATATCCTACACTCTGTAGACAGAAGTGTTTTTCAACTAAGCCTTGTTAACAAACTATACAAAACGTAATTTAGCTAGACACCATTCAGTTGCCCTAGGTATGGCATAATTGGTTCTAGTAGTAAAGAGTGAAAATCAATGATTAATGTCTGAGAGATAACTAGTGGTATTAGTTTCCTGTTGATTTTTTTTTTTTTAAATAGCATTACTTATCTTATCTTTCCTGTCTACCCATTGTAAACAGCTTTGTGCCACTAAGTTCTGAGTAAGGAAACTACTTCATTCAGTTTCAGTTTTTTTCTGATATACTCAACATGAGTTGACTCCATGTACAATAACTGAACCATTCACAGGAAACAGTGATAACTATTGGCTTTGAAGAAATTATGTAACTGGACCCCAAATACTACAAATGCTAAACAGAGTGGTAACGTAAATATGGACTTGTAGCATGCTTGTTCTTTAGCAAATGGCATGACAGATGTTACTGCTCAGATTCCCACTTCATTTTATCTTACTTACTTCAATTAATCAGATTTTACCTCAATTTGTGGAACTTTGGTGCTTCTCAGCTGGTATCTGTTGAGAAGCAGGGGATTTTGTGTGTATGGATTGGTTATGAGGGTGGGGAAAACAGGAATATTGACTACCTTGAAATAAGAATTCAAAACAAGTGTTTCAAGTGCATGCTTATTTTCAATAAGCTAAGACTTCATCATCTTCAAAGCAGTATTTCATGCAGAGTTGGAGAGAGGAAAGAGATGCTTATTTCTCTGTAAATCAAATACAGTTTTAAATTAATTGTTGTTGCTTCTCACTGTGACTTAATTCTTCAGGGTTTTAACTTTATTTTGTTACCTTTGCCTCTTAACCTGGGTTGATCTTATCAGTAGTTTCACTCTGTCTGCAACAGTGGGATATCCAAAGGGGTGTGTGGGGGGGTGGCTTTCCTTGTTACTCGTCATCATTATAGACTGCTGTTCAAGTCTATCTTCTTCTTTCATGAGCTTCTGGTTGCAAGGCAACTCTACCATTATTACTGTGCATGTATTTTAAGCATTAACTGCTGTTGCAGTTTCCATATTAAAGGAATCCCCATGGCCCCAAAACAGTGGAGTTTTATGTGAAGGACAAATAAAGCTGTAATGGGAAGTTAAAGATTATGTTGCTTGCCAGGACTACAGAGGGACTACTTTAGAAGTGAAATATTAGAAGGTCTACCTTTTTTGTTTTGAATGCAGGGCCTGTTCAATGCATACTTAAGGGCAATCCTTGAATAGTTTCCTTTCATGATTTTAATACAGCTGTATATGGAAGCTTGTCTTGAGGACATCATGTATCTCCAGATCCTTTTGCTCAGAAAGGATCTGGATAGACCCATCAGCAGTCCAGAGATGTTACTTTCTTTTTTTATTCGTTATTGTAGGAAAACTAGGCAATTCTGATGTATTTTTCAGTATAATTTCTTGAGAATAGGAACTGAAGATCAAAAATAGCACTAAGTTCCATAGCTATTCGAATATTTTCTTACACAATGGCTAATTATTAGGAGCCCAGCAATTCTTGAAAACAGCAGAGACATCTGAGCTCCTTTAAATCACAGTTTTGGTCCCTTATGTTAGCAAGGTCAACAGTAGTTGTAGATGTCTGCCTTGTATATTCAGCCTGTTACTGGCAAAACCTTGTCCTTTGTGCTGTGGAGTCTCTCCAGTGTTCTCTCAGGACTTGGTGTTTTCATGTAGTCTTAGCACAGTTACTGATCTCATCTTAACCTAATATTCCAGAGATGCTTGTATAATGGAATTTAGGAAGGATGTGGAGATAATATGGGGAAAATGATTGAGATGAAAGTGCAAATAACAGGTAATTGCTCTCAGTTCTCATTGGAACCAAGTAAAAAAGCTAGAAGGAAAACAAATGGTTAAATCCAGGTTTGTAGCCTCATGCTTTGTGAGAAGGCATTTTGGTTATTATCGCCTCTAACTTGAATAAATTCTCCTTTGAGAGTTGCACACTTCTAGATTATACTTTAAAGACCTCTTCTAAAATTTTTTGGTGATGGCTTTCACTCTAATCCTGTAAATGAAGTTTTTACCCTGTGTTTACAAAACTTATTTAAAGTGGTTATCTTTTGAAATAAGCTTGGCTGTAGCTGAAAATAACTTCAGTCTATTTACTGTTAAGCTTGCCATGGGGTTTTTCTCTTTCCCTTTTAATGTACAGTAGTGTGTTAGTGTTGCACTACCTTCTATTTTAAGGCAAAGCTACCACAGTCTGTCTGCATGAAAGTTAGAGGTGCTATTTTGTTAGACCTTCATGCTTTCCTTCTCAGTTACCTGAATAGAAGGAGAAAATGGGGCATGTGGAAATGTCTGGATTTTGTTCTGTGGTGCAGTGAGTGGCCATGTGCATGGGAGTAAGATAGGCTGCAGTGTGTTCTGCTGTGGCCCATGAAGAAGAATGGGAAGAAAGAAAGGCTCAATGTCCATGCTGAAGAAGACTATATAACATGTCATTTAGACAAAAACTGGAAACAACATTTTCTTTTCAGTGGCTCCCTTGCTTTGTGATCGTAGTTGTAAGATGAGTTAACATGCATGGCAACAGTCTTTCCTGATTTCTGGTACGAGAGTTCCTGGTGACATCTGGATGAGTCCTCAACTGATGACACCCATTTTGCTTCTTGGGTATGGCTGAATAGGGTTTAACATGAAGACAAAATAATACATTTTGCACTCATTTGCACATCATAGAGCTATCCTGGCAGTCAGGAATAGCTGTGGCTTGGGAGGAAATGTCTTACCTGTTATATCAGTACACCACTGTTGTGGATAACTACAGTGATGTAAAAACTCACTTGTTTTGCTCAGCCTCAGAAAAATAACCATGCTCAATCCTTCTTACCTGAAGGGGCTGTATGAAAAATGAGCTATTCCTTTGGCATAAAGGAATTTCTGCCTTACAGTAAAGCAGTGTGTTCACACCATCAAAATAGTTTAAAAGGGCTATTGAATATTGGTGGAAGGCAAAAAGTATGGAGGGGGGAAGAAACTAAAAGTACCTTGCATATTGGTACCTGCTTTATTTCTTTGGTATAAACACAACTCTCTAAATATGAGGTAGCACATGCTTTTCCATTTTGGTGTTCTTTCTGCCTTCAGTATCCATTGTCTTGAGCTGCATACAGCTAACATTGTTTTCTGTGGATGCTTCCTTTCTACTTTAAGAATAATTAATCCAAAATTTAATTAAAAAAATCACTTTCCCAAACACAGTATTTCTTCATATTCTCATTTGCTGTATTTAGATTAATTTGTCTTGACATTGCAGCTGTGCTGTTCTTTGTGTTGCACAATCTTTTGAGTTTTGTTTCATTAAGAATGGAACTAAAGAATTTGGGGAAGGGGAGGGAAGAAGTGCTAGACTGTTAGAAGTTAATTTGCCGTAAACCAAAATGTTGAGAACAGATTACGAAAGCTATGAAGTGACATGTAAATGCTTGTTCAGTTTCACACTTGTGAGAAATAAGTCATTAAAGCTGTGTGCACATGAAATAGATGTTTGGTTACAGCTACTGGGAATAGTTTGGTCTTACTGGTATATACAGAAGCATAGAGGGAAAGGCTTAGAAGATTAGGAACTGGTCCTTAGGCTCTAAAAACCATAGATAAAAGTAGTTTGAAAGGGGAGCTCTACTGTCTGTTCAGAACAGCTTCCTATGTTCTCTCTATCCTACAAAGTTGCTGTTTCTGAACTATGCTGAAGTTAGAAATGTCATGTTTGCACTGTGCTTTTGGGAGTTTTTAATTTTTTCTAAAAATAAAGAAAAAGCTATTTTTGAGTGAAGAGGATGCTTAACAATAAATTTCCTGTTGAACAGTGCATAAATTCCCTGATTCCCTATTCTTCATTGCTACACAATTCCTTTCATCCACTATATTTTACTTACTGGTTTCTCCTCAGTCTTAAGAAGTGTGTTATGTTTGTCATTCATAAAAGACCTAGGTCTGATGTTAGGTATTTAAATGTTTTGGTTTTTGCTTCCTCTGCAGCTGTGAGAGGTAAAACTAAAACATAAAGGGTCAAACCAGAAAGCAGATAGTTTGATTAAATCACTTGAGTTGATTTGAATTATTCTGGGGGCCTGGTTCTTGACCTCTAATGCCACGGACAATACCACATTTCCTGCTTGGTATCTTCTAATACTTTTTTTTTTTTTTTTTTAATGGAGGATTAGCATGTCCATGCATCACCTCAGAAGACTGATGTGGGCTGTGCTACCTGTTCAGACAAACTCCAGATGGGAAGGCCACCCAGGAGGCATCTTCCCCCTGAACTGATTGAACCCTTAACTAGTTTTTCAGCAGCACAACAAGCACATAGAAGACTTCAGGTCTGGTAGGCAGATGTAGCTGAAGCTGAAAGAAACTAGAAGAAACTAGGTTGATCTGGTTTATGTAACGGGCAGAAAAACTGGGGACCAGAGTATGGAGGAAGCTGCTTTGATCAAGGAAGTGGGCTGTGCCAAAGGCTCAGTAAAAACATTGATTTATTTGGGGATTGCTTATGCCACGAAAGAGAATAACTTTGCTCTGGGATTGTTTTTCCCAGCAAGAGGAGGATGGGAGGAGCAGTGGGCAAGCTTTTACTCTGAGACTGGAAATGAGTCCCTCCCCCCCCCCCTCCGTGTAGGGTGTGTCTGCCTCTGACAGTGCTTGTTTTCAAGTACTGACTCCCAGCTGTAGCAGATGGCTCAAGGATGGCAGCAACTGTGATGACTTTCTCTGTCATCCATTTCACTGAGATGTTGATAGTTGACTGCTAAGATTTGTACATAAGACAGTTGTGCTATCTATATGGAGTGCCTTGGCTTCAGGTTTGAGTGGACTTGTATGATGATGTCCCATGATGAAGTACCGAGGCCTACTATGAACAGACTGGTTCAGAACACTGAGATCTCACAGAAAGATTTCCATGAATTGCTAATTCAGAGTACAGTAGACTTGCTTTTTTTTTTTCTATGTGTCTGTAAATGGTGTTAAGAGATGACTTTTGTGAAGCGGCTGTAGTTTTGCTGCTGCGAGTCGTTTGGTCTGCTCTTGAATTGCTCAATATGTCACCCAAAAGTATCCTCAACAGGGTTTATTCATCATGTGCCAATATCTTCTCTTCTGATAATGGGTTACTTTAGCCACATGCTCTGAAAGTTCAGTCTTTGCAGTCTTCATGCTCTGAAGGACTGTGGTATGGTTGAGTGGACTTTGAGAAATTTACTGATTTGGAGTTGCTCTGGTTATTTCCTGTGTCTGTGTGCATACATGCCTGTGAAAATTCTCCTCTACTTCATCCAGGCATAAATATAGACATTTATGGACACCTAGTTTTAGTTAATCATATTCAAAACAAAACCACCAAAACTCTAGCATCATAGTACAGATAATGGAAAAGCCAGCCCAACAAAGCTTGGAGCACTTGTCTGTTGTTTATCTCTTGGAAGAGAACACTGATTCATGCCTTGAAAGTGGTAGGAAAAAAAATTATTATTCCTCTTTTCTCTCCCTTCTTTTTCTTCTGCAAGACAAACTCCAAGGCGAGCGTCCCTTCATTTCTGCAGTTACTGTGGTTTGTAGCCAGAGCTTCAGTCTGTTTTATCAAGCTTTCTGGCAAGGCGAGGTAGCAATCAGTCATTCCAATGTGATGTGGATAGATAACTGAGACGTAAGTGGAAACTGCTGATGGAGCTGACTAAATGCTCTGGAGGGGAGTAAATTGTTAGCAGGACTGAGTTGAGAGCAGTGTTCTCTTACAGGGATGATGTGGAACATCAGGGTGAAGTGTACACACACTTGGGGGTGTTAGGCTGGCTGCAGCTAAATAACATACTGTAAAACTCAGTGCTGTCCAAGTGAAGCCTCTTACCTTTTTCAGGCCTTTGGTGACTGGGCTTTGTTGCCATGCAACATGGAAAGAGAGGCTGAAACTTTGTGTGCCTGGCACAGATTAGTTTAACAGTGAACAAAATTCTTGTCCAAAGTTCTGTAAGAGGTTTAGAGAGATCCCTGCCATAAGGAAAGAAACAAATGTAGTGCAGCTTGCTCTCAGAGTGTTTTTTTATAATTAGCTTCGTTATGCAGTTATGACAGAATCTAGGAGTTGTATGAATCAACAGTAGAAAAGGCAAGGAGTCAGGAGGTCTGTTAATCTTCTATCATCTGCCAGCTGTCCAGTGAAAACAGTCTTTTGTGTGGTGTTAGGAGGTCTGGATTAGTCATTTAACACCTGCAAGCAAAAATGTTGTACAACAACATGTGAAAATCATTAGAGCAAAACTGTCCTGACGTCTGTGATTGGAAAATGCAGACAGCATGAGAATGGAATTAGATGGATTCAGCTGTAGCTTGCACGTCTTTTCAAGAATGCAGCTGACATGACTCAGACCAACAATTAAGCAAGTAGCAAATGCTTAAGGGGCATTTGCATGCTCTGACTTTGGATCCAAATTACGTGGGAAGACCAGGCTTCTGGGAGGATGAAGCATTCATGATACGGAGTGAATTACAATAGAATAATAGCTCTGTCATGAATAGATTTATATATTAACTAAGCATGTTTATTAAAAAACATTGTCTGAAGTTCTATGGCAATTTAAAAATGATCACTTATAGTACACTGGAAACCTAGAAGTAAATTATAACTACACCTATTGTTTTACAACTTCATTGATTAATTTTTTTTTTTAGCATATATGATGCTCTGCTTAATTATTTACAAAAGGAAAGTGTCAAGTCAACTTCATAAAAGGGGTATGACAAAAGTGGTATGACCAAAAGGGGTATGACCTAGCAGAGGTGGTTGTCTTGTGCCTTCAGTTTATTGCTTAAAACTTAATTTTTTAAAGTTGTTAAATATGACTTGGGGTTTTGAGCAGAAACATTTTATAGTCAAAACAAAAATTGGAGGTTAAAATCTCCATTCCATCTTAAGTTTTGCTTTTGGTTTTTTTATATTGAAGCGCTTAAAATAAGGAATTTATAATAGACATAACTACCTTGTCTTTTTTAGTTGGAGCAATGCTTGTGAATACTAACAAAGATAGAAAATTATGAAGACTAGTAGATGTTTATTTTCTATGTAAAAAAAGTAACATCAGTGAAAGTTTTTCGGTATTTCTTTCAATGTTAAATGCCCAAGATGGTAAATTAATTGGATAAAACTAACTATATCTGACTTTCAAAACACACTGTCAGTAATTAGAACTGATAATCAACACTGGTCTTAACACAGATGTGCTGGATGATGTAATTAAACACTTGGCATTCCTTTTTCTGCCTTTAAAAAAAAAAGTTACTTCCATTTTAGCGTCAAATTATCTCTTTCTGATAACTAGTCTCTTGCAGAAAAATAAACATGTCTGAGCTCAATTGATCCTTTAACCTTAGGATTTCTGGAGATACAATCCTTGCTGCCTGAACTCACAAACAAGCTGTAGATTTTCTGTTCACATTTTTTACAAGCTTAGAAGTTTAAAACCTGCACAGGAATCTTCTAAATTCTGATAATACACTGAGATACAGAGGTTTTGAACACTTAGTAGTAATGTAGTATGTTCATGGTGTATTTTGTTTCTTGTTTGGTTTGTTGTTTTTTTTCACTTTTTAGACCACTAAAGCATTCCTGCCCAAGATGCTGGAAATGAACCATGGACACATCGTGACAGTTGCAAGTTCCTTGGGATTGTTCAGTACTGCTGGAGTGGAGGTTTGTTAGACTATAACTAACAGTACATCGGATGCTTCTTGTTTAGGATAAGCATTTTTTGTATTATCAGCTAGAGAAAATAAAGTAAAATCTCTAAAGATACTTGGAAGCTATGATGCTAAGTATCATATCAACACATGGCTCCGTGTGAGTCAGATCTGCAGGACTTGGACAACCATCATATTCACCTACTTTGCAGGCAGACTTGGATCTTAGAGTGAAAGCCTAGGACAGCCCAATAAACTTAGGCAAAGATTTTAAAAGTAATGTTTCCTTGCTCCTGTGAGGAAATGTCTGCCAGCCTTTCTTCCAGAATTCACATCTCACCTGCTCTGCTAGGCTACCAGTTGAAAGCATTACATTACCATGTTGCTAGCAGGCATTTGAGAACACCAGTTTGTGACACTTGTTTGGTACATAAAACCAGTTTAGGATTAGATCCTATTATCTTGCTTTTTTGGTCATTAGCACAAACACAATTGTGAACAAAATGCATTCAGTTACTGATAATTAATATGTCTAATGTAATAATGGTCATATTGCCCCATACACCTGGGCTTCTTTGCAAATAGGTAAGGCTCAATCCAGGACCTTAGACTGCAGTGTTATGTAACAGAAATGAATTAAGCTGGTGTAACTTAAGGCTTTTTAGAGTATTTGCTGTCTTGAGAAAACTACAATGAATTTCATAGACTATGGATGTGACCACCAGAAGAAGTGGACACATCCAAAAGAAAACTTAAATGCTACTGCTGTCTATGCAATTTTTGAAATAATGTTGAATTTAATATTTTCATGAGACATACAAGCTATATTGTCTTCTGAAAATTAAATATGCACTCAAATTTCCATTATCTTCTGTTGAAACTAACCCGAAAAAAGTATTTAAGATTTTTACACCAGTGCCTTGACAGCTTTCCAAGCTTTTTCAAATCTGACTCAACTTGTAGTATTAGGTTTCTCAGTTCTTTGTTGTGACATTTAATCTTAAGCAAACTGGTAACTGGAATAACTTACCATGTGAGCCTGCTGGATTCTAAGTTTTGAATCCAAAGTAATATCCTCCTACATTCAGCTTTCTTGTTTTCATGATTCTGTGCTAATTGGCTTAAAAGTTAAATGAGATGATGTGATGCAGTGAGTGTATGTTGTTGTTGCTTTGAAAATCTGTGCAGGATGGCCTCAGATATGCTTTGACTTTGGAACATGATTCATATCTGTCCTTTTTAAGTTGCCTTTTTTTTCTGTCTCGTTCATTGCCAACACAGGATTACTGTGCCAGCAAATTTGGAGCTGTGGGTTTCCACGAGTCTTTGAGCCATGAACTGAAGGCTGCTGAAAAGGACGGAATCAAAACAACTTTAGTCTGCCCTTATCTTGTAGATACAGGAATGTTCAGAGGGTGCAGGATCAGGTAAGGAAAACTCTCCTTCTGTCCTGTGTTTGTAGTGTTATAAAAGTACATGAAGATAACTAAACGGTTACCCTAAAAGTATTAAGTATTATTATTGCTTTAATATATGTTATTGTTAGGTTCAGCAAAGAGACTTTGAGTTCATGGAGTATCTTCTGTCTTTTTGTACCAGGTAACACAAGTTTTGAGCTAGTCATAAATCATAGAATGGTTTGGATTGGAAGGGACCTTGAAGATCATCTGGTTCCAACGCCAGTGCATGGGCAGGGACATCTCTTTAGTCTTTGTTCCTAAACAGTGAATATTAAAAAAAATGAAGTCTTTTTGAGGCATTCCAAAGAAAAGTGAGCTAATCAACTCTTCACTGTGGTCTGCAGTCTTTTTAGTATCTAATTAATCTGTCTTAATCAAATATTCCAGAAAAGAAATTGAGTCTTTCCTGCCACCCTTGAAACCAGAGTACTGTGTGAAGCAGGCTATGAGAGCTATCCTTACAGACCAGCCAATGATCTGCACACCTCGTCTCATGTATATGGTCACCTTCATGAAAAGGTAAGAGCTGAAATGCCAGTTTGTTGGCAATGCAACCTACAGAATGCTACTAAAATACATGAGCATGTCCACTTTCTGGACATAAAGGTGCCTCCCCTCACACAGCCTGTAGGTGCTGTTTTGTTGGAATTCATAAGTCTTTTTTTCTGACTTGCATGAATGTATGTTACTTGTTGGGAAGCTCATAAAAGTGAGATTCTGTGTATTGTGCATCCTTATTTTACTCTTCTGTTCTCTTCCATCCTCCTTAGGATCTTATTTTCTTTTCAACAGACTTTTATTTTCATTGTTTGTGTTCCTGTTAAGGAGTGGGCCATGAGGCAACTTCCAGCAAAGGAACCTCTATTTGTTCCTCGAACCAATGTGTAGGAGGCCCTGCATATGGATTCTCTAGGACTTGACTTATGGTAGATAAACTGAAAATCTATACTTTCAGAATTTAAATTTGCAGGAAGGACTATTTAAAGACATTACCTCCGCCTTCCTATCTAAAACAGTCCAGTTTTTGGACAGTAACTCTGTTTAATTTGTAACCAGGCTGACATTTCAATGATGCAGGGTAATACAGAAGTTGGCTCAATTCCACTCATGCAGCATCACTTGCATTCTGGTTTATAGAGAACAGCTTCACAGTTGTCTGTGTTGTGTTTTTTGTTTTGTTTTAAAATCTATAGTGTGTAGGAGGAACCTTTAAAATACAGCACTGACTTATTTTCCTTCTGACAGATGGTTGAAACTGAGAACCTTGGTGATTTTTATTCCACTTGGAAGGCAGTCTTTCTCATCTGCCTCAAACATCTTATAGTGGACATGCTTGCCAAAGACTAGAGGAGCCTTCACAGCTCACCCCCTTACTAGAAGAGAGTTTTTGTCTCTTCTGCCAACAAATGAAGTCCACTGTCAGCATCTTTAAGAACCAATTTCTTCAACCAGGAGCTCAGAGGGTGCTTCAGTGCTCTCTGCACGAGCAGTGCCTTATACAGCAACAGTCACATCAAAGGCCCTTTTTCTTGTCTTGTGTTCAGTTTAGCTTCCAACAGGGAGATCAAAGCTTTTGTATAATCCATGCCCCAGGCAGCAGCACTTAGATCAAAGACCCTGCAATGGCTACTGCAGAAGCAGTGCTCCTGGCAGTGAGGACACCTGTACCAGTGTCATCTGCTTCTCAGTGCTTCAGTGGTCATTATTCCTAATGGCTGGATTCTGTGCCTTGCTTTCCACTGAATGAGTGTCTGCCAGTCTTTCTGGGAGCTGATGAAATACCATCTTGGTCCTTCACTAGAGCCCCTGAGTGCTATACTTGAAATAAAAGTAATATTTTGTGGACACTGGAAGGAGGGGGAAGGGTCTGTAGCCAGGTATCCATCAAAATGTCACCTCTTGGAATTTTATCTTGGAGGGAAAAAGGAAATTGCTCTCTTTACTTCAGACCTCTCTTTCTTAGGATGGATGATTGAGTTTAGAATATAAGTCAAGGTTGTTAGACATCTGGTGATCAAAGAACAGCATTAACTAGCACTAATCCCACATTAAAGATTGTTTTAAATGTCTGATGACCTCTGCTGATGTGGCTTGGAGCAGATGCTTTGCTTCCAGTAGGCCTTCTGTGATGCCCTTGCCCCCCAGCCCCTCACCCCACCACCCCTTTAAAACAAGCTCTCACATTGCTTTTGAAGAAGCAGCAGGAAGTCTGGTCTAAGCTGGAGGCATGTGAAGAGGTAGCAGCCTCTTCCTTTGCTGCCTGTGTGTTTTGGACTTTTAGAATTGCTGTGTTCTCTGTAAGTGTCCCCGTGAAATAAAAATCCTCTAAGTGTCTTACGAAGCCTCTCCCATAGCTATTACATTGCTTTTAAGGAGACCAAGTACGTACTGTAAGCAGAGGTTTTGTTTTATGCAGTAATCTAACAATTTTATACCTTCTTTTTCACAGCATTCTGCCCTTTGAAGCAGTTGTATGCATGTACCGATTTTTGGGAGCAGACAAGTGTATGTACCCTTTCATTGCTCAAAGGAAACAGGCTACAAACAACAATGAAGCAAAGAATGGAATGTAACACTATTTTGGATGGACTAACATTTAGAGGTGAATATGATAATCTTACATGACTGAATTGCAAAGTGCACTTGCATATAACATGCAAATGTCAGCGTCTCGCTGTGGAACTCTCTTGGGTCCTAAGCCTATGTGTTGAACTCTAAAAATCAATTTTTTTATATAGCGTGAGTAAAAATGAGTAGAGTACTTGGAAAATGTGATAGATAAACAAAGTGACCACAACCTAGGTGCCACCATTGTCCTTTAGAGTATCACTATGTGTGGTAACTACTTGTATGACTTCTTGTAGGGTTGTACTGTCTGTTATCTTTTCCTCAGCCTGCCAGGGTTTATAAGAGTTTTCTCCAACTAGAAAATGCAATGTTTCAGAAAAATTGGGAGGCAAATCTTGAGATTTAAGCTACTGCTCATGACCTTTTAACTTCAAGGACAGTGTCTGAATGCAACTCTTCACTTGTTCACCCAAGCTCTCTAAAGGACACATGGCCAGATGGGTGCAGTTCTCTTTTGTAGCAATTGTGTGTGTTCTATTTAAACAAAGATAAATTTGTAAATCTCTGCCAATTCAAAGGCAAGTGAATGTCTCAAATACTCTGAGCAAACTTGTACTGGGCATCTGGTTTTCTAGGAATGCCATCAGTGATTTAAATGGACTTTTGTTAAGTCACCTATTTGAAATATGCTCTGTTCTGTTTTCCTCTATTTGTCAGAATCCAATCTAATATAATGGACTATATGTTTCTTTTCTTCCTCCTCATTTTTACTTCTGACAGAGTTCTGCTACCCCCTGAGGAAGCTGTTGTATTAAATTTCTGTAACTGGACTTGTGCCTAAAAGACAAAGCAACTCAGCTGAGATACAAACTGTTTATGTAAGTTCTGGTCATATGCCAATTATTAGCAAAGGAAAAATAGAATTAACGCCTGATGCAACTCTACATGCAGAATATGAAAGGGTGTAAACATTTTTTTTGAGTTGTACTCACATTGTAGAACAGCAAATGACATTTTTACAGTATTTTTTGTAAAGCGAACAATTTTGTGCCTTGAATAATTTGGTAATCTGTATTAGTGAAGCATTGTAAAAGTGAACTTCTACCTCTGTATCTTAATGTATACCATCCACTTGTAAACTACTATTGGACAAATTGTGATTACTTTTTTTAGAATGTCTTGTTAAATAGTGACCAATGCCTGTGGTTATTAAAGTGAGCCACCGTTTCCTTAAAGCAGTGGTTGCAATGCTTCCTTGAAACGTCCTTCCTAAATGAATGCCAACTATTTGTGCCTGTTCCATAGCTCTTCAGTATCAACACAATTCAAATATTTATTGCTCAGTTCTCTATCCACTTTGTCAGCTACATGGTTCACAGGGTAATCTTTTAAGTCTATCATTAAGTACTCTGAAATCAGGCTTTAGGGCTGACAGTTTTCTCTAGTTTCTAAACTCATTGATGAAGTAACTGGTCAAAGAGCTTTTGAGGAATATTCATTTTGGTTTTATATGGAGCTTCATCTAGCTACATAAAAATGATCCAGTGTGGATGCAGTTTTAATTAAAAGATTGTACAGCTGTAGTTATTACTGGATAATCATGTTGCTAAATGTGTTTAGAAAGTAATCTAAAGTAGAAGAAACTGTTTATATTATCCCTTACTCCAAATTCCATGCTCTTTTGAAAAAATCTCTTAATGACTTTCCCCGGGCTAAATTAACTCCCGTGTTATTACAGCACAGTCACTAAAAGCAAGTGCAGCAAATTTCATTCTATTACATAGCATCATTTTAATGTACATTTGTTTTTCTAAGATGTTTCCCACTATATTGCTATCTCAGACTAAAGCAACTTTTAAAGCTTGACATATTGCCACCAAGATACTTATTAGCCTGATAGAAAATAAAACATAATGACACTGACTGGTAGTATCAAGTTACTATAAAGCATCATGCCAATTTACAATGGGTATAGACACACTTAAAAAGCAAGTTTCTGGACTGGCAGAGTTCTGTTTTCATTATCAAATATGGTACTATGGTGATTTCTCTGACTTTATCACCATTCCAGAAACCATGGTCCATCTCATTTCTTTGAGCACTGTGAATGAGGTGTTGCTCATCACTGCTGTGCTCTGTGAACATGTTTTTAAACTTGTTCAGACCATTAACTTTTAATCTCCTATTCAAAAATCAATTTTATATATACATATATATATATATATAGAGAGAGAGAGAGAGAGATAAAGATAAAGGGGATACCAGGTACCTCGTAGATCTGGTGACATAGTGCTCATGGGGAGCATCTTTGAGGCTAATTTTGTATTATTCTAGTTTGCCAAGTAACACCAAAACTATTGCACACAACATCCCTGGAGGTAGCCTTGTCTCCAAACTTAACAAAACGGATAGTGCGTGAGTGCTTGTCTTGCAGAGTGGGAGACTGATCTGAAATTCAGTTCAAGTTTCCAGAGAAATTAAAATTGTTAGTTTTTCCTGATAGAGAAAAACTATTATAGTAACAATCCTTGAACTTGTGTAAGCTCTAGTCACTCCTTAAACAGCACATAAAGAAGCTGGTCACCTCTCCAAGAGGGTTTTTTGCTGACTTGATGTCTTCCCAGTTTCATGAGTGCTTCCTATGAAGTATGAAGAGAAGTCTTGTGACTGAAGATAGATTTGGGAGCTGAGGTTTCCTCTGTTTTGGTTACTCTAAGCTTCTGCAAATACCATGTGATGCTTAGAGTTTCCTTTAATGCAACAGCAATTACTTTGTCTCTTCAGAGTGTAGCTGCACAGTAATTAACTGGTGGACTTCATTATTTCAGCACAAAACAAGTGAAGTCTAAGTAGCTCTAGTAAAAATTTTTAATTAATACTTTAAACTGGTATGTTGGATTAGGAACCTTTTCCTCAGTTCTGTAAGATGCTGCTGCAGAAGTTTACTGTTATACCCAGATGAGTTAGTACCAGAGCTTCTCTTGATACCTCTCTTTGTTTCATGGTAAAAACCAAATGGGACAGGCAGCTGATGTAATTCTTCTCAGAAAGCTCCTATCCTAGTAGTGCTAAGCTTACAGTCAAGTAAATAAAGCATTTTAAGACCATTCTATAGCATTGTATTCCAAGCAGGACAAATCACACCTCTGATGCACCTGCAGTGGTGCTCTAGGAAGAGTGACCTGAGATGTTTTGGTGAGCGTTAGATGTGTTCCTCTCTGATGATTAGATAGCTTCACAACACAGGAGCTGTCTGCTTCCTTGCTACACAGGATGTCTGGATGACTAGTTCAAGCAATATCATCTGGGCATGGTCATAGGAATGGTACCTTAATTACATGTGTTTTATTTAAACCAAAGTTCAGAAGGTGTGAAAGAACTTTTTCCTCTCTGAGAAACAAAATCCTGTATATTTGCCCCATGATAAGTACGTGTGCAGAGGCAGTTGCTGCAATATATCAGAAGCATATTCACACCTGGGTTTGCCTTGTGGTAGCTTATTCCTGGGCTTATGCTTTGAAAGTCTGTGTAGTCTGCATAGCTTTCTAGAGCCAGACTCTTCTTAGTGGTGCCCAGTGACAGGATCAGAGGCAATCATAGAATCACAGAATGTTAGGGGTTGAAAGGGACCTCTAGAGATCATATAGTCCAACCTCCCTGCCAAAGCACCATAACCTGGGGCAGGTCACACAGGAACACATCCAGGCAGGTTTTGAAAGTCTCCAGAGACTCCACAACGTCTTTGGGCAGCCTGTTCCAGTGTTCCATCACCCTCACAGCAAAGAAGTTTCTCCCCATGCTGAGGTGGAACTTCCTATGTTCGAGTTTAAACCCATTATTCCTTGTCCTATTTTGGGGCACCACTGAAAAGAGATTGGCCTCATCCTTTTGACACACACCCCTCAGATGCCTATAGACACTAATAAGATCCCCTCTCAGTCTTTTCTCAAGGCTAAACAGCCCCAGTTCTCTCAGTTTTTATTTATAGGAGAGATGTTCAAGTCCTTTAATCATCCTTGTAGCTCTCCGTTGGATTCTCTCTAGTACATCCCTGTACTTTGGGAAGCCCAAAACTGGATACAGTATTCCAGGTTTGGTCACACCAGGGCAGAGTAGAAGGGGAGGAGAACCTCCTTTGATCTGGTGGGCATGAACTAAAACACTGGAGGTTCCCACTAAACGTCAGCAAACACTTTTTCACTTTGAGGGTAACCAAGCACTGGTACAGGTTGCTCAGAGAGGTTATGGAGTCTCCATGGAGATATCCAAAAGCTTCAAGAGCCAGCAGGCTCTAGGTGATCATGCTTGAGCAGTGAGGTTGAATGAGATGACTGACCTTCAGAGATCCTTTCCCAACTCAGACATTCTATGATTGGTTTCTGGTTTGTGTGCATACTGTGAAAATGAATTATTGTCTCTTAAAAGCTTGACCATGTAGGAATAAATTGTAGACTAACCTGAATTCACACATCCCATACGAATCTCCTATATGGGCAATCCTAATTAGTAGTAGAGCCTGGATTAGCCTCATGGGCTTTATACAGCTAAATAGGAGTCTGTAAACCTAGACATTCCCTCTGTCCCATAAAACCAAGGTGTCAGAGGTAAGTTTTTTTCCCCAATCTAAACTCTAAATCTAAAACTCTAAACTATAAATTTAAATGCTTCTCAAATTGAGTCTTCCTTCTTTTCCATTCCTTAGCCTTTAATAGGAATCTGAGGGTGGCAGGTGTCTAAACTGAGTGTAACCATTAAGTGGTTGGAGTGAGACAAAAAGAGTTTGGTGCTGGTAGCTCCCTGCACTGTATACTCACTGGTTATATTATCTATTAATGTAGCTGCAGCATGGAGCACCCAAACTAGATGCCCAATATAGTGCAAGTTGTTCTTGCCCCCACACCCATTAAGGCCTGTCAGGTGGTTTATGTGGAGTTGTTAACACACAGTCAGTGTGTACTTAAGCTTACCTCCTAAGGATTTGTTCAAAGAGCTCTGTGTGAGGTGAGCTAATCAGGGACAGTTCCCCTTTGCTTCATATGAAATGAATGGGTCAGCAGCAAGCATCATTCTTTACACTGAAACGCCATCATAAAGTGTTGTAACTTCTGTGCATAGACACTCTGAGGAGCTTTGTCTTCAGAAGCAACCTGAGAAAATTCAGAGAGATCAAAGCTGTGTAGCAAATCCACATAAATTAAAGGAGTGAGTTATGGACCACTGAGGTTCCGAAAGTACATCTGCACAAGAGTTTAGTGCTTATAAAAGCATGAGCCTCTGAATTTGATTTCTAATTTTTCTCCATGTATTTGTAGACAAGTCCTAAACACCTGTCCAACAAACCAGATGATCATAAAGCAAATAGTAATCTGGTAAGTATTTCACCTCAGAGTCTTTCTGGCCATTAACGTTTTAAACCCAGGTTTTCCAAGTGCAGCAGCTTTGGACTCTGCTCAGTTTGCCATGTGCCCAAGTTCCTACTCCATGAAGAGGAACTAAAACTGTCCATCACCGAGATAAGGTCTTCTAATGGCCCCTGAAACAGGGGCTTGGGCAGAACTGGTTGATGAGGGGTCCTGATTTAAGGTTTACTTTGTCATGAAGCTCCTAACCCTAAATTCCAGGTGTTAAGTCACACAGCTGCTCTTCTCCCTTGCAAAAAAAGCTGGGAAGAGTAAGGAAGGTCCCTGACAAAGTTAGAAATCTAGTGTCATAAAACCCCAAATCCCAGGACCCTAATTAGCCTGTTGTGTTTCAGCCTGGCCGTTAAATTCCTATGTATTTAATGACTTAATTTAACTTCATTATGCCATCAAAGAGATGAAGAAATTCATATTAACTTTATTTAAACATAGTTAAAGTGGACGACCAAATATTTAAAATAACTTCAGAAGTAACATTCCAGCTTAAATGCTTATCTAGCTGCTTAATACTGACAATACACAAACAATTCATTTCTTCCACACAAAAAAACCAGCTTAATGCTAAATGATGAATGTGCAGAAGTCAGGATCAAGTGTTTGTGTGTATGTGTGCATAAGCTAAATTGGCAGGATGTGTGTTTCCCTTTTTCTAAACAGGGCAATTGTAGCTCTTAGCCAAGGAGCTGCAATGTGTTTGGAAAAAAGAAAAGAAATCTTTAAACACATCCTTGTCAGTGCAGGCTGACCAAGCTGCCCTCAAAATATTAGCCTGATTGAAAACACTTTTTAAAAACTCTGGGCCAGTATCTAAGGCAGTGGGATAACTGAAGCCTTTCTTTTCTAATCCAATTATTGATAATAGCTGCTATGGTAGTGAGCTGAAGGGAATAGCTAGAGCTGAGCCATTATGAAAGACAGTAGCTGGAGAGGTTTTTAGCAGCAGCAGAAGAATGATGTGCTAGATGGCTCCAGGGATGACCCCTCCATACCCTGTCCTAGCAGCTTCTGTTGCTGTGTGCATGCCCAGCATCCTGCTGATGTCCAGCCCTCTCTTCTCATTGCAGCTGCAGGCAGCCATAGTCCTGAGCTCATCTACCAGCCCATCTACACACATTCCTGCTCAGGAGTTATTCTGGAATAACTGTGCTCAAGCATATGCTTGTGTTTGTGGATATGAGTCTGTACCCTCATGTTCTGCAATATATGCATAAATTGTTCCAGCCTAACTAAAACAAGACCAATTGTCTGGAGACCGTGGTTCTATGTGCAGGGATTTGTTCTGGGCTAGCCAGTGAGTTTTGAATACCTGTCATACTCTCATCTACAACTGTCACATCTAAACAAGCTCTTAGAAGATAATTACATATATTCATTGGGACAAGTTCATTTATGCTACAGATAAGCACAGTTAGCTTGAACTTTTTTTCTGTTTTTTTAACAGGCAAGAACATGTATATCCACTGTTTATAACAAACCTTACTCGATAGAAGTTAGGTCTTTACATATGTCAGAAGTTAATGGGCAGGCAGAAGTGTGTCAGGGTGATTGGAGTATGAAGTTTTCCTGCCACACTGGAAGCCAGAGAAACCTTTCCAGCTGTTTTACAAAGGCCCTCCTGGCTAGTTAAACCTCCGGCATATAAAGCGAGGAGTTTCATGTCAACAGCAGGATCAGAGGAGAGGGTAGAACTAAGGTCTTCCAAGTATCCTTAAAATCAAGGTAGAGTCAGTTCTCATATTTTATGGGTTTCTGCACAGAGGTTTCATCACCAGTTCTTGTCTTGTTACTCCTGCTAGTTCAACCTCACTTCTGGTAGCAACAGTGGGAGCCCTGATGCAGATGCAGCTCCAAGGGACCAGTGTTTCCTCAAGGCCTCTGCTTTCCCAGGGCTTGCCTGTGAACTGAAATGCTTGAAATGTTGAGGGCTGCAGGGTTGCCAGCTTCTTGTACAGCAAGTGCTCACATGGTGGGAAATAAGCATGAGGCAGATGAGACCAAGGCTTCCAGTGGAGGGATCATAAACTACCACAGTCCAGCAAAAACACTGAGACACAGATTTTCTTATCTCTATCTTGTGCCCGCAACCCAAACAACCTGGTAAGAAATGCCAGCTTTTCTCTGCTTTCAGTGACTCAAAAGTCATTTAAACAATTGCTCTCTATATTTTAATTCTGAACTTACAGAAGTGACCACTTCTCTGGTTGTTTAACTAACAATTTTGACATTTAAGAATAACGTATAGCTCAGTTAACAACACCAGCTGTTTGCATGTGCAAATAAGGCTCTGTTAGTCCCAGGGAATTTCTGAGGAATACTGGGGTGGTTCTGAAAATGCAGAAAATTCTTTCTCATCTTTTTGTGTCGCAAACTAGAATAAATGGAGTAATTTAAAGATGTTTAAAATATCCTTTGTAGGTGGGGGAACAAATTAATCTCTGTAGTAGTGCCAGGTCTGTGAAGAGGTTATAAGCTTTGGGAGTAAGTTTTTAAAAATAATCTTAAATACATTTTAATATAGAAACCTTATTTATAGGCAGAGCACAGCTGTTGGTGAGATGGTGTTTTCTCAAGGAAATAACTAGTTTCTCCTTTACTCAGAACAGTAGGAACTATCACCAAGCCACTGTACATCTCAGGCTGGGGCTAGGACTTGGACAGGGACTGGAAGAAAATTTGTGCCCAAGTTCTCTGCTCCTGGAAAAGATACACAGTTTTAGCTAAAACATAGTACAATAGACTTGGAGACAAGTGTTCTCAGTGTCCAACAAACAGTTTTCTTTGGCTTTTTGGTATAATAAATATTTGCGGCCTGAAGACCTAGAGCATATTGTGAGACTGATCAGGTCAGCCAAGGCAGCCCTTTTTTATACTGAAGGGGCAAAATTGCATCCGAAATTCCACAACCCTTGAGCTTGTGGGACCCAAGTTTCTTGTTTTCTCAAAAAATGCATATTTTCATTTTTGCTCTCCTCCTGATGCTTGAATGATCAGATGTGGATATGCTGTCAATGTTCCGAGGATTCACCTTGGGAAGCCGAGCCTTTGTTACTAAATATTTGGAATGGAACCTATAATTATTCTCTCACTGGGGACTCATAACACAATCTGCTGCCTTGAAAATTCTTACACAAAACAGCTTGTGGGACTGGGATGGCTGGGAAGCAGAGAAACTAATACAGCACTCTGGGCCAGAGGGAGCAAGGCAGAGCGAAAGCTAAAGCCCCACTGGGAAATTCATTAACTGCAGCTCCTACAGCTGCTGTAACTTCCTGTTCTGTCACTGTCTGGAGTTTTTCCTCGTGTCCCACTCCCTGAAGACAATTCCAGTGTCATGGTCAGGACTCTGAGGTTTCTCACCTGTTGAGGTGCTGCATCCTCATCTCCTCTCCCTGCCAAGGGTGATGGGTCTGGCCCCAGAGGTGGCAGGAACCAAACCGTGTGGGCAATGCAAGAGTTCCCCATCCGCCATCTCATTCTCACAAAGGGAAAAGAGAAGTTATTTACCATCATCATCATCATCATCATCATCATCATCATAATCGTGTTTTTGCTTTTCTCCCAGCCTGTACCAAGACGTTTCAAGTGCCCACAAAGAAACAGGAGAAATAGTAACCACTTCCAGGCTGGCCCATGCACGATGATGATGATTTTTCTAGGCCAAACTTCTGCTGTAGCCTCATGAGCCATAGTGCTGCATTGCCCTATGAAAGCACCTCAAGCCCCAGAAATATGAAACACAAGGCCATGGGCAGAGGACACATCTTAACACCCATTTCACCTGACAGAAAAAGCGTGAGGATACATGTGTGAGAACAGGGGTGTACATGGTTTGTTAGGAATCTTGGGCAGAGCAGTGTCTGCAGGTAGCTACAGTGCCTCCCTCTTCTGTCAAACACCTTTGACTTCTCCCTGGGTAGGAGCCAGTTGCACATTTCTGTTTTCCAAACAGAAAGCCACCACACATGGAAGAACTTCACCTCTTAAAAAGAACAAAGCAATGCATAGGTTGCTGAAACATGGAGGCAAACCCTTTCTGGCCTAAGCAGTACCCTGATCTCTGAACTGCACCTCGTGCCCACCAGCGCTGGCAGCCATGTGCAGTGATAACCTCAAGGAATGGCTCCAGGCCAAGTAAAGCCATTCCACATGGCAGCTGTGGTTGAACAGATTGCTTTTCAAGAGTCAAGGTTGCTAGGCCTCGGATCTGTCACTTGAAGCCATCCAGACAGACTTCTTTTAAATCAGTGGAACTCATTGGGAGGTGGAGGCTTTCTCTGTTGAAACAGCCCCTGCTTGTGTGCCAGCAGCAGCAGAATAAACCTGAAAGAGTTTACCCCTTACTCTATAAAAAACCACACCTTCTCATTAGGTAGCCTGGCAGCAGTCTGGACTAGACAAAATGCTGACTTTCTACCTGGTGTTCTGTTCTGTGGCTTTGCCTGTCCTGTGCCAGTGCTGAAGTCCCTGGCTCATGGCACTCTAGCCATGGGTTGGGGCTGCTGCTGCAGCTCCCCAGCTGAGCAGAAGTGGTGAAGAAGGAGAGCTGAGATGCAAAGAGGAGGAAAACATAAAGGCTTGCAGAAGACCTTCCCCAAATTGCACTGTGTAGTGGTACCCCAGTCAATCGCTGATGCACTGTGTCTGAATGTTTCACTGCACTGTTCAGGCTGCACATTCCTGGTAATAAATGTTACATGGATCTCACACATTACTGAAAAAAAAATGGTTTGCATGTCATCTTAGCTACTGGATCATCTCTCTTCTTTGCAAATCCTTGCTGCATGAGTACTTCTGCCTCCTCCCCTACTGTGTTAGACCAGGATGATAATCTCCAGTTTCAACTAAGTCTTTGCAGTTTGCCTCACTTGGATACTTCATTTAACTGCTAAATCTGCTTCACAGATCAGATCTGTAGCTGTCTTAAGCAGTGAGAGTGCTTGCAAAGAGCAGTGTTTATCAGCAAACATATATGCAATGCACACTGGCATTTAAAAACAAAGCTTAAACACAGAGAAACAGAATTTTATAGCTGTCTAGTACACATGAGAAGCAGATCCAGCACACAAAAATAGCCCCCTAGTTCTTAAATCTGTATTTTGAACTGACTTTCAGCCAGGTGTTTCCACTTTAATTTGATCCCAGGCATTCCTAGAGGTGATGTAAGATCCAGATCCACAAGGTAATAATGAAGTCAAGAGTTGAAAAATTATCAAGGCCTAATCTGGCAATTTAGTCCCTTGTAAATCATTTGGTTAGTTATTGCAGGGCCATTCTTACCAGCCAAGTTCTCTTGAGATTTAGCATTAACTTCACCACCTGTTTGACTGTCAAAGAGATAAATTTCCTTGAAGGGAATCTTCCACTCCTGACTTTATTTATGACTGGGGGGAAAAGGATGGATTTACTGGGAAACTTCAGCAGCAAAAGGCTGCATATGCTGAATCACGGACTGATGTGATTCATTTAATCTGTTTGATATTACACATAAGGTCCCAAAATGAAACATGCAGGATTAAGAAATTCCTCTGGCTTGTTTGCTGGATGGAAAGCTCTGATGAAGTATAGTCAATTGCTGCTTTTTCTTCTTGTTTTTGACTTTTTTTGCTTGTTGTTTTGTTTGGTTTGGTTATTTTTGTTTGTTTGTCTGTTGGGTTTTTTTAACAATCAAGCCCAAAAGTCAAAAGATCACATTAGAATTATTCTGTAACCTAATACTGCATGGCTTTCAGAGCACCTGTGCACTCAGTATACCAGTGGGTGATAGACAAAAAGTGTATCAATGGGTTTGAAAAAGCTCCTCTGCTGGGAGATAAAGAAAAAAAACCCTAAAACACGGGATAATAAAAACAGCTCAAGAGGATGGATCCTTCAGTTAACTGCCTGGGTTACAGGGACAAACCGTGTGATAAGTTGTGAGCTCTGAGCTCTGTCATTGAACTGAGCAGCTTGTGCCTTGGATCAAAAATAAAGCAAAAAACTTACACAAGCTCAAACTTGAGACTTTTACACAAAACATAAGCTCAAATTGCTGCTCAGGTTTTGGGTTTTATGTGTTTCTTTGCTTGGTTGGGTTTTGTTTTCTGTTTTTATTCTTTTAGGAAAGTCTGGAAAGTCTGAAAAGTTTGAAACAACTGAAACTTGAGTGGGCTAGAAGTAAAGATTAAAAAAGAGATTTTAGTTTTTAAATCAGTTATTTCCTGCACATACCAGATGCTTCTGAGAGTATTTTCTTGCTTCTCTTCAGTTTGAAATAATACAGCTTGTAGTGTGGGGTTTGTAGAGGGGTAAAGAGTAGGGAAATACACACACAGTCCACAAAAGTCGAAGCCTTTTCTCCAATTGTTCAGTACCCTGAATATGCATCCAAACCACACGGTTTATTCCGTGTCACATCTGCCCTGGCAGCAAGCAATTTTCTCCTGCTCACAGCAGTTTTGCACGCATTTGCCAGAAGTGGTATTGTATTAAATTCAACCAAATGATGTTGACTCTACTGAAAAGCTAGAAAAAGACTTCCACAGATTTTCTACCCCACCAGCGCTCCCAACCACACAAAGCAACTACTGTAAACTAATCTTTTACCTGAATTAACACAGAGTGTCTCCTTTCCTAGGCTTTTTAGAGGCACCTGTTTTGTTATTCTGTCCTCTTGGAGATGGCTGGCAGCAGTGGATGGGAGGCTGTTCTTCCATTGGCATGAGGGCAGAAAGCTCCTTGTTCCTCCAGGCTGTTTTACCTGCCAAAGGAGAGAGAATAACCAAAAAGCTGCTCTTTATCAGCAAGGGATTTTTTAAGCTTTATGAAAAAGTGTGAGGTTGGAGGCACAGGGGGCATCCTTTCAGCCTAGGGGAATATCTATATTGAGGGGTGTAAACTAAGAAACAGATCAATGGAGAGGAACTGGCAGAGCTCTGGAAGATGCTGTGAGCAAAGCTGGGAATATAAGTGCATCTTAAGGAACTGGGAAAAGTAAGTAAGTTAATATGGAGTTAAGGGGATACTCAGGATTTTATTCAGAGATGTTTCTTTCCAGGATGTGAATCCTGTGTGCTCCTTGTGTTCAGCTGTAGAGTGGGCAATGCCAGGACCACGGTCTCCAGTAACTGCTGGTGGGAAATGGGGAACCAGAGCTGAAGTTGTCAAGCCCTTTTTTGTGCACTAGAAATGTCCCCATGTGGGTGAAAGCCTTTCTAGGATCCCTGAGAGCACAGGGTCAACCAAGCTGTCAGTGAGAATAGACTCAATATCCTCTCTAACACCCGCTGGCATTTCTGGAAAAGACTAACAAGCTTTCAGGTCCAGAATCCCAGCAGTCCACAGCCCAGAAGACCTTGGGCTGTTTAGAAACCATTCACTCAGTTAAATTCATTACATTACTTTTGATGATATTAATGTTAGCCTTTTGTTTGACCCAAACTTCAGCCAAATTTTGTGGAGCTGCAGGTGTTGCATGGGAAAGAGAAGATGGAGTCAGCTGTCTCTCCGACGTGATCCTGTTTACTTAAAAAAATTCCCAAACTGTGCTTCCTCTGGAGGTCTCAAGCTGCAGGTGACAGTCCTTTTGCTCCATTTCACGTTGCTGTCAGCCAGCACTCAGCTCAGGATACTACCTCTCCTCAGGCTTTTCTCAGAATCACTTTTCTGGACAAATTTAGCAGGAGTCTCCAGGCAACGTAGGAAGGGCCATAAGAATGCAGCTCATTTTTGGGGAGCCTTGGTACTGCTTTTTTTTTAAACGGTCTGCTCACTGAATTGAAAAAGAAAATACAGAAGAAGGAATTCAGACACGATCCACAGGTGTGGAACGATTGTCCTCTCCATACTGCTTTACTGGCCTGACCCCCCGGCTTGCTTCTGGCCCAGTTTCAGCCCAGGAAAGGTTGGTGAGGTTGCATGGTGGGAGAAGGCATTTGGTATGCAGGGGCAGCTTTGGCTACTGCACCCTTCTTCAGTCAAAACATTTCAGGTTTGTTCCCTAGAAGAAAGATCCACTTTCTGTCAGGAACCCAGTTTTCTTCTTTCTTTTTCTGTGGGACAAATGATCACTCAATGCAAGCCGGGAGGGAACAAGTGCATCTTGATGCCTCATTGATAAAGTGAGAGAGCAGAGCAGTTTGCAGATTCAATTTTCTTGCTTTTTGCCTAGGTCAGGCCAGACAGACCTGTAAGCCTCTCCCTACCTGTGACCAGATATCTTCCAATTTCAAAATGCTGAGAAGCTCAGGCAACCAGATCATAGAAAGGTTTTGGTTGGAAGATACCTTAAAGACCATCTACTTCAATCCCCCTGGCATGACCAGGGACACCTCCCACTAGACCGGGTTGCTCAGAGCCCCATCCATCCTGGCCTTGAACAGTTCGAGGGAGAGGGCATCCACAACATTTATGGGCAACCTTTCCCAGTGTCTCACCACCTCACAGGAAAGAACCTCTTCCTAATATCTTATCTCAATCTGCTGTCTCAGTTTGAGATGCTAGGAGCTTAAGAGCAGGGTGGAAAAAACGGGTATGAGGGCTGAGAGGTCATGATCTGATGAGCGCTTTGGAGGACTGGGCTTGGCTGGCCAAGGTGACAGGGACCCAGGAGGACAGGAAGGGCAAAGGTAGCTGATAAGGACAAGAGCCAGAGTGAGTGGGAATTGACCTTATGTGGGAGCCACCTCCCTGTACATAAGTGTAAGAGAAGTAAATGGGCTTGTGCACGCAATTTATTCTGGCATTTCTTAACTGCTGAGTCCTTGGACCACATAATTACAATTTTTTCACTGTGTTGGTAAGAATATATACATGCTTAAAGTATATTGAAATAAAAAAAATTACCCCAATGCTTCCAAAATAACATTGGTCATATAGAAAACTGACTAATGGTTCCTCAATCCCTCTTTCGAAGTCTTATCTTTTGAAAAATGAGCAAGAAAGGCTGTAAAAGATAAAGCTGAAAAAGGAAGAGCCAATATAATCATGGATAAACAGAAATTTGGGGTTAAGTCCACTGGCTATTTTTCAAATGTAGCCCTATGGAGAGAAGAGTTTGTGTGTTCAAAGGTATGAAATAAGGCCATGTGAGTCTGAATTTCCTGGCTCGTGTCAGTCTAAGTCATTATAAAAATGTGTATATAGGGGTGTGAGCACTTATAATTCATGCCTTTCAGCTATCTGGGATACACTTTTGTGTTGTTCCTGTATGAAACTTAACAAGCTTGGAGCTTGGAAGAACAAAGCCTGGAGAAGTAAATCTTCAGTTATAACTTGAGTACCCACTCTTAATTATGAGAAAACAGGCAAACTGGCCATTAATATTCCAAACGTGAGTTTAAGATGATTTACTGGCAATTGGCTGTGTGCACATGTACACACATACAGAGTTGCTTGCATCCAGCTTTACAAGAAATCTCGGAAAATATCCCAGCCTGCTTTATGGAATTAGAGTGAGAAGAATGTGACACCCTCTGCCATTATGCTTGCTGCCAGTGATTCGGGCGGGGGTGGTGGGGGAAGGGGAAAGCTTTTGGCAGAACAGCTCAAGGTCCCCCTACACTTGAACTCTGAATAAGCAGTGACTGTATCTTTAGGAGAACTGTGGGTGTTAGAGCAGGACAGTGAGATAGAGTGAGAGTAAAAATACCTTAGCAGGGGTTTTCCTTTGGCTTTATGGAAAATGAGGCAAAGCTATTTGTGAGCTCCTTGTAATGGGAGTGCAGAGGGACAGAGGATTTATTATTTTTTGATTAAGGCAGACGGCGGTTTTGTGAGGTCATCACTCTTAGTCACAGCTATCTCATGGCAGCTGAGCAGATTTTCAGTCTTCACCTGCGTGCATTGCTCATCCAGTGCCCTGGGAGACTCCTCCTGACCAGGTTTGAAAGGGTTCTTTGGATGAGGGGAGCTTTTAAAAACAAAGCGTGCTTCCTTTTGACTAATCTCTTCCTGATTTCTTTTTTGGTGATGCAGACCCATCTCTGGACTAAAGTGTGGCTGATACTGCATCTATCCATTGTTCCAGGGACTTCCCATTCATTTTTTCCCTGAAGGAACAGCTCAAGAAATGTCTGAGAGGGTTGAAGCTGTTTCCATTGTCCTTGCAGGTGCAGGATGACCAGAAAGTTGAAGAGCAGGATGACCCTGGCTCAGTTCCAGGATCCCAACCCCGTTGGAGTGCCTTGCCTTCAGCCACCCAACCCCAAGGGATTTTTCTGGGGGGCAGAGCTCTCTGCTTGGTCTGCCCAGTCCCATAGAGGGGGTTTCACTGCAGTTGGGCTCTTTTGCAGTGTTTCCCCCCAACCAAGGCCCTGGGAGGAGGTGATGAGCAGCAGAACCACACTTGCCTCCACCCATGCTTTGGGCACTGAGAAGACCCCGTTAATGCAGTCCCCCGAATGGTTCAATGTGGGGTGAGGAACCCCATGGAGAAAATAAAAACATTCCACATCTCAAAAATCAGAGAGAAAGCCACATTGCAGACTACAGCTTCTGAGAAAGGCATGCATACTGTCCACTGAAAAAACAAAAATGCATTTAGGTGCACACACAGAGATAAACCCCATTCACACAGCCAGCACCCACTGGGCTCTCTCTCTTCCTGCCTGAACTTAATTAAAAATATGGATAAATTTTCCACATAAATAAAGACATGAGCACTTTGATAAAGACATGAGCACTTCAAGTATATCTTTCTCGTGTATTGTGATTAAAAACCTATGTTTGTTCAGTTCACTTAACCAGCTTAAGTCTTTCCTCTCACTTCAGTAATCATTGGATCAGAACTGCAGCTAGTATCTAAGAGCTTCCTGACTGCTTATAGCTAAACTGGAACCCTGAAAATATCACTAAAATCTAACAAATTTTTCTCATATTTCCTTCCAAAGCAATTCTACCCTTATGAGTTGAGAATTACGTAGTATGCCTCATGGCAGGTTTTTAAATAACATACCAAAACTGTGTTTGCCACTTGCTAGCCCTAGTAAATTTGATATTTACACTGTCATCAGCTAAAGTGTGTTGGGCTCCTGTTGTGTGAGTTTGGGGATTTGCTGGGGTTTCTATAAAACACAGGCCAGCTGCAACAGTGAAGGCAGTTCAGTTTAATAAGCTAATAAATACATTTAATGACCCTCATTATGTCTTGCAGTGATATCTGGTATTAAAGTGCAAGTGTTAGCCTGGGTAAAATGTAAAGTAGAAAGTCCCCTGCTGAAATGGTACACTCTGTGTGTGCATGTGTACATACATATATATACACACATATGCACATAAACCCATTGCGCGTTTCCTATAGAAGAATGCTATGGTATTTATTTCTCATTAATTCTTGAGAGATTTCAGCTGTCATCAAAGCTCAAAAAGAGGAAATAATTTTAAGTTGCAAGAGAGTAGGGTAGAAAGGAGTCAATAGAAAGAAAAATGACCCCTTGCTGGCTAGCAGACACGCTGCACCCAAGCTGGGTAGCCAAAAAAAGCCCCCACTGGGCTCCATGTGCTTTTTAATGGATTTGGGAGGGGGGGCCTGAAACCCCCACAACTTTGAGCTGCAGTGGTAAAATCAGTCACCAGTCCCACATGGAATGTGTATACCAAGAAGCTCCCCTCTGGGCTTGACAGACAGGAAAACAAAGCAATCACCTTCATTAACAGAATTTGGAGATAACACAGGCTGTGGAGGCACTGGGTCCTTGTAGCTCTGCCATGCTGTGGGCTTTCTGGGTGCTCCTCCTAAGAGGACACTGTAGATAAACTTCTGGGCCAAGATGCTGGGGTGATCCTGCAGCCACCTTTGGGATGGTTCTGCTTTGATGGGAAGGAAGGGGCCATGCTGAGGAGGTCCTGTGCCAACTTGCTTAGCCAAACATGGATTTGGGGCAGAAAAAGCCAACCATGAGCCAAGGCCATGAGGAATGACAAATGTCTGTGCGTGACTTTACATCCCAAGGTGAACACCACACAAGTCACCCCATCCTGGTAGGTACCTGAACCAGATGACATGAGATACCTCTGTGTTGCTGGAAAGGAGTCTCTTGTCCGGGATCGACGCGTTGATATGGTGATATAGACTCGTAGGATGTGATCTGAGTCTATTGCCCACAGTGTGGAACTAGCAAAGACGGTCTGCTACTATGGAAGCAACCAGCCACTCTCTTAGCTAGCTCTAGAATGAGCTGCCTCAGTGGGTGTGAGCCTCACTATTTATTGGCCCCATGGTCTTGCACATGCTCCATAGGGGCCCTGCCCTGGCTGGGCACAGGTGGAGTTGATAGCAGCTCACACCCACTTCTTGATGATCAGAGGCACCTGGTCGCTCTGTTCCACTACACCTCTGGGACTGGAACCAGCCAAGCTCAGCACAGCTTAAGGTCCCTGAGGGATGGCTCTACTGCTCCCAGCTCTGGTACAGCACCAGGGCTGCTGTTGAGAGGGCATAGAGGTTTTTCTATTTCAGGGTAGGTGGAGACTGGAGAAGGTTTTTAAAAGTATCCTCCCTGATGAGATTTGGACCCTGATGCGTTTGGATGGGCAAAATAAAAGGGAGATGCCGTATGGAGAAAAGAATGCGAAGCAATTAAGTAAAAGAAGACCAATTGTGTATTTTAAAATAAATTTTCCCCATGTAGTTTCTGAATCAAAACAGGCTGATCACTAGACCACCTGGACCCAAATGTTAGCATGTATATCTTTTTTATGTACACTATAGATAAACTCATGAGCTAACTGACTAGTATTACTTTGAGAACTACAGAAAGCAGAGAGGCTTGAACTGTTTCTATTGTCACCAGAAAAGCAAGATTATCCTAGAATTCCAAATATGCCCAATCTTTATTTTAAGTTAATATGTTAATCTGCTTAACAAAATCTGCTTCTCTTGCAATGCCCCTCTGTTTTCCCACTTGCAGGATAGAAAATTATCTTAATTATAAAAGAATCCTCCCAGACCTTTTTTTCTGTCATTTTACCTTAAGCATGGAAATTTTTCTGTGCCACTCAGGCAATGCATGAGCACCATGAGTCTTCCCAAGCCAGGCAGTGATCCTGCTCCCTGTACACCATGAGGGTATGGGAAGGAGCCTCCCTGAGCCTGCCCATGCACTATCTCTGCTCCGGGCTCTTCTCAGAGCCTTTGGAAGTGCTGGTGGCAGCTCTGTGTTTGTTTGCTCTTCATGGAAGATCAGACTTTCCCCTCCAGAACTACCCCAAGTGACTTTGTACACAGCCAATCCTGATTCCAAATAACTGAGTGGTTGTGAAGATGGGTGCTCACCTCGGACATACTATGGGCTTCTCTTCCCAACAAGCCACATTTTTGCTTTGATCTACTACTCTCATTAGGAGCAAACTGAAGGATGATAGCTTTTGGAGACAGATTTTGTAGCAGGTCAGGAAGGTGTGGGACAGCCTGTAAGAGCACTGAACCACAATGTTTCAGAAGTGAGGAGAGCATTCAGACAACAGGCTGCATGTAGGGAGAGCTGGAGACAAGGATGGGACCCGTAATGCAAGCTGGTCACCCAGGGCCAGAAAGATTGTCCTCCTTGGAGTTCAATAACACTGTTAGTCACCATGAAAATATTGGAAAATGTAAACTATGGGGGAACTTCTCATAAGCTGGGAAGCTAAGTTGACTCCCAGAGCATCCCCTCTGAACTGGAGATGGGAACAGCTTGCACACACAGGCTCTGAAGTCATCGACCCATGTTCAGCAACATGGCCTGAGCTCCTGTGTCCCCAGGCAGATGTGGAGGGTTAGAGTGAACTGTCTCTAACCAGTGATGCTCTGTTTTCCTTTGTCTCACCACAGAAGTCAGCATGACCTTGAATGGGGACTTGTCCTGGGAGATCACACACTGTATTTTCCAGAAGAATTTGTGGCAGACAGAAGCTATGAGAAGAACAAGCCTTAGAGGATCACAATCTTGGAAAGCAACAGAGGAAGAAACCACTGTTAGAGAATCATAAAATGCTTTGGGTTGGAAGGCACCTTAAAGATCATCTCATTTCAGTCCGCCTGCCCTGGGCAGGGACATCTTCCACTAGACCAGGTTGCCCAAAGCCCCATCCAACCTGGCCTTGAACACTTCTAGGAATGAAGCAGTTGACCATAACTTCCCTGGCTACCTGTTCCACTGTCTCATCACTCTCATAGGAAAGAATTTTTTCCTCATATCCAGTTTAAATCTAGTCTTCCAGTTTTCCCCTCATCCTATCAGTGCCTGCCATTGTAAAAAATTCCTTCTCAGATTTCCTGTAGGTGCCTTCTGGTACTGGAAAGACACTGTAAGATTGCTTCTCTAGGCTAAAGAACCTCAGCTCTGTCAGCTTGTCTTCATTATAATGATGGTTTCAATAACCATCATATAATGATGGTTTCAATAATCATCATATAATGGTTTTCAGAGTGTTGGGTGGCTGGTTACCTGCTAAGAGACAAACTTTGTAAGCAAGGGCAGCCAGGAAGCAACAACCCCCGCATTAGATATTTCTTCTCATCCATTACCGGGTGATATTCCACAATCTTGCAGACTGCACAATGGCACTGACAAGCCACCAGTGCTTTGGAGAGTTGTGTACTGTTTATACTGTGTATAAACTTGTCCCCAGTGTTACACTCCTTGCAATAATGCTGTGATTCATATGACAGCTCTTGTGTTCCTTACACATGCCAGCTGCTGCAGCATGTGACTCTGTTACTCTTGCTATTTGGGTTTGTCACCTTTTTTTTTTTTTTTTTCCAGGGGTGAGTTTCCCTTCCTAATGGACCACTGTAAGATAAGGATGGGTGTGGAAGTGGGTTGAAATATGACCTGGTGATGTTAGCATCAGCAGACCTGCTAGCTCACTGTCTTCTACAGTGGGTGTTTCAGCTTAATCAGTAATCACAGCAGAGTCTGTAATGACCTTCAAGTCTGGTATTGCCCCAGGGTCCACATGCTGGCAACAGGTGAACGCTCACCATCTCTATTGGATGCAATTGGATCAGGGCAGGGAATTTCCCTCGTGTGCCACAGGAGGTTCACTTGCATTTTCCCAAAGAGGAACGTGTTCCTAGCAAGTCTAGGGGTAATCCAACTTAACTCCAAAGGAGAGGGCTGCATTTAAAGAGATCTGGAAGACTCTGCATCCCACAACAGCACTGAGAAGCCACTTCACCCATTACAGTTTGAGAAGGAAGCCGAGGCAATTTAGGGAACTTACCCTGGCTGGTGTAGCCTGCCAGGGACCTTTAGTAGGAAAATCACAAACTGGCCTCCTATTCCATTGAAATTTTGAGAGCATTCTACTGTTCTGTGAGTGCATGGGAAAGTGAACCACCAGTCTTTTTAAAAAAAAAAAATCTTCTTTTTTCAGATTTTGATGATGCCAGTCTAGAAGTCTGAACCTCTCTCTGGCTCCAGCAGTCCCCAGTAGCTTTACTTTGGTGATAGCTGCTTGTTTGCTTTGAAAAAAACCAGAAATAAACAAACAAACAAAAAACCCCAACAAAAATCTTTTTAGACTCTTTCTGTGGCACTTTCTAGTGTTTTGAAACTGAAAGGTGCTTTGCTGAGCACTTTGTAAAACAGAACTCCTGCACCTGCCAAGGAAGCTACAAGGAGCTGAACAGGCATCTGACTGGGTGGGCAGGCAGGAACAGAGTCAGAACTGGTACGTTTCCATTTAAAATGTCAATAATTTCAATAGAAATCAGTCTCAATATAGTCATATTTTGAGCAGAAAGAAGAAAACATTTATCTAGAAAACTTTTAAGTAGCTGTGATTGAAGGGACTGTGCCACTCACTCTCTGGCCTATAGAAACTATAGGAAACATTTCTCTTGTCCTGAGTCAGCTCTGAAATAAGCTCTTGCAGACCATCAGGAGGAGGACAAACAGTTTCTTCTACAGTCACTCAGTTGCCCCTTCTGGACTTACTACACTTTGCACCATTGCCAGTGGCTTGGCCTGAACCATTTAACCTTTAAAATGAGGCATTTGGTATTTCTGGTGAGTAAGAACTGAAGAAGAAAAGAGTTTTTCATTACCACTGCTCACAATGTCTTTCCCAGGTTTTATTCATCTGATAACATCAGCCATTCTCTGCTTCTGGGTGAAAGAGAGTTGAGCCAGTCTGCTCAAAACCCCACTCTTTCCACCTGGAAAAAGAGCCACTCTACATCATTACAGTGATGAGAATATTTAGGCTGGGGAGCCCATACGTTCACATGAACTAGAAGAGAGGTATTTCATTTCTTTGTATTGCTTTCAAAATGCCCTCTGAGATGACACAGACAAAAAGCAGACCCAGCAGCCTACACTACCCTGTAAGACAAGCCCCTGCGTGGGATAGGCAGTGAAACCTTCCTTCCTCCTCAGTGAAACCCAGGTTATTTGACAGAAGCACCTCCTGATAGAAAGTTGAATGTTGTGCCAGGCAAGAAAATTAAAGTTTATGATTTATCAGTGTCTGGCCTGCCTCTCCAATGCTCTTCCTGCACCTTCATTCTTCCTTGTATGCTTTCTGTCTCAGGCTTGTAAGCCCAAGGTGTTGAGGGAGAAGAAGGCTGGCTGAGCATTCATTTCCTGCAAGCGTTTCCTGGATGATGTAAGAACAAGAGTGGGAGCAGCAAACAGCTCCTCAAATATAAACTCTGTCGGGATGTTTGATATTGTGTGTAGCAAATGGTACTCAGAGGCTCAAAGGAAAGGTTTTTTTTGGTCAGTGAGTTTAATCGTTATGGGAATATGGTTTTTTTAAAAAAATTTTCCTTCTCCTCATCTCTAGTAGGAATTTGAACATTAAGAGGGGAGCCCAAGAAGCTGAAAGGAAATGTCCCCTCATTTCAAGTTTATTATTGAAAGTGGCCAGATGTCATTTGTTTGTGACTAGAAAAGGGAAGTTATTTTACAGAATGTGACACTTCAAACCCCATGGTAAAAACAAAAGCAAAAATGGAAAAGCATTCAGCTGCACTCATTTACATTTGTGATCCACATCCTGGGGCCTTTTTGCATGGAGATAAGAACTGAATTTTATCACATTTAGGTAGACTGTGAGTGTTGCATGTCCTGTACATTCAGTCAGGTGTTCATCAGATGAATCCAAAACTAACTGGGTTGTGGGTGGTGGAGGAAATGCTCTACATCAACTGGTTTCAAGTAATGTAACGTGAATACTTTTTTCTTTCCCAGTCTCAGCTGGAATGCCCTCTTGTACTTGCACTCAGAGCTGTGAATCGATGCCTTGTATGGGGTATGAGTTCTGCAAGAAAAGTGATATGAAGTTCTTCAGCAATGAACTAATTATTCTGGCAAAGTGGCATCAAGTTCCTGAGCAATGAATTAGCTATTCTAGCACTTTACTGAGCACTAACTGGAGTGGGGGAGCAGAAACACCATAGCCTATAGATATCCTACTAACTCTGCCAGAGAGGAGGCACCAGGCAAAACCTCTGCCACCATTCATGGATTCATATTAGCATTTCAGATCTTCTGCTGTTGCTGAAGAAAGAGAGACCTTATACCATCCTGAAGTGCTTACACCAACAAGGCTTCAACATGCCCACATGAAACCACTTAAGCTGTTCTTCTTTGTCAAGGCACGTGAAAGGGATAAATACACCAGTGAACTCATAACTTACATCAGGAATTATATAGGCAGCATGACATCAGCTTCAGGCTCCCTAGGCCAAGCTATGAACTTCTCCAGTGAAAGAACATCCTGGAATAAAAGACACATTCACACTACAAGTATGATTCACCCTACCTTCTCTACAAGTCTGCCAACAGCCAGTCACAATTTATAGGCCATGAATAGCCAAGAGCATGAACAAGAGGCGAGACCAGCAATTCCTGTTCCAAAGGCTTCCAAATATGAGCAGGATGTCACAACTTTCAGCCATATTACTAAGTGCTGAATGTGCCCTGAAAAACAAACAAAAATCTTTGTGCTCTGTCTCAAGTTTTCTTCAAATTCTTTCTCAAATATGGTGACTTTCTATACATCTGCATGAGATCAAGTGTTACTAACAGAAATGACCAGAAAGTGCTGTCCAGAACTACTTCTTACCAGCCAAGAATTACCACCCTTGAGTGATTACATCTTGAACCTAGAAGTTTCCAGACTAGGAAAGGGGTAAAAATTTCTCAAGTTTATTTGAGGAGTGTAATTAAAAGAATAGAAGACATCTATTCTGGGCATGCTGGCTATTCTTGTGTTTGTAAAGTAAATAGTACCAAAGACCATTCCCAGCCACTGGAACATGTTTATGTTGTCAAATAATTGTTGGGGTCCCTGGAAGAGTTCTGGCTAATGCCAGGTAGTATTCTCCTATAATCGTCCCAGCATGTTTTGAGAGATGGCACAGGCCATGGGCCAGATCAGTCAGGTAGAGTGAATGTGCCTAATTCCATGTTTTGGTGGGCAGAATAGTTCAGTACTGGCATACCTAGAACATGCCTGTGGGCCTCAGGGTTGGCACAGTTCAAGTTAGTACTATAGGTATAGCTCTTATGCACAGGCAAAGTAAAATTGTTTTGCTGATTCAACCCCCACTTCATTAGTCCTACAACCAGCATGTTGGACAACTACAGGAGACATACCAGAAAACTACTGGAGACAAACCCCACACCTTCTGGGGAAAAAAAAAATGAAGAGGGGAAAAGTTTATGCCCAAGAACTCAGCAGAGACAGTAGCTTACCTGGCATGGATAAAGATTGCTTTGAACTTGAGGGACCCAAGTATGCTTTCTCAGCAGAAGAGAAGGTTCTAGCTGTGTGCCAGGCTACTTGGACACAGAAGCATTCAGCTATTCAGGCTGCACTTGCTTACCCTTAGAGGAGGTTTCACTCTTGCAAGTGACACCCGTGCCATAGGGTAGGGCTCCTTCTGCTCCAAGGTATCTCTCTTTAAAGAGAAGCTACCAGAGAGAAGAAGAAATGAGGACTCAGAAGTCCACCTGATGGTACTTTTCTGATCATAATATCAAAAAACTTGATCTTATTGGTATGTCTGTAAAATCATCTTGGCTAACAAGAAGAGAACTGGCTGATAAGCCATTGTGGAGGGGATATATATCAGGATTCACAAACTTATTAATGGGATTTCCTTTGAGAAAGAAACAATTGCTCGTTCTCAATGAGATCTGCAAAATAGCAGTGAAGGAGGTGGGTGCTCTCCTCAGTATCAGCATGGACAGGACTGCCAGGGCTAAAGTAAGAAGGCACTGTCCTTACTGTATCAGTGCATGATTGTCCAAGCACTGCAATGGGGATGAAAAACCACTCTGTAATCAGAACTGACCCACTCACCACAGTCAGAGGTCTATGGACAGTCAATGTGGATGGAAACTAAACATTCTCATTAGAACAAAATTAGAGTAGGATCACTCAAAGCCACTGGAACAGCACCTGTTAGTTACACTGAGAGCTGCTACAGCCTCTGTGAGATACCACTATTGGCTCTGTCTCCTGTGTGTCAGTTTTATCCATCCCAGCTGGTTGAAAAATTCTGGATTGCTTCACAGATCTGGTACAGATAGGCTGTCTCTGAGTCAGTGAACTGCCAGGTCACAGTGAAAACATGTTTTTCCTCTGTGCTGTCTTTCTTCACTAGTAATAGCCTAATTGCCTTGGAATTTGGCATATACAGGTTAAGAGTGATTTTGTGCTTTTTAATCTGATCAGTTACTCACAGTGATTTATCATTTTCCAGAAGTGAAGAAATAAAGGTATTTCAATTTGGAAGTCCAATTCTTAAATCTTCCATTTAGGCTGCACAACATATCAGAACTAAACCCTTGCCTTAAATGTGCAGTCACAGAACAAATACAAGCAGTGAACCTTACACAATCCAGAGAGGACTTGATCTAGTTTTGGCATTGAAATAATATTTTTCATTTTCCATGCAGCCCAAGGTCACACTGTCCCAACTGCAGATAATACAAACCCCTAATATATACAAAGGGTGAAACTTTGATAGGCTCATTTGGCTTAATTTTTACTATAAAAGCAATACCAAGCACAGGGATGACACAGGACTCAGAGGGCATCATCCAGCAGATAATCTGCAGAAACAACTCTGGTTGTGGTGCTGGGTTCAACTATGTTCCTCTCCCAAGCATGATTTATGCAGAGATGGAGCAACTCTTTGATACTCTGTGTGGAGCAGTCATTGGTCTTATTTGGCCAGGACAAAGCTGAAAGGTAAATGAAGTGAGTGAAAAGAAGTCATTTCAGTTGAAAAGAGGATCTCAGAAATTTGTGTTCCTGGCATACTCCAGCAGAAATTAGCAATGGACCAATTTATATGATTCTGTGACATGTGTTTAATGGATTTGGGCTCACAGACTGAGCTCAGCCAGAGGATTCCAAGAACATTCCTAGAGGAGCAGTATTTGCCCTGGAACTGGATGCCATCCTCCCAGAAATACACCAGATGAAGAAGCAGCTGCTAGAAAGGAGGCAGAAAGCTGGCTGCTGTGAACCCTATACATTCTGTTCTCTGTTTAATGTCCATGAGGAAAGGGGGATTCTGATCTGGCTCACAGATTAGCTAAACAGCAAGGACAGATGCTGCAAAATAAGGGACAACAACATTATTTGGGTGAAATGTCAATCATGGGGAAAAAAAATCCATCATCCAAATGAAGGTTATGAGTAAAAGGCTGAGAGAAGGAGCATTATCAGTGTGTTCTAGCACAGGATATGAAATAAAAGGGTAAAGTCTGGTAACAAGGATCATGGGCTAACCCATTTTAAGGCCAGGCTGACAGTGGCAAGTACATCACCCACCCCACTGCTGTCATTAATCTACAGTCATCCACAGATGATGGAGAAGACCCTAGTGAAGCAGGTCATATAAGAGCTGGATAATTATGAATAATGGCAGCTCAATAGTTGTTTGTGCCCTAAAAAGTGATTACACAAGACTTAAGCTGCTTGTTACTTGGAGAACTCCACGTGCCAGTTGTAAAGACAGTTGGGATTTAGAGCAGGTCTCACCCACCTTTAGTTTCCTAAAGAGCACAAAGCTCAAGGCTCAAAATAATGAAGCATCAGCTGTGAATTGACATAAAACTGAGGAAGCTGTGAAGTACCTGTGACAGGGATGTATTCTGATGAACTTAAACTTGTGTCATGTAGCCATTACCACAGCTGTGCCAGAGAGGTGCTGACTGCTGCAATTTGAGGTTCAGGTTTGTCACATTCCCTTTTCTGAAGTGTAACACAAGCCACCTCCTTGCTGCGTGCTGGATTAGTCTTGAAGACTTCCCTTAGCTCCAAGCCAGGGTGTAGTGCTCCACAAGTCCTTATTCCCCTTAGCACATCTATTAAGTTAATTATTTTTTATTATTATCTCAGTAACTTCATAGAAAACTGCTGCTAATATATAATGTTGTCACTATCTAAATGTAAAACCACTTAGAGACAGTGATGGCCAGGACCAAAGTTTTGTTTCGCAATGGTCTAAGCATAAGAACGTTCAAGAAGGTTCTGCTTAGATGGTTTCTAAACAAACATTCAAACAGTATAAGACCTGGGAAATATCAGATATGACAGTGAATTTTCCAGAATCATGTGCAGGTTATTATGGAAAATGTGTTGCTTCTTTGGCTCAGAAGCCTGGGTGCAATTTGGAGAAACGCTGGAGTTTGGTTTCCTTCCTGCTGAATGAGGTGGGGGTCCCACATCCCTGAAGTACTTTGGAAATCACTCCCTCTTCTCTTCATGATCTGTAATGCAGCATGTCTGGGTAAACTTGAGACACTTTCTAACAAGGCCTTTCTTGCCTGTAGCTTCACTGAAGTGATTTGACCACTCTGCTGAGCATGTTCTACCCCAGACGGTTCAATAAGGTAAGACACTGTTTAATTCTGACACCGTCAAACAACAAGTTGAATTTTCTTCAGAGGTCTTGAGTCTCTGAGATTACATCTTTAACACATCAATAACTTAGCCTCTGGTTAGCAAGGATCTCTCAGGCGTGACTAATCAGCAGATGAAAGTGTCTTTGTGGGGATTAGCTTTAATGAAAAGAAAAGGGATAGTTATTTTGGTAGTTTGAAATCTTCCATAAATCAAAGCAAATACTGACAAAGCAGGTTCATACGGTAAGAATGAAGCTATTGTGAATAAAATTAAGGGAACAGCTACTTTTATATAAATCACAGACCAGGACAGCATTTGTAAGAGAGTTCATGGGAACAAGATCATTTAACTTCTTCAGGTGTAAATAAATGATATTTAGCTAATGTTAAAGCATCCTTAAAGAAAAACAGATGGATGAGGGTCCTTAGTAGGGAGTTTCTTTTTTGGTCTTAATTTTCCTTTCTCTTTTGCATGCAAAGAATAGCCAGCTAGTTTATCTTGGCCACTTTGTTCCATAGAGGGACAAACAGCCAATGTATAACTTGTTTTTTACCACTGCCAGAGAGGAGATCATAGCCAGAAAATCTTTAGTCTGGATCACTCATAGCAGCTGTTTCTGGCTGGTGTAAGTTAGAAAGCTTCTTGGTCTTCTATAATGTGCCTTGGAGGAGCTCGTGGGGGCCATGGGGATAGTGGCAAAGAGAAAGCAATGCAAACTCCACGCCTTCTGGGGAGTATTCATGTTCAGCTCCTGAACTTTAGACCTCCTATATACTCCTGTGTGGTTAATGTGCTGTATAAATAATCACCCCTTGAGCTCCTCCGGACAGTGAGTCAGAGCACCCACGCTGAAAGCTTAACCCTCTCTGATGACTTCAATGTACCTAACAGCTCCCTTCCCTTTATGTTCTCCTCTTGGTTTATGCTGTGCCTTCTCCATTGCTTAATTGAGACTTTTAAATGCTTGAGGCTGTGAGAATGAGTCCCAAACTCATAATTATAACATTGGAGTGTATCTCTCTGCCCTTGACTTAACCGAACATCCTTCCAAGTAGCCTGAGGAAAATAAGAAAACTTCTCAGATTCAGGTTCCTTTGTTTTCAGCTATGCTTCTGTACTGCTAACATATGGACTGTTTCGAAAAAAGCTATTTAAACACTGGGTCTGGGTATTGCTAAGTGGTTGATGGGAAATCACAAATGTTTGCTCATCGTTCTAAAGAAATGTGGCATTAAAGGTAGGGCTCTATAAAGAACTACCAACTCATGTTACTGCTCAGGTAGGATTTTGGAAGGCTTCCAGTGCTCTGGAGTCTTTCAGTTCAGTGTAGAAGAAAGAGTATAAGGAAAAAAAAAAAACCAAAACCAAATACCCTGACTGTTGGGGTTTTTTTTCTTGTACGCTTTCTTCTTCTTGTGTTCTCACAGCTCAAGCTTTTAAGGGACTCAAGTGAACGGCAGAGCTCTGCTGAAGAGTTTGTGAATCAGGGTCTTAATCTGAGCTTTTTTAGAATCGTTTTCATAAAGACACTTTCCACATTAACTTAGGCTAATGATTAAATATTTAATATGGATCATTGTTCTAGCAAGTGCCATTTTTTCCCTCTTCATTTTCAAGCATGGTTTGGTTTTAGTCACTGGGAATGTGTACATGTGTGTGCCTGTGTTTCTGGGTTTTAAAATCATAGTTCAGTTATTGCAAGCTTTCTAGGGAAATTTAAGCAAATTACTATGTGGTTACATGACGACAAGAGGAGGATTAAAAATTAATTTTCATGGAAGAATTTACCATACAGCCTGGTATAATTACTCTTCCATTACGTAGTTTTTAGGGTCATGATGAAAACATAAAAACCCCAGACCAACAAAACTCTGTAATTCATGATGTTTACTTGATTCATAATTTACAATGGGAAGGAAAGAAACGTTATGTGAAAAAATACTATGTGCATTTTTGCACAACATTCTACTGATATATGAATCATGCTTGTCTTTGGTTAACTCAAGGGAAATAATCTCAGTAATGTATGTAAGGCAGTCATGCCCACATGTCTGGGGTTTTTTATATCCAGATTTCAGTGGAAAGAGAGATGCTTTTTTAAACAGATGGCAAACAAGCCCCTTTCTCCCCAGCTACTTAGCAAATATAATAACATAGCTAATTATAGGACGGTGTATGCTAATCCATTCATATGCTTGCTCCATATATTTAATGTCACAAGTCAAAGGGATCTATGGAATTAATGGGCAACGGCAGCTAAATTACATCCAATGTTCCCTCTTTATGTATACTTTTGAGATTGAAGCTCTTGGGATCTCTGTTGGCAGTTCAGTGCAAAGGCTAATGTAAAATTCTGTAGCTGCTGTGTTGTCGCTGAAGCTGCATCTGCCTGCTCTAAGGTGGTATCACTCCCATGTCACACTTACTCTCAAGAGTCAAAAGGAAGAAGGCAAGGACAGTGGTTCCCTGTGTATTTTCCCCTTGGGTGATGGCTTTGTCATGTGTCTGTGATGCTCCCAGGGCTGTTGGCAGGAGCACCACAGCCATCTGCTGAGTTGCAAAGGCTGTTCCTTTCTTCCCTCAGAGCTACTGCATCTTTTTCAATCTTTCTGGACTGTCCCCTCCAGAGGACCCAGTCACAATTGCTGAAATACTCATCAGCATTGATTCAAGCATGTCAAGCACCTACCCACTACTAAGAGCTGCCTCTTGAGGGTCAGCAAGGACAAGGAGCCACCAGTAGACCTGTGAAGCATCAGTCCTCCCTGTGACTGTAAGCAGATGGAGCATCTCATGTTATTTTGCATGCCTTACAGATAAAGTATGTGTGACGCCGTTCGTGCTGGAGGTCAGAAGCAACTTTGAAAACATGCCCCTACGAGAGGAGAGGAATGCTTATTATCTGCGAGGACAATGGCTCATTTTGCTGTGACTGACAGTCTGGAGTACCTTGTACCAATAAAAGCCTGATCTCAAGTGTCAGATGCACTGAGTAAATATCTACGGGGTTTTTACATCAAAAAGCTGGCTGGTATGGTAAGGAAAACAAGCTCAGAAGCAGACCATCTCTTGGTTAGTTTGTCATTTCTCATATGTAAAAGATTTGTCAGACAGGAAGATCTGGCTGTTTACATCACCAGTTCTTTTTATGTAGAATTCAAAGCATATTACTAAAAAAGTATAAAAACTCAGGTTGAAAAAATGTGAAACTTGTAAGAGAAAACAGTAATACTGTCTGGAACAGGTTAAACACCAAAAAGAAAAGAGAAAATTCAGAGTACCCAAGTTCTGTAATCTATGGATCTTCCTACATGCATGTTTGCTTCAAGTGCACTTTGAGATCTGTCAGAATTATTTAAAACTTTAAAAAATGTATGGAAATTAATTTAGTCACTTGTCACAGGCTAGCTCAGGAAAGAGAAAAGTCTCATAAATTACAGAGGGATTAAGTTGGGGAGGGGGTTCAGAAAAGTGAGAGTTGGTGATGTTTCTATCTGTGCAAGTGCCATCCTCACCCTCCAAGTGCAGGGGCGAGGTGTCTCTCGGTTCGTGTAACCATCGTGGCACCCATTCACTTCCCACAAAATGCTGAAAACTCAAAATATTCATGGTACAGAAAGTGGTTGAAAAGTAATCTCCTGCTTGAGTTTTCCTGAGGATTTCCATAATTTTGGTACTTTCTTGATTAAAATTATTTCCTGCCAGATTTTAACTCTTGGCCCCATCAGAAAAGCAAAGCTGCAGTGAGTTTAGGTTCTCCTACACTACCTCCACAAAGGTTTTTCCCCAGTCTTATAGTCCTTCTGTATAGCTCTTGGTGGTGTGGAGGAACTGATGCTTCTGTCCACAGCTTACCCCATTTCTGGGGTGGGATTATGCCTGCAGAGTGACAGCCCCACATTTCTGTGCAAAAATCTTCCCCTGAGAAAGCCTCCCAGGACAGATTTCCAATGGGACTCAGCCCTGGCTGCCTTTTTCTGGGGCCTCATCCAAGCCCACAGCTATCCTGGTCCTTTACCCTGAAGGCACCGTCCCTTCCCCATGGTTGTATTTCTCTGAAGTGCTCCTGGAACAACCTCCCCCTGCTCCCCAAACCTGAGATTCTTCCTAAAGTCTGTAGGTTGCTTTTTAAAAATAGAGTATGCCCTGGCTCTGTGTCTCACCGGGCAGAGGGCCTACTGCCTGTCATCCTTGATGTCTCTCTTACTACTTGTTTCAGCTGGTTGTTTTCTCAGTATTTAAAGGCTCTGTTGTGTTCCACGCTTTCAATTAAGGAGGAAAAATGCTCTCTGTGTTGTAAGAGTGAAACTGGCAGTTGCACACTTTGGTTTGTAGCATAAACAGTTGCACAAGGATTCATTGGCAACCTTCCCTTCACTAAGGAGGCTATCAGCTAAATGTCACAGATGTGGCTGGGTCTTGCCAAGAGCTGGAAATGTACTGGGAAACTTCTGAAAATGCCCTCAATCTTTTAAAAAATTAAAAAAAAAAAAAAAAAAAAGAAGAAGAAAGAAGAAAAGAAAAAAAAAAGCAGCTTTCAAGGATATGGTGGACACATGCTTGCTGCAGGAGAGGATGGAGACTTTCTGAGCATATCATTTGTGTCTCTTCTTGTGCATTCCTCCTTACCTCTGTAGTCCTCTTCCTCACGTAACAGGCTGTGCCTCTCCCCCATCCGAAGGAAGCCTTCCTCCTCAGGAGCTCACTTCTTCCGTGTGGCCTGTAAAGCTGAGCTGTTCCTTCTTGGTAACAGGATCATAAATACCGTAAAGCATTAAAATTGCCCTGACCCCTTGACACCTTCATTACGAGCAAAGCAACAGCATGATCTTATTGCTGGAACACTTGCCCTCCCTTCCCTCATCACCCACGGTCACGTCATGGTTTAACTACAGCCTAATCCTGCAAACACTTCCTACCCAGCAGAGCACTTACCAGCACCTAAGTAGCCCACTGACATCCTTGGATTATTCCAGGTAGTACATCCTAGGAAAGCTAAAGAAGTGTTTGCACCACTGGGCCATTTGCATTGCGGGCTCTTGGGGGATATTATCTTTTGTCTATAAAGAATCTTGCACACGCACGGTGCTGTATAAATAATTAATAATAGCAGAACTCACATCAAACTAGCACATCTGGGAATTCATACCGCTGGCTTTCCTGGCCCCCAGAAGGAAAAAAGTACAGAGTTACAGAGTTTGGATAGCAGATCTGGGCTTGTGGAGTTTGCCCTGCTCTGGGAAAGTGTTTTCTCTTTCTCTGCACCAGAGGAAACACCGAAGGACCTTCACCCAGCAAGAAACGCACAGGAAGCTCATTTAAAGTAAATCCAAAATCTGATTAATATCTCCCAAAGGTAAATTAAAGCTCTTATCACCCTGTCTAACCTTTAATTGCATAATACGGGAGGTCTGGGTTTTATCAAGCCATTGACTCTCTTTGTGTTAAGATTTCTTTGGCTTTCAGCAATGTTGCACAAATTGTTCCTCGGTGAAGGCCTTAAGCAATAAAATTAAACTGCTAATTTTATTTCCAATACAATCACCCTTGTTGTTCCCAAATTTTGTTATACTCTTTTCTCTTTGAAATATCACAGAATGAATTTGAATGGATCCAAATTATCAAAGGAAATAAAAGATGCATGGTGTGTTTTTTGAGTTGAAGAACACATGAGAATTAGCTTTTCTCTAAAGATACTGAGTATGTCATGGTCATACATTTTTCAGGCTTACATCACCTGTTGCTCAGAGGGAAGTTTATCACCTCAGTGCAGCAGTGACAAAGGAAGGTAGTTTCCTTCTCAGTAAGATGACTTCTGTTTCCTTATGGGGAGGGTGGCATAACATACATTATATTCACCTAATGTACTTTCCACATGGTTTTGTAGAACAGATCACACTGGAAGAGGCACAGGGTGACATCACTAGGAGTTTTTGTCATGCTGGTAATGTCTTTGATTAGCCAGCAGAATACATGTTTCCATCTTTAAAGAATGCATTGATAACCAAAATATGGCAGTCACTAGGCTACTTTCCATCTCCATGGAAATCATTCCATTTTGTTCAGTATAGTTTAACATTCAGTGGTCCAGAGGGTACAAAACTCAGCATGAATAATGACCTCTTCACTAGCTGATATTGATAATTCACTACTTTAAGGAAAAAACTTTAGACAGCAAACTACTTTCCATCCTACTCTGCAAGCACATGAAGTACCAGGTAATAGGAATGCTTTTCATTTCTTGCTGATTTAGTGAATGATGAATACATCTGTCTAAGCTGAAGAAGATCATCTGGAGAGATGGTTGATGTGGTGCTTTAGTAGAGGCTACAGCCTGATGGCTCAGGGCATCCTCCAAGTCAAGGTGAAAAGGAAGAAGTTAAACTCCAGTCTTAGCTACTGCATAAATCACAGCTTTTTGGCTGCAGGAGTTCCTCCTTCCCCACTATTTTTTATGTTGCCTAAACTTTTAAGAATCACTGAATACCTACAGGAAAGGGTTTCCTCTCTGTGGGAGAAAGGGAGCATCCAGATTCAAACTGGAGCATCTATAGTCTCAAACTGTCTGGAGTAGCTGACATGGCTAAGAACAAAGTGCATCTGAAAAATGTCCTGAAATTGAGAACTGCCAGTCTTCAGCTTCGAGAAGTTGGTTGTCTGTGGACTTTAGGATGCTTTGTGTTAGAGCTGGGGTACACAGATTTACTTCCATACCTAGTTGGCCTCTAAGTAAGGCACCCAAACATTTATGTATCCGGAGTGTAGATGCTTCTTAAAATTGCTTTCTGTTTTCAAATTGTCAGATAGATCGCTTTTATACATATATTTACATGCACACAGACACAAGCACACATATATCATTTCCAACACAGAAACACACAAATATTATATATAATATTTAAACATAATATGTATATGTAATGATATCTAACACACATATATATATGTTTGACTCCATTAAAAAAAGCCAGTACTGCCTCCTTTCCCAGATTTTGCAAAACTTTTATTTTGTGCTTATTCAACTGAAACAGGAAGTGAAGGAGTTGTCTTTGTAGAAAGAGAGCAAACCATGATTTATTTGGGAAGGGTTCCTTGGGTATTTTGGTAAACCAAAATTTAAAAGAAAATAGGAAGAAAAAACCAAACATGGAAGTCATTAAGCCTCTGATTTCTCACAAAGTTTTGTTTCATGACAACGTTTTCATAATGTTTTTGAAATCGGAGTGGAAACTTTTGCATCAGTTCTTGTGCAAACCCAGAAGACAAGACTGCAATAGATGCATAGGGGGGGAACAGAAGTCTCCTGCGCTTATTTTCACTTACCTGCAAAAATCTTCAGAAAAAAATTGTACATAAGGGTGTCAAGGCCTTGACAGTGTCCTTCCTCCTTAACAAGACACTTACTTTTGTCTAGGTCTTCACAATAGCATGACAGATCTGCTGGTATTTCAAACGCAGTTTCAACATGACTCCAAAGGTGATACTCAAACTCATTGTGCCCAGTTGGGATCAGATTTTGAGAAGACGTCCTCCTTTCTTCCACATTTTAACTAGGTCAGAGCTATTAACATTCTGGCTCTGGGTTATTTTGTCTATGAGTTAGAAGCAACATTGAAATAGTAGCAACATCTTTCTCTTCACTGTGTTGATCACATGCAACAAATATTTCACAATAATAAAGGTAACTTTCTTGAACAGAGCTGCTTAAGCTGAGGGTGCAGCCTTAGGCCTGGTGACTTTCCTTTTGTAAGGGACAATTTCTATTCTCTGCTCATTTAATTATTTCCTCCTACCATGTATTGCATATGGGACCTGTAGTCTCTGCTTACCAGATACCTACCTACAATCTCTCCAGTGCATCTGTAACTCCTAACTTCACAAGTTACCATTGGGACTGCACCTGCAGTCACCACCAGCTCAAGTGATGCCACAATTGTGGACTTGGTTAATGAGGCTTTGTGTGAAAGCTGGCCTGAACATTCTTACTGTGATGCACTCTGGACTGGCACACTTGACAAGAAAAAAATGCTGCACCTCTTCGACTTTATATTTTGTTTCTGGAGAGGAGGAAATCAAGCTTGTCTTGCAATAAATTGTTGTGTTATGATAATACAAGGCAAGAAAGTTCAGTGTAAGTACTTGGGTCATCACACATATTTGATCTAGCTAGCTATATTGCTTAAGGGTAAAATATTAGATTAAATTTAGGTTCTATTTAAGTCAATGCACATCTACTGTCTTAAATAGAGCCTGGTTGGAGCTCAGTTTTTCAGTTTCAAATAATCAGGTATATTTTCAGCAAAAGGTAATTCAATTTTTGCAACAGACTGTAGTCAGTTTTATTTCTTTTTGTCTGCTCTCTTTAAATGTGTCTTCTTTGCTTTGAACTGCATGTGAAATCTCCTATCTTTAAACCCACATAAATATATATATATATACATATATATATACAGCCCAGTTCAGCTGAAGTGAACTGGGAGGAAGATTAGGGATGGAAATGGGCCATTTTAAAGGAATTAGACTATAGTGATTTTACTATTATTGCCCTTGAACATCTTTTACATGTAACAGTGGCTTATGAAAATCTTTGATGCACCTATAATCACAAACAAAAGTAAATAATTAGACTTAAGTGATCTGTTCTAAAGCACAAAGATATTTTAATATATTGTAGTGAGATGCATACACTGCTTTATCCAGGTTAATTTTCCTCTCATTCATTGTGTGCTGTTAGGTAAAACTTCACAGGTATTCAGGCTCCCCTAGATTCTGGTTATTGTAAATAAAAGAAAGTTTGGCCCTTAAATAAGTCATATTTTCAGGTTAGCAACCACTCTGTTTTGCCTTCCTTCATCTCATAAATCAATTATTGAGGTATATTTAATTAAGAACAGATTAGAAACATTTTCAATGTTGTTTTTTTTTTTTAAATTTCCTTTGTACTGAAGTGCTACGGAGTTAAAACACGAAGCACAAGAGTGCAAAGCCAACCATGACTAACTGCATAAAGCAAATAACAAGCTGTATGATCAAAACCGAAAGCCAGTGCCATTCATGTGGAATAATAGAAATCATACCACCAAAACACTTCATACACATCTTATCTACCGACCTACCCACTTGCCCAGCTCGTATCATGCCTCAGGAATGCAGTTACAAGCAGAAAGGGACCTGCACAAGAGGGAAATATCCAGGGGGGAAGCTGCAGTTCCCCCTGCCTCATCCATCACCCTTGCAGCACAAGGCTCATGGGCTGTGGAGAGGGAAAGGGAGAGATAACCCTTATTCAGGACATGGATCTCTTCTTCAAGCTCTTCTGGAGATGTCCTCAGGAAGCTATGTCATATATGTATGCCAAACACTATTGCTCAGTGCAGCTAAGTTGTCATGGTTGATCTGGAAGGTTGGTGACAGTCACCATCAGTTCTCACCAGTCACAGAACGATGTCCCTCTAAAACACACATTATCATCATGCAATGATGTATTCAGGGCTCTAACACAGGCCCTGTCTTCACCATCATGAAAAATAACCTTCCACCCTCTGCTTTTTTTTTCTCAGACCATTCTTATTTGAGGAAGGAAAATCTTCCCTGCCTATGGGGTGCAACTGAGAGTAGGGAAGCGCTGGATGCTTCTGGGAGAGCATAAAGAGATTTTGCCATGTGTAATTCTTTTTATAGTGTTTTAAAACAAACAAAAAACCTAACCCTCTGTCTATTAACTGGATCACACATCCAGCTTAAAATTTTTGCTCAACTCTCACTCCAGGAAATGGGAAACTTTCTGCTGTTTCATGCAGAATTGGAGCAGGCCAGCAAGAGAAGAACAACAAGCAGCCACCTGCCAATAAAATGCATGTAGTAAAGTCCTGTCAGAGAGATCAAGGGCTTTGCATGCACTTTAGGAAGGATTTAATTTCATTGTCATTTCAGGCCAAGGAGGAGGAGATTCCATATTCCTGCAGTCATCCATCCCGGCCGCTACCCTACTTGTGGCTCAGCCCTTTCCTCATGCTTCAGAGGGGAAAGAAAGCAGAAGGAACAAGACCTTCTAAGGTTCCTCTCTGCTTGTTATCCAAGGATTCTTTACAAATGCAGCTTATGAGCACTAAGTCTTTTAAATCCTATGACTTTGACTTTGATCAGCGGAAATTATATGCCAGCATAATTCTCTCCTGAATGCAGTGGGGATTGTAGCTGAGGGGTAAATTCAGCTCCACTGTAAATGGAAGGTGAATGCTGGGATGGCTGAGGACAGAAATCTGCACCCTCTTCTCCAGCCCAATGCTACTGTGTTTTGCATTCAGAAGTAGCACATCTGTCCCTTTGGGAATCAGTGCTGCATGTGTCAGTGTGAGAACAGAGACTTCAAGAGTGTGCTGAGCTGTTGACAGGCCTGTGTGCTATTGGAGATGCTGACTTAGATATAAAATTAATGATGCACATTCTTGTCCTTCCAATTGTATCTGATATCCTCAGTCACTTGATGAGGCTTTTGCTGTGCAAGTTCTTACTTAGTTCACTGACCTCCAGAAGGTGTTGAGAAAATTTTTCTGAGGGGATACCTGAGGGTCTTATTTTCTCCTTAACATAATCCTTCCCAATTGATCTCAAGATCACAGGACCATTTTGGTTGGAAAAGACCACTCCAAACGCTAACCTAGCACACTGACAAGTGTACCACTAAACCATGTCCCTAAGCAACATTGCTACATATTTTATATGAACATCTTTTAAATTCCTCCAAGTATGGCAACTCCATCACCACCTCCCTGGGCAGACTGTTTCAGTGCCTACCAACGCTTCCAGTAAAGAATTTTTTCCTAATATCTAATCTAAACCTTCCTTGGCACAACTTAAGGACATTTCCTCTTGTTCTATTGCTTGTTACTTGGAAGAAGAGACCAAAATCTGTCTCACTACAACCTCCTTTCAGGTAGTTGTAGAGTGACAAGGGCCTCCCACAGCCTCCTTTTCTCCAAACTAAACAAACTTGGCTCCCTCAGCCCTCAGTCCCTCATGGGGGACTTTTCTCCAGACATCTCACCAGCATTTCTGCCCTTCTTTGGACACACTCCATCACCTCAACATCCTTCTTGTAGTGAGGGATCCAAAACTGAACACAATATTCAAGGTGCAGCCTCACCAGTGTGAAGTACAGGACGTGTTAGGAGCCTTATGGGTTTAGAATTATGAGATTTTAAGTTCTGAGTCCTTAAAGAGTTGATCATGGTGTTCAACACAGTGCTCTCAGCAGTCTACTAGACTGTCAGACTGCCTGTCTTAAGCCTTGTTCCTTACATCTGTCTTATTCCTAAGCACTAGTTTGGACCTCAGATCCACATCTATAAAACTGGACATTTGCTCATCTTTGAAAGTGCTCCAAGATGACAGATGTGGGATAAATAGGGAGTGAAAATAATCTCAGTGTTTTTCAAACCGAAGTTTAACAAAATGTCTATCACAAAGAAGGTATAATTTTAAAAATAAATTTGAAAAAAAAATTGCTGTCAGAAATGCAAACTCAACCATTTCTCAACCATTTTAGAACTAATAATAACATTGAAAACATATTGATACTCTTCTAGTGTCCATCATTAGCTAATTAATAACCAAACCTAAATACAAATTTGCTCTGTTCCACCTGCTCCTATTTATGAGCTCTTGTCTAATTTTAGAGAGCAAAATCAGAAAAAAAAAAAGTCTTCTTACTGAAGAAAAATAAAGTGGGTTTTCAGTAATTGGATTTAAAACCTCTGCAGCAGGCATAATACCAGCTCAGGAATTAAAAGGAAGAGCTGTGAACCAATAAGTCTGGAGACAAATCCACTGATTGCTGCAACATCTCTGTTGTAAGAATTTTGCTTGGGAGTCTTGGGAGTCTGCTAGATGTAGCAACTTTAAAAGTCCATTTCTCAGCGTGTGTGTGACTACTGCAGGACTTTCTCAAGAAACTTCCCATGTGTGATATTCAGGTGGCCAGACTGAAACCTCTGCATTGAGACAGGAACCTTGGAGCACTGCAGTAACACCTCTGTAGTAACACTCATGGGCTGCAGATAGGGTATCTTGATGAGCTCCATCCTGAGGTCTCTGCACTCCCATCCATACCTGTAGGGAGCAGTAACTCTTTCTTCAGATTTACACCCGAAAAAGCTGTCTTAGCCTTTTTTGGAGCCTCTTTGTTGAGGCTTTTAACCTGTGGCTTGGGAGGTGTTTTAAAACTGTCATGTGTGCACTTTATCTCACGCTGCACAGAACTTTCTGACTTGTGATTACAGCAATCATCAGTCAACCTTGCATTTTTTGAATTAGTTAGAAATCCTGCTGCTCTATGCCTCTGTCCCACATTTCTACATTTTGGAGAAAAACAACATGCTGCTCTGCTCACTTACCTGCTTTGTTTGCTGTCAGTGAGAATCAAGCATCCCTCTCTGACCAGCAAGAGGACTTGAGATGATTTTAGTTTCATAGAGATTATCTTTCCTTACTGTTCTTTCAATTGGAGAGGCTGAATGAGCCACCTTGGGTGCAACTAGACAGCTGGCTGCACGCATTTGGTTGCAATTTGCTCATTTAGAGTGAGATGATCATCACATTGCTCTACTCCACATGCACTGGAGGAAGCCTGGTGCTTAGTGCAGAGGTAATTTTCAACCAAGTAACTAATCTGAAGTTTACTGGGCACATTTTTGTGGCTGTGCCTAGGAAATGGCACCAAGGATCAAGCTGTACCTTGAGCTGAGCAAACCAATACAACGGGTTTCTCTGTAGTGACTGGGCAGGGAACACACAGCAGAGGTGCTGTTAATGCCAGGGAGTCCATATCATAGAATCTTAGAGCAGATTGGGTTGGAAGAGACTTTAAAGATCATCTCCTTCCAACACCTCCCACCAGACCAGGTTGCTCAAAGCCCCATCCAAACTCCCTGTCTCCTGGTCACATTCTCCCCAGCAAGTTCAGCCTCTTGCCCCTGGGTCATAGGCAAGGAGTAGACTTGCCTCTTCTTTTTGTTCTTGTTCTCCATGGAAGGGGAGAGTAATGTCATTTATATTCTGCCCACTGGCAGGCACTGCTAAGACTGAGTCTGTTTCTGAGCTCTCTGAGCTGGCTGCTGAGGTGAAGGAGCAGAATTTCTGCTCTGGTTGCCAATTAGGCAGGTAACATATCCCTGAGAAAGATAGCGTGTAAGAGCTAAGCATTTTTGTCTGCTGCTCTCTGAATAACTTGAGTCTGCCAGGTGCCAAATGCCTCTGGAAATCTCCCAGTTCTGTGGGAACTGAAAGACTCAGATTGTTCCTGATTCTTTTATGGAGTCAAACCTTAGAAAATGGCAAACTTTTGTTACAAAGGTTCCTCATCTGCTGAGGGGAGGGGGGAGAGTGAATCATACCCATGAGAACCATGAAGTAGAAAAAAGGCCTCCAAATGTTTAGTGACCACTGATTCTGTAAGAGCATGATGCATGCTACCCTGAAAGCCTGTCCCAGAGGTGAATCAGTGCCATTGTACCTTACACCATTTCCTTACATTGCTGTTTGTCTGCTTTTGTGCATGAGTCACTTGCACTGTGAACCCTGGTTTACATGCTGCTAAAATCTTGTGCAACATTGTTGTGACTGTTATGCAGTTGATAGAAGATTTTCAGGTTTATTGAAAGAGTTTTACATGAAATAAAATACCTCTATTTTAGAGAAATATATTACCAAAATGCTGGAATGACTGGCCTAACATAGTAAGTTTGTAGAAAGTGGAGGCATGGGGGAAGGTAGGTTGAACCCTGGCTTTGGCATGATGGCCAGTGATTGGTTAGTTTGTGTTTTTCACTTCATTCTTTTAGTTGTCTACCTGTGAATGATAAAGAAAGAGACGACACTGTCATTGTACACATGAACTGATGTGGTTTTACTGCATTTGGCCACACACTTAAAAGAAATATGCTGGTACAGAGCAGCCGCCAGTCTTTGTTGCCACTCCTTTACATCAAAAGTTTTCCATCCTCAGCTCGATAAGGTTGCAGTCCTACCTTTTGCTCTTGGTCCGAATGCAGAGATCAAAAACACTCAGTTGATGCAAATGGTGGTTGATACAACACACAGAATGGGGTGTAGATGTGCTTCACACAACAGAGAGCAGAATCGAAGGGGAAAATGTTGCTTGGAGGCAAGACGCCTCTTTAATTGAATATGGCAAGGAAAATCAAATACCATATCTGCTTTTTTCCTGGAGTATATTGAGACTGATCATAACTAACATCTGTTCATGTTAAGCAAATACTTGTCATGATTTAAACTTCTGTTTGCATACAACTCTGAGTAGTGCATCTTTAAGTCATACATATTCATATAGAATGAAGAATGCATAATGTCTGCATAAAAAGGTAAGCTGTATGACTATATATGAAGACAACCACTACAATTCTCACAGCACTGTCATTGGTTAATTTTAAAATATCCAAGCATTATTTAGAAAACAGTAAGCTGAACTTAAAACTACACTACGAAAAAATTGTATAACTGAACCAATGCCGACTTGCCTTCCTCAGTATTAATCAGTTTTGAAGTTTCCCTTCTTTTCTTCCTAACACTTTTTTGTTAATTAGTTGTTATTTTAACCTCCAGTAACATGATCAGACTTCTTCTGCCTCCGGGCCATTTGAGTTATGCTCTGATCTCGAGTTCTAAGGGAAATGTTCAATTTTATTTTTTTTCTGCAGTTGAATAAACAGTACCATGTATACTATCTCTCATGTTAGAATAGTGTTGTCTTCACATAAGACTCAAATAATGGTATTAGTCATTCATTTCCTTGTACACATACACCCTATTGCGTGTTGACAGGTTTATAAGGATGCAGTGGCAGCCGTGGGTGCTGGGAAGCTCCTAGACGACAGCCTTTGAATCCTTGCAGTCCTGAGCAATGGTGCCTGAGTTAGTCTGTTTATTGTCTGCTTTCTCTCCCAGATGCTTGACTTGTCTGAAAGATTAATACATTAACGAGAGTGGTGAGGTCCAGGGTTGCACATCTTTAAGACATGTTTATTAGCAGATGGCACATGAGATTCAAAGGTCACCCTGGAAGGTAACATTTTAAAGTGAAACAACAATATTTATGTTCAAATACTACGCTGATGAGATCATATGGAAAAATTTTTCTGATTGAGTTAGTTTATAAATAGCCACAATGTATCTATTAAAAAGTCCAAATGCCACTTTTAGTCTTCTTTCTCTTATTCCATTACTTTCTAATTTATTAGTCACACAAGACTACCCTCTTACAGAAACAGACCAGCAGTTGGAAAAGAAACATCTGAAGTGGACACACAATCTCACTTTCTTAAATTGTAAATCCAGTGTGAAACCTGGTTCTTTTGTCTACTACTTAAAGCCAATATTCCATGTAGGAGTTTTTTAAGACCTGAAAGAAATTCTAACTTACTTTTAATTTCTCTAGGGTAAATTTCATCTTGTGGACATAAGGATTTATTGGCAGATAACTACCCTTATTTACATGTGCTACAATGCATTTGACAAAAATCATGTTATGCTACTTACACAGAATCCACACAATAAAAAGAAAATCCTTTTCTTTAGGATTTCCATAGGAGGACTGTCTATCTCGTAGTTCATTAGTAAGTATTTTTGGTTATGCTAAACCTGAAATCCTGTTTATCCTCTCAAATTGTCAAAAACTGCATGTAAATTCCAGAGGAAATTTTTCTGCACAGGTTTAAAAGGGCAGCTAAGCTCTTAATTAACATTTCTTATCTCCCATGCCACACAGGCATTAAAATGCAGAGGATTTAAATGGTACTTACTGTTCATGTGATCCATTTTCGATTTTCATAGCCCCTTCCACTGGATCCAGTCCTTGCTCTGAAAACTGTTTCAAGGCACTTAACGCTGCCTAAAGAAAAAATGAGCTGTCAAAAACCTCACTGACACAACTGTATTAACACCAAGTGGAGGAACGTGTGTATTTTGATATTCTGGTTTAGAATAATTTCCTCTACATTGAAGCCATTTAGGCTACAGGGCTAACAGAGAAGCAACAGAACAGCTCCAGGTGCTTGTGTGTGGGTCTGAAGATTTCTTCTTCTTCCTGGGTATGTGAGTGACTTCCATGAGTGTTAATGCAAGCTTCATCACCTGCATCAAGAACATGACATACTTCTAGGATTCTTGTGTCTTTGGCCCGTGAAGTCTGTCCAGCTTCCCCATGTGTTTTTCTAAAGCTCATGGTTCCTGCAGCTCCCGTGGTCTAACTCTGAGATGACTGCAGAAGGTGTGAGCAACAGGAAGAGGTTCAGCAGGACAATACTGACCCTCCAAGGACAGATCTTGAGATCAATGTTGAACTGACATTTTTCTGCACAAGTGCATTCTTTACTGACCAGTTTCTCCTCTTCCTGAGTCCTCCTTTAGGACTCAGACTTGTTTTTCTCTCCCCCACTAACTGCTTCGGTAAAAGACAAATGATTTTTTAAGTAATTAATTGAGCAAAGGTTGGCTACAAACCCCTCAGACACCGTGAGACTGACTTTGAAAGGACACTCAGCACAATAACACAGCTCAGGTCAGTTCTGTCTTGAAGGTGAAACGCAAAGCAGAACTGCAGAACTGATTTTTTTTTTCTTTAATCACTCCCACCTAAGAGCAGCCAGCACTGATCACCAAAAAAAAAAATCACCAAAAAAAATCAACCAAAAAATCACAAGAAATGTAACTTTGCACAAACACTGTTACCTAAGGTAACATCTCAAACACTGGAACTGACTGCAGGCCCGATGGGACTCCTCCAGGCTCTTCACACTGAGGCAACAACTGCTGTTAGAAAACTGGAAGTTGCTTTCTTCCTAAAAATTGGGATGGAAGGGATCTATATCTCTACCTTCATTTCTCTGGGAAAGCAGGGATTCTGTCTGGAACAGCAGTTGCCATTATAATGAAGCATTTGATTTGCTTTCATACTAATTCTTTGCCTGGATTCTCTCAACAGTTCCTTCCCTTAAAAGGTATGTTTATACAACTTACATATTATTAGACAATGTGTATTTTTGGAGCGATGAATAACAGCACAAAAATTGCCAGGTTGCCCTAAAATAAAAGGCCACGTATCCCAGATTTATCTATACTCACCACTGTCTCCTAAAGCTTCAGAAGGCTGTACAAGGTATTCCTGCCTATAATGCATGAAGGTGGAATCTTTCTAGTCTGTGACGTTTTATGTTTGTTTGTTAGGGTTTTTTCCCCCATTAAACAAATGAAAAGCTAAGCATTTCTTAAAGTGTCTTGGTAAGCCCCAGCCTGTCACTGTTATCACTCTACCATTTATTTTGGACCTCCTGTATCTACTTGTTCTTTCTTTCCTTCTTGTTCTCTACTTGTTCTTTCTTTCCTTCCACTGACATAGTTTTTGCTTTCATCTTAAAACCTCTTCTGCCCACATCTTGCTTTTCATCCCTTGTACATTCTATGTCCAAGGGCCGAGTCTCAGCTTCACCTCAGTAACAACTTCTCCCATTAGAGAATCTTTCACTTCTATCACTCCTCGAGTTCCCCAGTGAATGAATACTCCCTTTCCCCATTTATTCTGGTTTTCTTGACATTTTGATATATTTGCATTTTTTTATGACAGCTCTTTCTCTATCACCTCATAGTGTCCCTTGTAGTTTTAGAAGTACATTCTGCACTCCTAGAAGCTCTACTCACCATCTGCCTTTCCATCCTGGATCTTGACTGCACAGCAAAATCACTGTTTGTTCAACCTAAATAATTTCTCGCAGTGGCAACTAGAGTTTTCATCTACTCTCCTCTCAACTTCTTTATTTATTCCAGTAACTTTACATCTTTCTTCATCACAATTTCTCTCTTCTCTCTCAGGGGTTCTTTCCATCACAATGAAAGCACTGCTGCTCATCATGTGAGGAAGGGGAGTGGTTTGGGCTCCTGTGCTTCCTTGCACAGGACTGCTATTGTATTGAACTTTAGTTGGTCATAGCAACTACAAGAACCAGACAACTCAATAGGTGGGGACTGTCATATGAGATTCTCCTGTCTTCTCATATCAATTTTTCCTTATGCCCATTAGCAAAACAATGAGGATTTCCTTTCTTATGTATGTTAGTTCAAAACTCACTACCAGGCGGTACTTCCAGAAAAGAAGGAAGCAAAAGACATCTGCTCCTCCTACACAGTTTTATTGCTACTTCATCTGTTCCTGAACCCACCTTGTTTACTCTTTTATACCCATTCTTAGCTTCCTGGTCTGGTATGCGAATGGTAAACTTGTTGTAGAAGAACTGTTTGTTCAGGTTATTTGTTTGTACAGTGGCTTGGATGAAAAGGCCCTGATCACAGTTGGTAAGAAGTAGAGCCAAGTAATGTTTCATTCAAGATTAGATCACAGGTGGATCATGGGATACACAGAACAGTCTGATCTTGATCAGTGGACACTGAAATCCCCAAATCACCAAGAGATTAATTAGACCAACCCAAACTTCCCAATTCCTTTCTAGAATTGCTCTGAATGTGAGTACATGTTACTTACTACTGTTTTACTCACATAACTGATTGTTGCAAGTCATACCACATAAATTACAGAGCAGCTTTCAGGACTACTTTCCAGAAAAACTACTTTGGAACTTCCTGAAGGAATATTAGTCACTGTCTCAATAGATACATAGCATGAAGGCCTCTCTTCTAACAGCAGGAGTACAGTAAGTACAAAATTATAAACTCTTTTCCTGTAAGCACAGATCATTACTTGATGGGTGTCAAAGAATTATATTTGCAACAATTAGAAGAAACATAGAAAATGAAGATGTTTAATGATGACCATGCTTAATACTAATACAACATCCAAATCCTGATGCTTGCAATGTGGTACCGTCTTATGTCTCCATCCCACCCCATGCCCTTCCCAAACTGAAATGTGATATAAAAGATAATATCTCAGATCTATTGTATTTATGAAACCAAGTATCTGAGGCATGAAGCAGCCAGAAAGCTGCCCTGTACCTGTACCCTTGATCTTCCAAGTAGTGGTGTCAGGGTGTCTGCAGGAGTGCTGTTGAAAAGCCAGCTCTTAACACCATCCTTCATTGAAAGGTTTCTTTCCTTTGCTCCTCTAGAAGCCAATGATGTCTTCAAAAGCTGATGCTTCTCACATCTTCTGCCTCAGTACCACATCATTCCCAAGACACTCCAGAGGCCCTGGTCTTCCTCTCCTGACTTTCCACTTTTACAGCACAATCACCTCTGCTTCTCCACAAATCTCTCCTTTTCCTGGCCCCAATTTTTTACAGCTCCCACAAGCTCTCCACCCAGTACCCCCACTGCTCCCAGATTCCAGAGCTAAACTATCCTTCCCCAAGTCCTCCCAAGCACCTCTACCTCCCAGTTCCTCTTTACGTTCCAGTTTCCTAACATGTTCCAGGTTTATACGAGATCTGATTTTTTTTTTTCTCAAGGAAACATGTCTATCTCCGTAAGATACCTATGGGGGAAGGCTAACTACTTATATCTTGACTTTCATAACATTTGAATTTTGAGAAAGTTTCTTCTCTTTTTAAAAGGTCCACTCATGGGATGTGTCTGAAGGACAGTAGAATGTTAGAGGGAGCCTTGGAGTGTCTTCAGAACTGTCTCTTGTCTTTATCCCATAGCTGATCAGCAAAGCTGAGATAAGGCTGTAAGTAAACAATACTTCAAATTTTAATAGGTGTCCTTAATGTTTCTTCTCTCCCCAGCATGCCCCCAGACAGGCATGAAGATGCTGGATTCAGGAAGGAAGCTGGTAGCCCAGAGGCTGTGAACTCAATAGTCATCAGAGTGACACAGAGCCCAAGTAATCTGCAGTTACAGAAGAGAACTACAGAAGAAGAGTTACAAGGAGACACCAGGCTAATTGAATCAATGACTCAGTTCTATTAGTCCCAACAGATTTACACCACTTGGCTTAAATATAACTTGTGAGTAGCAGATAACTTAGGTTAAATGAGAAGGAAAGAAAAGAATGGAACATTTGACAGTGAATCTGGTGAACAATTTCCTTTTTTTAAAGGCTCAACACTTCCTTCCATTGATATTTTTCTTACAATAGAGCATCTGCACAGATATAGAGAAATTTTTCTCTTCCCCCAGAAGGTTTTACAACTGTTTTGTGAGTGAAGCCCCATAGGTTTCAGAACAGATGTCCTTACACATTTCTTGTATCACTTGTTTTCTGTGTAGCTACAACAGTGCCAAAAATACGATGCCAACAGGATGCACCGCACTGCTAGCTGTTTGTCTTGGCTGCCATCTCCATTATTAGTATGTGTGTGTATCAGGATGGGGATGGATGTTTCCAGTCATTTTTTAGCTTTCCTCAAGTCAATTGGCAATTAGTAAATAGCATTGAAACTTGTGAATATTCTTCCTGTTTCTCACTCTGGGGATTAAGCGTCTTATAATGACAATCTAGTAACATTAGATCATTCTTTTAGCAAGAACAGCAGACAGGCACTACACTGGCCCATGTGCATTTACAAATCACATCCTCATGATAAAATTTTCACATGTTTGTTTTAGCACAGTATGTGGTTTGTGTTTTTCCTCTTAAATCTATATTGCCTTTCAGATTATTCCATGAAACCGAAAAGGGAAAAGGTTTGTTGTTCTCCCTGGCCCTTCCAGTTGACTTCACCAAGGAGGTCTGAGACAAACGTAATAAATGCACTGCTTGACATTGTTTACTGGTGATACATACCCTAACATCAGTGCTCTAAGTACATAAAAAACATATTCAGATTGTCCTTGATCAGTGTTTCCTGAAGACATAAATTTAGGGGCAACAACAGTTATGCTGGAAAATTGAATTAAGTCAGGATCCAGAGCAGGTCAGGAAGGACAAGCTTTTACTGTCTTTAGTAGCTGGGTCTTAGTTCAAGGTTGAGTTTGCAGAGTCAAATGACTCACTGTGGTCATATTGCCTGTAGCCACATGCTTTCTACATGAACAAGTCTTGGGCTGTGCCTGAGTTTAGGCGTGAGAAAATGCTTGCACACCGGGTTAAAATGACAGACAGATCGAACTCCAATCCTCAGTTTCACTCACAAGCCAGCAGCGTAGACAACAGTAGAGTCAATGCATGAATAAAAATGAAAATAGATTTACAAACAATCAATGTTCATCTGTTTTCTAAACCAAAAGAAAAAATGCTGCCCAAAGGGGAGAGGGTCTTCCCCTCTCCCTGACAATGGAGACCTCAAAAGGCAACAGCAACTGTGTAATAACACTGCAGTAAAGCTGCTTGCATCACTAATAACATGCACTTCATGACTTTTTCATCTATGTGGATTTAAACTTCACATTTAAAGGCTGAAAAAAACCCAACGATATCACAGCTATAGGGGTGATTTCAAGGACTTAAGTGTCCCAAACCTAAGTAACTACTTAAATTTCTATGAATTTAAAATTGTTCTTGTTTAATGGTTTTGCTTTCTCTTGATGAAGAAAATTTTGACCAAGCTTCCGCCTGGCCACATCCAAAACCTGCATGTATGTAGAAACATACAACGGGAAGCTATACTTTCTTGTGTAGACTTACATAATCAGAGAATCTTAGGGGTTGCAAGGGACCTTGAAAGATCAAGTCCAACTGCCCTGCCAGACCAGGATCACGTAGTGTACAACACACAAAACTTTTTTTTGCTCAAAAAGAACTTCCTATGCTACAACTTGTACCCCTTACCCCTTGGTTGTCACTGAGAAGAACCTGGCTCCATCATTCTGACACTCACTTTTTACACATTTTTAAACATGAATGAGGTCACCCCTCAGTCTCCTCCAAGCTAAAGAGACCCAGATCCCTCAGCCCTTCTTCATAGAATCATAGAATCATAGAATCCTTGGGGTTGGAAGGGACCTCGAAAGATCATCTAGTCCAACCCCCCCTGCCAGAGCAGGGCCACCTAGAGCACTTCGCATAGATCTTCCTCTCCTTTAATCAACTTTGTGGCTCTGCTTAACTCTCAAGCAGTTCCCTCTCCTTCTGGAACTGAAGGGCCCAGAACTGGACACAATATTCCAGATGTGGCCTCACCAGGGCAGAGCAGAGAGAGGAGAACCTCTCTTGACCTACAAACCACTCACTTCCTAATGTACCCCAGGATGCCATTGGCCTTCTTGGCCACAAGGGCACATTGCTGGCTCATGGTCATCCCTGTGTCCACTAGAATCCTCAGGTTCCTTTCTTCTATGCTGCTCTCTAAAAGAAGCTAAAATAGCTAAAATTTTACTCCTTAGCATATCCATTTAACTCTCTTGGATGTACCAGGTTGGTCACATATGAGCTAAGCAAAAACGAGATGACAGGTAATGCCAATTAATCCCTTTTCCTCACAGCTCTTATTGTAAATGAATTTACAACATGGGAAGCAGTAACTTCTGCTAAGTTTTCACCACTTTGCTCACAATGTGCCATTTCCCCGAGTTGATGAGATTTCACATGAACCAATGTTAACATCTGTTTAAAAATTGAATTCAGAAAGGCTTTTCACACTGCACGATGTAAACCTTTATGAAAGGACTTTAAGCCCTTTCCTCACACAGTTTATGATATCCATGAAAAGCGTAGGGTTATAATCTGATTAACTCATGTAGTTTACATGGAAATAGCATTTTCCAAACTGATTAATATCCACGTAAAGGCTCAGTCACCTGATAGGCACTACTATTGAGGGTTCTGATTGCACCTGTCAGGAGAAGGAGCATGGAGGACAGAAGGAGCCCAGTATCTTCAAACAAAGAATGATGATTCACAGATGTAGCTTAGAACAAGTCCCATGTAGAGTTAATGCTACCCCCAGGCAACTCATGCAGCCAGCATTTAAATGACACACAATCCACCTACAGCCTGACATTGCCAGCTTTCTGGGGCTAATCCTAAAGTAAGGATTAACTGTTCTTGAACAATTCTTCCAATATATTAACCAGAGTTTCTATCAACAACGGCATGCACGTCATCTTTTTTCCACGTAGTTTTATCAGACACGTGTCCTCATTCCTCCAGGCCTCTCAGTATTTCAAGAAATGGGTGGAGTGAAAGATGTTTCAATGTGGAATTTTCTTTCTGTAGGTTTTGATCTTCAACATTCTCTTTAAGTAAAGGAACTGCCTGAGTCATCCAAGCATGGCTTGTTTTTTAGCCACACCAGAAATCTAGCAACCATTCTTGGGACAACACAATAATTCCAGAAGTAAAAGAACGGCGAAGCATTCTCTCAAAGCCCAAGAAAGAGCTGCACAATCCTCTGAGGTGAGACAGTTCAATTGCTTTAAAGGTGATACAAGAATTTCTAGCCACAAAGAGAGAAAACCATGCTTAAAAGCACCTAATTCTTAAAATAATGTAAAAATGTGCTTACATTTGAAGTCTATATGATAAATAATACTGAATGCCAAACTTAATGAGCTTAATGCTGATGTAGGAGATTAATCCAGAGTGGAGAGGCCAGCCTGGCTGCCAAGTTTAAGATGAATTATAACATATGGTTGCGAATAAGAGAGAAAAGGATTGCTAAAAGATCTGTATGGGACTCAGAGAAGAAATGTTCTTAAATCTCTACCTTCTCAGACTCTTCCCTCTTCGCATGTTCTCAACTGCAAGAAGCAACATTTTCAAGTGCTACCACAATGCTAACGTTTGCCTACCTTGCAATCTATGCTGGAAACCAGTAACTTGGCACTTTTTCATGAACATCTCAAAAGAGCTCTCAGGCTCAGTGCCAGTTCTGCTGAGGTGTGTCTACATCCTCTAACAGTAACACAAGACATGGAAGTTCAGCCACAGTATCAGCAGTTAAAATAGGTCCCAATCAGGTGTCTTTTGTCAGATAATTTCAGTACCTTTTCAGTGTATACTCTTCAGTCTTTACCGGTTCTAGTCTAGATACCTAAAAGTTCTTTTTAAAATAATTTTATTTCTAATTTCAGATTTCATCTGTATTCTTTAGTAGTCACAATATAAAGAACAAAGAATAAAGCATCACCACAGTTTACTTATCAACATGGAGAAAATTATTTTAAAATTAAATTTCCAAGAATTTACTTTATATATACACAACAGAATTTCACCAGACAGCAATTAATCTTCACATTAATCTTGTGTCTGATTTTGTGTAGTCAGTCAAAAGCAACTTTAACTTTCAGAAGGAGGTAAACACCTAAGCAATACAGGTGATTTTGATAATAACAGGCTTCCAAATGAGAGCATTTAGTAGGCCAAATATTGCATGGTAGATAGAGGTTTAAATCATACAACTGAGGCAACACTCAAGCATGGTTGAGAAGCTGCAGACAAAAATTATAGGAGATTTTAAGGAACATGGCTTTAAACCTAAAACTGAAAACAGGAGAATGTATATCCTCAGGCAAAATCCTGCACCAGCAGGGAAGAAAGGCCATGAATCACTGTCTCTTTCATCACCGATGGCTGGAAAATATCCTTGTCAGCTGTGTTCTCAGAACAATTTGGTGCATTTAATTATTTATTTACAGGCATTTCTCCACACCACTGCCACAGATTCTCAAGTCCACTGTCATTAACCCTATCCGTATTGCACGAGGTTTTGACCTCCTAATTTTAAATACAGGAACTGAGGTTCTCAGCTGTGTAAGAGTTCATGGTGACTTCTGAAATATGCCTCAATAGACAATCCTCCTCATCTGTCTGACCTCCACAGTTCCATTCTTTTATTTTTTTTTTTAACATCTCTGCCACAGTTCTCACTACATAGGTAGCAGTATGTAAACAAGGTTAAGACCATGACATTCTCCAGCAGGGAATGGGCCCTGACCCATATTGTTAGTACTGTAGATGTAGCCAGAGTTCTTAACATCACAAAAAAGCTGTAAACCAAGCTACATCTTAAAGAAGATAAAACCACCTATTTTGGTTTTAAAGTGGTTTTCTTAAGCAACTGAATGTACAAAGTGGTCAGAAAAATGGCCATTAAAAGATTTTCATGAATTCTCAAAGACTGACACCAAAATTACTATATAACAAGCTATCAAGTGTTCCTCAATATTACTTTAACCTGGTTACTCTTCCATGTGAAATAAATTGAACCTGTAAAACACACTCACTAATGTTTAAGTATTTTCCATCTCTACTTGCAAATATATTTTTCTTCATGAAATGAAATGGCACTACGGTAGTTTTACTGTTGGCACCAGAGGTAGTTTTATTATTCCTGGTTTTAAAGAGGAGGAAACTGAAGCAAAGAGAGAGTGTATGAGCACATAGAGGGCTGGCCCAAGAATAGGCAATAAAAGCAAGCATTGGTTTTACTGGTTTGCATGCATTTTATCATAGCTCAAGGTGAATAGAGGGATATTCAGAAAAAAAGGTATTTAATGGCAAAAAAATTTAAAAAGTCTTCACTGAAGATGCAATTTTAATTCAAAAGTCTTATTTCTGTCACTATTGCCCAGAAAGCTATAATCATCACATTAATGTTAAACACTTGCCATGACTTAACAAAGACTCCCTTTTAAGAGAAGCAGGCAGGTGAAATTTGTTTTTTTTTAATATTCTAGAAAGCGTTTCCCCACCACCAATGTTTTCCAAAGATACAATTTTTTTTCTGTAGAGCTTGATATGTTTCTGTTTCTAAAGATCACACCCCTTGCTTTAGACATGGAAGTAATTTCCTATATATCAAGTTCCTCAGTTTTAGCAGTTTTATAATGGAAGAATGTTTTTTCTCTCATACCAAGACCATTACCTTATATTTTAAGTGTGTATCAGTCTAAACATGACAAGAAACTTTGGTTTGAAGAGAAAGGCAATAGATTATGTTTAATGCAAAGAAGTGGCCACTGGATTCTCAAGCAGCACATTGGAACAATGGGAGAGTAGAGGGCTGTAGATTCTTGCATTACAACATCTGTAATGAAGCCCACATACTAAATTGTATTGTATTGCTGCTTCTGGGTAACTCTACTCCTGTGGACTTCTTAACAGTGTTTGGAGAAGTTTACTTCCACCCTCAGAACCCTAACAACCAATCCCCCTCTTAATTCTCCAGGTTTTATTTTACAAGTGTGCATGTACATCTGACAAAGTACCAAATCCAGACTGACAGGTAAAAGCATTATACTTAGCATCTGTGGTATGTAATTAGAAATTTGAGCGTTTCCAAAAGGCAAAAGTTTTTTATGCTGATCTCTGAGTATTTTTACACTGCATTAACTAGTGGTTTTTCTCCTCACTGAAGTTGATTTAAGTGAGATCTGAGGCAGGCCTGAGAGCTACAGCCCCAACTTCTGATCTGAAGTAGTTTGTAATGTAATTTTGTCCTTGCTAACTGTTGATGGCTTGTCCTCATCCCATTTTAACCTACAACCATCAGCTCCTTTAATGGAAGTGTCTATAAAGATCTTCTCTAAAATATGCTTTTCCAGCACACTTAATGTCTTTTAATGTCTTTCCAATTAAATCCAGATGTGAAAAGCTTAAGGAACAGTTCTCAGGACTGAAAAAGATGACATAAATCTTGCAGCTGACAGAGATCCCACTGAGCTCAGTTGGGGAAACTCACAGAGGACTTCTTGTGGGCCAGAAAAGCTGCTGGGTATAAAGACAGATGTGTATACTCCTATTAAAAAAATTTAAATAAAAACTGACTCCTACAATGAGGTATCCACAATTATCAGGGACATTACTAACTCAATCCCTTAATGTGCTGAGCACATCCTGTGCAGTACAGATTTCCCTCATCTTTTCGGGAAGTTTATCGGAGTTGAAGGGGGTCACATCTGTTTGGGAAAAAGCCCTTTACCTTTCAGGATTGCAGCTCTTAACCCAGTGCAGGAGCTGACTCTGGAAAACACTCTCTAGGTCTCGTTACTACTATCAACAGGGAGATAATGTACTCGGCAAAGAAAGACTCTGAATTTCTGCCCTCTCTCCTTTACCTCCTCCATACTCAGGGTAGCAGATTAAATTGTGGTTTCATTACAGAAGAGTTCCCAGATGTGCTGTTACTTATTAATTCTTACCAAACTGGTAGGAAACTGGGCATTCCTAGTAGCTGACTACCACTGCCAGGCAAGTGCTGTTTGTGCAGCTGATGATTTGGAGTTTGTTTTCTTATATTCACTTGTACACTCTCAGGATTTTTTTTAATTTTTGTTTTAATAACAGAAGATCTTCTTATTATAACCCCCACCCGAACTGTTCATAAACGTGGGTTCAGCTTGAGCCATATCTTTTAGAGAGGGAGGAAACTATCCCCACACACACTGCTTGTGTTAAAGAAAGTCTCCAGAAAACAGCCCAACACCAACAGCTTTAATACTTATTTTTGAATAATATTTACTTATTTTTGAAACAGTTAAATTCTCCAGACAGATCAATGACTTCTGAAGAACTACATCCTCATAGGACACCAGAAAGAAAATTGGAAAAATGAAGATTGAGTCCATGTTCATTGGTGGCAGAAACTTCAGTAAAGACATTTTGGATAGTATTACTTAATTTTTCTAATGCCCATAAAAAGGTTTTAGCATAGTTTGGTGTCATGAGTGAGTGGAGGGAAACAAACTAGATACCTGGATTAAAGGATGGTTTTACATACTCAAGTACAACAATAAGTGATCAAATATGGGATTAGGGCAATAGGACAGGCCTAACACTGAGGGCAGTAGGCTCCTGAACACAGGCACAAGAGCTCTTGAAGACAAAATTTATCTGGCTCTCAACTTGCTTTATTTTCCACAATGGCCAGCACTTTTCAGAATATCACCCCTGCAGGGCTGAAGGCTGAATCTGACTCCCACCAAACTCAGTACTTCATGACCATCACTCAGGAGACATGAGGAATGCCCTTCCTTTGGAATGAGCTGCTGTCTCTGTGAGGATCCCACTCTTGGCTAGCTCAGGGAATGAGCTCAAATCTCCTGTGCTTTGCTGCCAGGGACCACCAGGCCAGCCTCTGATTTATAGCTTTTTCTTTGCAGTTTTATGATACAAGAATGTTCACTTGTAATTACAACAGCATTTTGTTGGCTCCCTGCCTTCACTTGGGTATGCACAACACCATATCCTTCATTCCAGCCTTTTTATGTCAAGACCCAAAATTTGAGGAGAAAACTGCATCAGAAGTGTTATGAAGATGCTGCCGATCTTGCTACTCCTCAAAAAAGGGACTCATATATATTTGCTGGGAGGGGAACATAGTCAGCTGGATAGGACACTGAACTAGAAGCTAGCAGAGCTGGTCAGTATTCTTTCTTAGAAAAATACCCCGTCAAGAAGCAAAATATTTTTATGAGAATATGTCAGTTTTGAGAAGAAGTTTTCTAGGTCCAGGATACACTCTCCAGTCAAAATATAACAGACAAGATCCATACATGAGCACTGGCCTAACAACCATGCTTGGGGTGGCACACTAATACATGTTCATTCTTGTGTGAGAAAAACTCAAGAAGTCTCTGGTTCATTTTAAAGTAAACTACTATAATTAAATGCTTGGCATGTTCTGTGGGTTAAAAATTCCGTTTCATTCAATAGACAGTGACTCTGCCAGTGATCTGCTCTGTGACCTTAGAGAACCACATAATCTCAGTATATTTCAGACATACACTTAGCTCCTGACTTTGACATCATCTAGTATACTTCCATCACTTTTGGTGTACATTTGATTTTTGTCATTTTCAGTAAAGGCATACACTTCTCCAGAGGAAATTCCAGGTATTTTAGATAATATTTAATAGTTAGCTGTCAAACAATTTCCAGCTCTTTTAAACAAAGACTACTTCTGTGCTAGCTTAATTTATAGAGCCATATATGTCCCATTTAAAGTGCCTGTGCTTAAGAAGAAATGCTAAGCTTAGATTTTTCTACTAAATGAGAAAAATTTAAAGCCAATAAACTGTATCTAGGACTTCAGCTGGGAGATGAAATAAAAGGCACATTTGTTCCTGGTCACTGAATCTTTAACCTAGGTCTGTTGCTCCTGCTGTGAAGCTCCTATACATTCCTCACTGGCCCAAAGCATCTAGCAATCCCAGCTCCCAGTGTTTGGAATTAGAGGTGAACTACAAAATAAAACCACTTTCTGGGGAAAGCGAAGTGTATGATAAGTGCTACATATTCTGACAGAAGGCAGCTGTTGAAAAGGTTACTTTTTAATATGAGCAATTCTTCCATAGATTTTCAAAAATTTTAGATTAGATATATAAATTCCAAATGACTAGTTCAACCTGAGGATTCTGGCAATATCTGGAAGTTGCTCCTGAATCTGATGGATTAAATGGAAGTTCTGTTTTTTCTGGTCCTTTAGTACAGGTGAGGAGAGGTTGAGCCTTATGCTTGGACTCAGCTTTCTATCTCAGGTATGAGAATACCTTTCAAGTGTCCTAAAGTTTGCCTATATTATACAAGGAGAAAAGAAAAAACACTTTTTATAGCAACACATGAAAGCTATACAGTTTCTGTCCCTCCTGTCCCTTTTCAAGCTTATATTAATATTTTCAATCTCTTCTTTGATTGTTTTAAGTAAAATATTTTAACCTGTCTTTTTTGCAATACAGGAGCAGTATTATTACTTCATTGTTTCTACTTCTACCTCAAAATCCTGCCAAGGTATTTTCAGTATTTCTTAAAGGTGAAATGAAAAACTCATCTGCCTTCAGTGTCTCATTGCTCCAGTGATCAATTTAAATGACTGCATTACAGAAAACTTTTAATACATACTTTTTACACCCCCCCTAGATCAGTGTTTCCATTTACACAAAAATTCCACAATTTCTTAAGGTTCACCTTGAGGTGAAGGATTAGTCTTCACTTAAAATCAGTACCAGCTACTTTGCAGTTCATTTTATGGAGTGGCAGATCTACTTTTTATTGGACTATTCTATATTTTCTATTCCTTGCAATGGAAAGACCAAATCTACCCTCAGATTCAACTTCTACTATGGTTTGCATGTTAAGTAGGAATTGGCTGTGTGCACCCAGATTTGCTCTACAACAGTCATTAACTCCTACTTAAGAGTTAATGCCACTGCTGCTACTGCAGTACAGGCAGAAAGATGAAATGGGTACTAATGAAGTAGGATGGATCAGGCACCATGAATGCTTCCTCCATGCTTCTCTGCTAAGAAGGTTACACCTCTGGTACTATGTAGATCAAAAAGTGCTTGAAAAGAGATCTTAACAAGCAGGAACCACTCTCCCTCTGCTTAAACTCAGCAGTCTCTCCAACTGTCAGCTCAGCAATGCAGATTACACATTCCCTGACTCTGATTAACTGTGTCCTACAACCATGGATCTGCTTTTCCTCCATTTACAGTTACAGTCAAAAAATATAGATATATGTCCAACAACTTTCCTGAACAGCTGGCTTTTGGTCTGGAAGATCTGCTAACGGCTATTCAATCATTTCATCATATCACCTATTTTTAAAATCCACCAACCACAGCTGTCAAAAAAAGCTTATTCAAAATCTTGCTGGCTAGAAAACAACCTCTCAGGGTTAGATTCAATGAAGAATTCAGGTGCTTACGTATTAGGAACTGTAAGAGCAAAGTTTTAAACAGCACATCCCTGGAATAAAATCAAAGGTCTAAAGTTAAGTACTCAGTTTCTTTATGCAGTGTAAGAAAAGAGCCAGCTTTCTCAGAAGAATGACTTGAGAAAGCTACATGCTGAGTACAGAGCTACCAGCAGGCAATGAGGCAATGAGGTACTCCAAGCCCAGAGGTGAATTACTGCCCCTCTCTGGGGTTCAGCTCCAAAGCTAGGACCACAGGTAGAGGACCTGGCAGCTTGGTTAGCTAGTACCTGTAGATCTACTACCCCCTCCTCAAGGTATCTTGCACTTCCAGCTTTTCAACAGGCCTGAGCAGATCTCACTGTTTTCACTGAGATCACCACTGGAGAAATGGGTGGAGGTGAGACCCCCCTTTTTGTCAGTGGCACAGATGTTCAAAGACTTGTCCAGAGCACAAGAGATCCAGATTTTGGATTTCTTAAGTTTTAAGACAACAAATCACACATCCCACCTCCTAGGTGACAATCTAACCTTGAGGATCAATTATAGGGGAGATTCAGCTATTGCAGAAAAAGTAACATTCGTAGCCTATTGGCGAAAGACTCCATGCACTAATGATCACAGCAGCTATTGAGATATCCTGAGGATCACCCCATGCTCCCAAAATGATGTCTGTTCTTTACCTTACTGACACTTTAAGTTCAGAAGTGATGAAAGCAGCAACTGCAATACTTCTGCTTTTCAGTGGCTTCTCTAAGCAGCAGGATACAATAATATTCCTTCTCATGCTTTCTCTGTGCAATTCAGAGTATTTTGAATTTTTGTTATATAGTGGCTCTGGTTATCTAGGAAGGTAGATAAATAGCTATACTTGCATTTAGACAGTCTTCTGTGACACATAATTAGGAATACCTCAAGGCTGTGGAAGGAGCAGAGTCCAAGTATCCTGAGTAAGTCTATGCCCCTTTTTCTACAAGGACTGTTAATGAATATACAGCTCAATCTTAAAAAAAAAGATTTTATTTATTAAGATAATTAATAATAATCCTTCACTACTCCAGCTCTCTTCATACAAATCATTCCAAGAAGCTTGCTCATGTATGTAAAATCTATAGAGAGGGTTCCCAAGATCAGGCAATGAGCAGTCTTACTCTGCCATGCTAGAGCAAAATTAACTTACTTAAAGTCAAAACACAATAAAATCAGAAATACTAATGTAACTTAAATTGCAGCAGAGACTAAATCATTATGCCTAGTCTCAGTTAGCTCTGCAAATTTAATACTTTAGCTGTCACATAAACAATACAGTCACAGCACTAAGGAAACACTAGCTTTTTAAGGCTGCCACCAGAAGCAGAGAAAATACACTCATAACCATGCCAATTATACAGTAATATTCTTCAGGCACAAATAAGACCTAACTGAAACCATGCCTGAAATAACTGACATGCTATCAAGTTACAATAAAGAGAAGAGGAGATCAGGCTTATTCTTTCCTTCACAATGAAATCAGTATAAACAAATCATATAATGTTTGGACACCAAACTCCTGAAACAAAGAAGCCTAGAAAATATCTTAAAACCACCCACAGACTCTGCATGCAGGCCTGTGATTATACAACTGGAGAAGATCATCCAAACTGTGATGTAAACCAATGTCAGTCTGCAAATGATAGTATTACAATGGTTCTAACAAAAAATAAAGCAGGTCCCTGGAAAAGACGTCAGTAAGGAACACTTTCATGTTTTTCTAACCATTTTCACCATTAAAAAAAGGAATACTTTTTTAAAAACTGAGAAAGAGGGCAGCTTGGTGCCCATAGTGAGGGTAATATCTCTCCTGTATGTCTTTACAAAACTGCAACACATCCAACTAAATGATTGAGCCTGGGACCAACAGTAGAAGAGAAAGCTTCCTAATGCACTCCCTGTGCCTATTGCAGATCAACTTGCTGCTCTGGGAAACCCATTTTGTCCACATTATTTGTTATGTGGGAACAGTCACCCTCATTTTTAGAAATACATATGCCTTTTTCTCCTGTGGACTATTGACAAGAAGAGAAGACCAAGTGCTGAAAACCTTTCAGTTCTTTTAGGAAAATACTGTTTTTTTGTAGATCAATGTCCCACCTCAGAACTGTGGTTTTTCTCCTTGCCTTGAAGCCACAAACATATTATCCTAGATCTGAAGAAACATGTGTCTGTCTGTATAAAAGGGATATGAAAGAGCATGGCCAGGCCCCTGTAGGTATTGCCTCAAAAGTGGAAACCACTGTGGATTTCTTTGGTGAGGCTTCAAGAGATGCAAGAGACACATGGTTATGGATGCTAAAGCAGTGGAACTAACCTGGTCACCTGGAGGGTGGGGGCAATGATCTGTCCATTTTTTTGGCATGTTCCTACTCAATTTGAGATCCTGCAGGCTGAAAAATGTTTTACTCAAGTAAGAAGCTAATGATATAAGCACATTCCCTTTTGCAAATGCTGTGAAAAGCAATGGCATTGCTTTCTTCCTAGCAATGACATAGAGGAATGTGATCATTCAAATATGTATTTAGTAAAGAAACTCAATTCATTAAAACCAACCAGCCCTGAAAATTGGAGAATAATTTATATTTCCCTACCATTAATCTCATTCTTGTCTTTAAGCCACAATTGAGTGAAATGCAACTTGGTATCAACAATGGGTATTAATCATACAAAAGAAAACAAAAGAAGCAGTAATGAACTGACAAAGCTTGTTAGTTTTCTTCACTAAGGGTGCAACAATTAGCAATACAGTGAATTAATATCAATCACTCAAATACAGGAAAAAATCTCTCCATATATAAATAAAATAAATGAAGAATAGTAGCTGACAAAAAGCTCAGCAATCATGGAGAAAAAAATACCTAATTATTATTGCACTTAGCAGACTGTGAAAGAATACTTTATTAAGAAGATGGCAAAAAATGTACTAAAATGAATAAACTGTCATTCTTAAGACAGAAAAAACGTTCTGCAGTATTTACCCAAAGTTTTTCCCCTCATATAGTCATATATGCTTCTTACAGTGCTAACATTTGATCTTTTTAAACTCTTATTTACAACACCATGCCTGCCTAAAAGCTGTGCTACCAGCCTCAGTGTTACCAGCACTTGCACACTGAGTAAGCAACACATGGTACATGAACTCTGATTTTCAGGAAACATAAGAAAATAATGTTTCTAGCTGTTCTTCACAATCACTGTGCTCTCCTGCATTTTATCTATTGCAGTGGTTTCATTAAGGGTTGTTCTAAATGAATATCTAAAGTAAAATATTTTCCTCAGTACTTTGACGTGATTTACAACACGCAATTTTAACCTATAATGTTCATAATTGAATATGTCACTTTGAATTCCAAAAGCTAAACACAGAAGTTTTAAAAAGTGCATTTTTAAGTTGCATGTTCAATCAGAATGTAATTCCCACTCTTCTCTGGGGTAGGGATGGGAAGGAGTGTTCAACAATCTGTCTGAATTGCAGGCTGATGTTTTTTTGTATCATAGTTACAAGTCCACAATGTACACTAAGTATTTTAATGAACAACACGCTTACTTTGCTAATAATTTCTATAAAGAGCAAACCCCTCCTTATAACAGCTGCAGTGGCCCAGATGCCACAAAAGCAGAATGCCTGTGCTATGCAGGGGTGGGGCAGACCTTTGTGTGGGCACACGGAGGTCCCAGTCTGACCCAGCCTTTCCCAAGCACATCGTGCCCAATGGGGTTTGGCCATGGGAGAGGGCAGGAGCATCTGGTTTAATGAATAAAAGGATTAATTTATTTGTTGCTATACAGATGGCAAAGGAGGTTTAGACTTGACTTCTTGAGTAGAGAACAGCTTCAGCCCCATGCCTCAGTCTCCCTGGTGCTGCAGGGATTCTGATTCCTGATTCGGCAACAGGATTCAGTTTTAGCCCTGAAAAATGTGCTCCATAAAGAATATGATGTGCACGTGTGGAGTAACAAGTCACAAAGTAGTCAGAGTTGACTGTTTCTGAGGAACAGCTAAGTCTGGCAGGCAGAGGAGCTGCCCAAGCTGTTTGGCTTGTCAGAAGGTATTTTCTATTGCTGTGTCTACAAAGCTGTTAATACACTGCTAGACCAAAACCAGCAAGCAACAAAAGCCTTGAGTTCTCCTAGAACAGAGCCACACTTCTTCCTCCTAAATCATTGTGGAAGATCCTACCTGTTAGTACTAGAAACACCAGCCCCCTGCTTTCCCAGGGAGGGCAGAGCTGCCAGCCTCCTTCCCAGATTATTACTCTCAGTCATGTTTTCCATCATTTCCCCTCAGCAGTCATTTGGTCATCGTGCTCATTTCACACTTGCAAGGGTTCAGTCTGCAGGTTGCTTTGGTTGACAGGGTGGATGCTGTCCCTGGGAAGCCAAAGAGCATCTGATGGAAATGGAAGAAACAGGCTTTTGCCTCTAACATCCCGTAACAAGAGGGTAAGCAGAGGGTGAAGCGAAGCTTGAGATCAGACAGAAACTGATCTGTGATCCTCATCATGCAAATGAAGGACTTAGTCATGCAGTCTTCTCTTTGGAGAATGCCACCAGGCAGGAGTAGCTTGACAGCTGCCCTCTCCTAAGAGTCAGTTTGGATTCCTGAGTATTCTTCACTCCTGCAGATCCTTTTGTTGCTTTGCATTTAGATGTAGAAAACTCCATGCACCTGCACTATACAGCATTAAGCCTTAGAGATACTAAATCTGCCAACAGGGAATCCAATTCAGCCAGTGGATTTATTTGGTGTGGGTTGATTGAGCCCAACACTGCAGAAACAACAGGAGCATTTTACCAATGTGGGCAGGACCCAGGCAACTCGGTGCAGTTTGCGGCACACTTAAAACAAGTTATTTTTGAAAAAAAGAAACAAAGTTCCTTTGTTCAATTTTAACACATTTCTTGACTTGTATTACCCACTTCTCCCTTTCCCATTCCCAAGGAAGGTTCCATTAATCATCCCTCTAATGGAAACACTTGTGTCTGATCGCTGAGCAGTGGACACAGGCATAGTCTTGGGCATGCACTGAACAAGAAGCCCAAGGGAAGCCTAGCTGAAAAGTTTGGGAAAGCAAGGATGCCTTTTTAAAATAAACTTTGGAGAGGTCAGCAGGACAGCAAGGGGTCAGCACCAGGCAGCCAGTGGGTGGATGGCACAGGAGAAAGACAACAACACTTGTCATTAATTATATCTGTTGGAATGCTACACATTTCCCCCCCCAAGTGGTAGTACTCCAGACATCCAAGCACAATCTCTCCCACGTCCTACTCGACCCCAGGCAGGGCACATGCCAAGAAGCTTTCACACACTATAAGCCAAGAAGTAGCTAATACAAGCGGAGGTTAAAGAATTTAAATTGTCCCTCCACTTTGAGACATTTTTTCTCCAGTTTAAGACATCATCTCATAACTGTCTCCTCTACCAGTGAAATACATATTCTCTTAGAGCTAGATATGTCTAGATTTCTGTGCCCAGCCTCAAGCTGACAAAACTCTGACTTTCTTTGCAGAGGCGTAGCTACTGGGAACTGAACTGCTCAGAACAAGAAATCCACTCTTAGAACTTATCCTGCAAGATACTAATACCATGTACCACTTAACAATGCCTAGATGTATCTGATCTGCAGAGATGTTTTCTCATAAAAACATTTTTTCAAAGTCTCTGCAAATGTGAAATGTGTTACTGAAGCAATGCTCTTGCAAAACTTTGAATTAGCCCTGTTTATATGGATAATTGTTTCATGAGGACTAATATCTTCTAATAAATCCCCCAAGAAATTGTTGACTGGGGATGAAATGGCAGGCTAGTAATTCATAGATCCATTCTCACTCAGTAAGGATGCAGTCAAAGTTCATTGTCTATTGTGAGCAGAAGGAAACAAGTATCTCTGGAGTGCAATTTATCCCATCCTATATAGATAGGTGGGAGGAATAATGCTTCCCTCTGTACTTTCACTATAGAGAAACCCATAAGACTATCCAAACCTAGAAGTGTTATAGTTGTTTGAAAGGTATGCAAGATGTTTTAGTGATTATATAGTTTATGAGGAGGCTTTGGGTATTAGAACTCCAGCACAGTAGCTGTAAATCATGGAGTGGTATTACCTCTCCACATTGTGAAAATTCCTGCCCATTTCTGCAGTGGCCTGAGATGTCTTAAATTAAGCTAGTGGGGCTCTTTAGTGTATATGGAACAAAAAGGTAGAATCTGGGGGCAATCATGTGGGAAGAGAGTGGGGTGTCTGCTATAGACTGCAGAGCCCTGTTTCACACTAATGGAACTAGACAGAAATAATGACTTGAGCAAGATTGATATGGATATACTAAGCCTGGCTAAATGAGTTCTGAGTATTAAATGCAGAAAAAATTAAAAGCTTGCAGTGGGACCACTGGAAATGCTTTTCTACTCTGTGGTTTAAGGAAAAATTCCCCCATGATGCATGGAAACCCCCTATCCTAAATTCATCTCTTTAAGTCCGCAGTAGAAAATAATTTATCTTTTGGTAGAGAGCAAGGAGATCTTGTAGAAAGATATCTCTTGTAGAGAAAGATAACTCATTCAACAGATAAAAAACCCACTGTGAATGCATTTTCATTTGAATGATGCATCAAACAGGGACTGTTCAAATTGAGTCAAATTACTGTCTGCCAGTTCAGCATCCAAGATGGGCTTTGAAACCACAGCTTCAGAGCCCAAATTAAGTCACTAAATATTTTTGAGAGCTTTCATTTAACTTTTTCTCTGCAGTTTTCAAGTGTTCATACAGTCATAAAAAAAGGGCTAAAAAAGGCTCACTCTACAAACAGAAAAATATTGTGGAAGGAAACATGTGCTGAGGTAAGGCTCAGTCTCCACAGGAAAATATTAATCATTTTTTACTGAAAAAAAAGGAGAAAAGTACCCACTGCTGCAAAAATCATAGCAGTGTAAAAGTAACTTGGTCAGGTGGTTAAAAATCTCCAGTGACCCAAAATGTTTGGCACTCTGAGGTCCCTTCTCCAATCACAGCATTGAACAAGAAAGGTAAGAATAGAAACTAAGTAACACATAAGAATTCGAAAAGCAACCCTTCCTGCCTTCCCCTCAGTAAGCAACAACAAACAAGCCAAATAACGGGTCTGGTTGTGTTGATTTAAACCATTTGCAAAACTGCAGTTCTGAGTTGTGTTTGTATTAACCAGAGACCGGATGCCAGGCTTCCTTTCCTATTTTGAGAAATTCATCATAAGTAGAAACTGCATCTACAGGAGATTGGAGAGAGAGGCCTAAATCACAGTGCAAAACCAAGCACTACTCAAAACCCCAAAAAAGAAGTGAAGAAAAGACCTGACTGAATTGTCAGTGTCAAAAAGAAGCACCCTCAGGCAGAAGAATTCATTCCTCAGGTTTCATCTGAGACCTCATTATGGAAGCAAGTTGGCACCACATCTCAGCACAGTTGCTTCAGTTTAGCTCCTTTCCCTCACTGAAATTATGTATTGGTTTTCCTTTCTGTATTACTTGGCTCAGTGATGAAAGCTATAGGTTAGTGAGACTTCTGTTCCATTGCTATAAGCCCCATACATGCATCAGTTCATAAAGCCATCTGGGTTGATGCAGTCTGAGCTCCTGAATGTCCTGCTGTGCCAGTGCTGTCCTTGTGTGTTAATCAGACCCTGCTACACAAAATTTTAGAGAAATTTACTAGCTTCTTTCAATGGATAAGCATTTTTCTGCTCAGAACTTATCCTTTGGCATTGGAATTTTCGTACCCTCAGGTTTTTGCTATTGGTTCTTGTTATGCTAGATCAGAGTCCCTTAGGAATCAACATTTTTTTCTTTGTAAGTACTTTGACAGAGTCAAGTCAGGTCCCAGTTTTTTCCTTTAGATATTAAACCAAACAAGCTTTCAAGTCTCACACCCCAAATGGCATTTCCTCCTGCTTCCTCCAGCAAATAATTTTTTGTGGCTTTTTTCTGAACTTACCTCAGTGTTTCCATTTCCTTTTAAAATGCTGACATGAGGACTAGAAGAATTCTTCCAGCATCAGCTTGACCAGTGGCCAATGACATGTACAAGGATATACCTTGCAACTCATACTTACTATTATCCATGACATTTGTGGTCAAGTACTGTAACGAGAACTCTCATTTAGCTGCTCATCTTGTATGACCCCTGATCACTCACTTACTTCCAAGATAAAATTCTCCATTCTGTCTGCTCTGAGCTCTTTTTCCTTGATGATTAATTGTGCATTTAGCTGTGTCAGGATGGACTTTGTTGAATCAGCTAGACTTACCACATTGAATTCCACAACTTGCCACCATTTAACACTCTGTTGGTCTTTGTGCTATCAGCAAACTTTGTCAAGAGATGATTTCATGCTTACTTCCAGACCACTGATGACCATGCTGCATATAACCCAAGACTGAAAACTAAAAGTGAATTTGGAAGTGTTTATTCTGTATGGTGTAGAGATAGACTTTATCATGTACTAGAACAGATTTCTCAGGATAACTCAGGAAATGTTATATATATAAAATAAATAAAAAGTCAGGTCACATTTTCTAGTCTCCAGTTTTGTCTGAAATAGTGGTATGATTGAGGTGGAGATATTTATATGTGCCAGGAAGATATTGCAGGTCAAGCTATCTGATTTCTGTGCAGATTAGGTACGTGGACACTCATTTTTGAGCCTAGTACATGGCATGCTCAAAATCCACAGCCTTCTCACACTTCTTTGGCAGATTAGGTCTTGAACTCTGTATATTAGTCTGCTGTTTTCTCAACAGAGCTAGCAAAGGAGAAAAAAAAATAAAAAAGGGTATATCTAGCCCACAACTTTTTTATAATGTGAGAATGGAGTTGAATATTGCTAGCAATATAAACTATCCAACTTTGAAACTAGGAGATTTCAGTACTATACACCTTGTTGGTGCAGAATACTGTACTCTGCTGAAATGAAATATTTGAAAGTGTCCAAAGAGATTTTGTCTACTTGGTGGGTTGACCCTGGCTGGTAGCTAAGCCCCATATGGCTGTTTGTTCAGTCCCACCCCAGCGGGGTGGTGGAGAGAATTGTAACAGCAAAAGTGAGAAAAACTCATGAGTTGGTAAAGATGGGTTAGTAAGTGAAGAAAAGGAGACAAAACTAAGTGATGCAAAAACAACCACTCACCACCTCCTGCAAGCAGACCAATGCTCTGCCACTTTCCAAGTGATGGTTACCTTGGAAAAACTCCCCCCTTACCCCATTTTATTGCTGAACATGACATTGTATGACATGGAATATCTCCTGTGCCAGTTGGGGGTCAGCTGTCCCAGCTGTGTCCCCTCCCAACCTCATCCTCACCCCAGCCTGCTTGGGTTGATGCAGAGAAACAGAGAAGGCCCTGATACTGTGTGAGCACCATTCAGCAACAGCTAAAACAGTGGTGTGTTAGCAATGATGCTTCACCACAAATCTGAACCCCAGCCTTGTACAGGCTGCTATGAAGAAAATTAACTCCACCCCAGCCAGCTCCAGTATGCTACTGGGCAAGACTGGAGTGATAGCAGGTACTGAAGTCATGATTATGAAGGCAAGTGGTCAGACTGCTAACAGCACTGCTCCAAGTAGATACTTACCTCACTTGGCTGTAGCATACATAGAGTTATAAACAGCTGTATGCCCTGAATTCAACAGCCCAAGACTGTATGTAGGTTATTACAATCAGCAGAGATATCAATGCCTACCTCCTTTAAACAATATTGTGTTTCTTTCAAGAAAAGAAAAGATATCTGCAAAATAAATGATAGGACTATTTCCACTCGAGACAGGTTTTCTTAGATAAGTTGTGCTTCAATGTACTTAAGGTCCTTTTTTTAAAAAAAGATATAAATATTAACTTATTCATCTTTATTGCCTTGCAGTCTTAAACTTCATGCTCTGTTTGCTTCAGCATTTGAAAATAGATTATTTCAAAGTCATAATGTTATGAATAGTTCCACAGATTACCCTAAAAGAGCTCATTTAAAACATTCAAACTGCTTGAAATTATTTAGAGTGGTCTTACTTAGATGTAAAAACAGTAACTATCCTTATATCTTACTCTTTTATTAGCTTACCAGTTCATTTTAATTCTCAAAACTCACATACTTAGATACTACTCACTGTATAGTAGCAGCCTGCACTGTCTCATTGACAGGATATTAAAATACCCTGCATTCTGTTTCCATTCAGTGTAGAAAGGAATCTAGGTCTGTTGCATCCAGAAATGGAATTAAGTTATCAGAAAATATTGATTTCAACCTTGAGAAATGTTGTGGCTTTGATGAAAAATTTAATTGTGAAATGAAGTTACAATAAGATATAATGTTATCTATTCATTTAAAATAGAGTATTAGAAATATGAGACAACATTAAGTACTGAAAATTCAGGTTTCTGCATCATCCTCACTCAACTGTGATGTTATTACTGGCCCAAACCACTTGGTTTTGTTCCCATGGCTTAGCTAAAAGTTTGTTTGTTGATATATGATCCCAGAAAAGTCACTCTCTGAATTGGGATAGGAAAACAGCTTAGAAATCCAGCCCATTCTTTGGAAAGGTTTTGTAAAAGCTCCATTGCTTTGGTCAGACTTTTGTGTCTGGGCTCATAATCTGGGAATGGTAAAGACATGAATCCCCCCAAATTATTATTTTAGATAAAGTGACCTGTTCTCAGGCTGTTACTCCAACCAGGGAGGCTGGCAAGAGATATGAGGGATATACCTGTCTATTATACTATAGCTGAAGTACTTTGGGTATTCTGTCTTATAAATGCCCAGTTTAAGAAGAAAAAATAAGGACCAGGTAATCCATGAATTTAAGTGATGTTGGGATCACATTATGAGCAGAAACCTTTGGACCTTTCTAAGTTTCACATTCCATTGTCTGGAGCATTTCCTTGACTTATTTCTTGCAGAGTTCAGCATGCTGAACAATTTGAAGTTTGAGGGAGGAAGATTTTGATACAACAGATTTATTTGAGAACATCAAGTGGGAAAACAGCCACATCCCATAGATCTTCAGAGCTCTTCACAGTCAGACCCAGCATTCACTTTGGTGTCTAGTCCTATGGTCTGCATTGGAGCAGCTTCTGCCTTGCAGTTCCCAAATGCCACAGGAGCAGGGACCCTCTGCCTGCTCTGGGGGTCACGATGCAGTTCTTCCCCTGTCCCATGCACTTGGATTGTGTCCAGGGAAATTCAGGATAGGGAGAAGGCAAGAAGGAGGGATGCTGGGCAACCACTTCTTGTCCCTCTCTGAGGCTGGGAGATAGCCGAGTGTCTACCAGTCTCAGGTGCTTAAAAGTACTCCTCAAAAATAGTAAGCTCAAATATTTTTCCCAGTAATTCTATCAAATGTATCAGACAGCTGGAGAACATAGTACATCTTAGTAATCTAACCTTACAGATTGAAAATTACATTATTTTGAATTTTACTCTTTTCTAGACCTACTGGAAAGAGGATATGCTGCATCCAAGGTTTCCACATGAGAAAAAACATCAAAACACAAGTATTTAGGCAAAGGAGCTCTGTCTTATAACAAGTCATATGCAGTTCTCATTATTATTCATTGACAGTGTCCATCCTCAATGAAAAATTTTAAATTACTTATTAAGTATGAAGGAAGTACACAGGATGGTTTTCAAAAATGGCTTTGTGTTCTTCCATTTAATATTAAATACAGTTTTCTTTTCTTTTCTTTTTTTCCATACAGAAAGAAGCACCACGTCTTTATGTTTTCTTGTAATATTTTTTCTCACTAGTTTTGATGAAACTTCACTACTTCTGATGAAGGAGGAAATGGATGTGCCAACATTTGATGCTGATTCAGAAGCACCCACCACATGTTGTAAAAGCTGATGCCTAAAAGGGATTATGTGTTCCTTGAACTATTATATACTTAAAGAGATATGAATAAACTTTCAAATTCCAAAATGGTTAGAAAAATAGAAATACTCCCACAGAAAAGGAAAAAAATAAAAGAGAATTAAAAAAGCAAGTTGATGAAATGGAACCAATTCACGCCAAATTTTGCCAGCATATTTCATATGAATAAGATGTCAGATGTCCTGGAGTTATTTATACAACTAGTCTACAAGCAAGAACTGTCATCTCTATTAGGAAAAAAAAATGGGTTTCATCTACTTATTTTTTAGCTCCAGAACATTTACAAACCTGTAGAATAGTCCAAAGAGTAATCCAAAAAGACTGTCATGTTCAGTAGATTATGCAGTCAGAAGCCCAGTTTGTTCTGCTATAATTTAGAGCATCACTGAAGCTAAGTCATGCTAGAGACTGTGCAGATTATACATGATGTGCAGTCTTCTTTGATGTTAACCTCTAGATCTTAGTTCAGAGGGTGAAAAACATCTGAAAGTAGACCAACTTTTCAGAGCTTTCCTAGTCAGATATGGTCAGATGTGATGTTTCCTTCTCACTGAGTCTGGTTTCATTGTCTCTGAAATACATTTAATAGCTTCAGGTCACCAGTGAGTTTTTGATAAGTATAAATCTCTGTCTTGCTTTGAAAGGTGAAGACAGAAAGAGAAGTAAAGTTAGACCCTTAACTTCAGTAGTCCTTGGCACTTAGTGGAAGATATTTTTTAATCAGCAGAGAACCGCAGTGGCTAAAAGTCTAAATGTAACAATCTAGGAATTACTGAACTAAACTACTTCATAATATATTGCAGTAAAGTAAGCTTTATTGCATTTTTCTCTTTCAAAGCAAATCTGCCTTAGGCATACTATTTTTGACAGTGTAGAGTACATCCTCCATAAACCCCAATTCATATGGTAAGCTCTTATTCTTAAATCCAATTTTATCCTTATTTTGGGGGAAAAACTAAAGATAAGGATCAGTTTCTACACTTGCCCTTAGCTGCTTCAGAAAAAGGAATGCAAACTGACAAAGCTTCTTTATTTCTAGTTATTATTCTAATTACTGATCCACAGTTTGGATCATGATTGCTTCTATTTATACTGTGAGCCTACACATTGCACTATTTCTGCATGACTGCTTGTCAAACAGACACCTCAAACAACGATAAACAGCTCCCTTTCACAATTAGAAATTCAGAATTTTTCAAGGGAAACAAGAAACATATTTTTTTAGACAGAAGGCAACTGAGCTGCAGCATGGAGCTGTATACTTCAAATTTAGCTAAAGAGACAGCTAGAAGTAAAACAAAGTCCTAAAACAAAGAGCAGGGCTCACAACACATAAAGTAAACTTCTTAACAAAGCAAATTTACAGAAGTGAAACAAATTTTTTAACATGCACTGCAGCCAATGTGCACAGATGTACTTTACAAGTACTTCAAATGACCCTCTCATGACTAAAAGGTTACCCAGAATTAGCATGAAATTAATGTTTTTGGTTTTTACTTGGAAGAAAAACAAAATTCTATATAGGTAGTTCTGCCTCTGTTTTGAAGGGTCATAAGAAAGAGGATGAATGAGAAACAACCATCTTTCATTACAAACAAGCCAACATGTCTTGTTATAAACATATCTTGTTATAAAGCCTTTAGACACAGTACAGTTAGGACAAGAAAACCTTCACATCATGGCATGTTAGGAAACGAGGCAGCTAAGCCGAAGTGACAGTCAAGTTTCCATTTGAAAATTAGGGAGGGCTAATGGGGAGCAGTGACACAAACTGTTTTTAGCCTCTGCATAAGAACCTGATGTGCCAGTGACATGCCCTACAGGTCTGACACACAGCCTGCTCTGCGGGATAACCTTCCTCCTTCACACACTGTGGAGCAAAGCAGCAATAATGAATTTCTCCAAAGTTTTTCAACCCCAACGAATCTGGGCAGAAAGAAAGGCACAAATTATTTGAAGAGAGCAGTACTTGATTTCCCTCTGAGGAAGCTAATGGAAGGAGGTCCACTAGTTAAGAGCCTTCTGCAGTGAGAGCCCTCCAGCTCAATGGGCTGCAGTCAGCATGGGATGCTGAGCACATTTCAAGTTGCACCCTGAATCATGCAAGCATCCAAGAGTTCAAGCAGTCATCTCAAAGATTTGCACATAAACCACAGCCACACAAAAAAGAACATCAGAGAATATGGCAAGATTTTTAATTGCTTCAGAGGCATCAGGGAACTTTACAGGCAAACACAAAATATTATCCAATGCTACAAGGCTATTTGTAAAATAGCACTATCACACTGTGGGACTGGTCCTGCTACCCCTCTCCTTCTGCTTAACTCCCTGCTGAGAATCTGAATCTAAATGTGATGGCATTTATTGAAAAATACCAGCAGAGAAAACATAGAGCTAGAATTAGAAGATGCTGACCTAAGCGTAATTCCCTCAGAAACTATCAAGGGTATATGTACACAATTAGAGTATTTTGCAGGTTCAGATGTCTCCTGCTGTCTACCCAGTATATCTGCTCCAGCTGAGCAGTTTCAGTAAAGTGAGCATGCTCCCCAACAGGTGATGTGACACCTGAAAAATTCTCCTCTTGTCCTCCCTCTTCCTCCCCATTCATCCTGCACGAACAGCCATCCCTGAATATGCTATCTAATCCTAGAAGCATCTTTTAGGACCAACTTGCTGCCAGTTTTGGTCAGACATCTGCTTTATCTTACCCTTTACTCAGGGCTTAGAGTCACACCCACTCTGAGTGACAGCACAAAGCAAACTGCATTACCCCATTAATCTATGTGACTGTCACAAAGATTCACAGTGTGGCATGTGGCAGTAAGGTTAATGTCAGACCTTCTGTTCCAAAAGCAAATGTCCCTTACATTTCAGATAAAGGAAAGACTTTGTTTATAACTCAACTACATCAATAGTTATGCAGATATTTCTTTTGCTGCCAGTTGCTGCTCAGGCAGCTCTCAGCTCCTTTTCTCTCCACTCCCCCATTGCCATCCCAGCCCCTGTGTTGCTTCATTAATTATACTATTTTCTATCAGGACATATCAGTGGCCTGCCTACAGTTAATTTGCCAGGGAAAAATAAGTTATATTTAATATCAATTAATTTTTCTCACCTCATCCCTCTGACAGGCCTGAAGAGTAGAAGGGGTGGCACATCAGGCATATCCACGTTAGTGTCACCGCTGACAGATGGTCTGTGCAACCATGCCCAATGAACTACATTGGGAAGATGATTCATTGGGAAGAGTAATTCAGTTATGCAGGGTGACTCACAACAGGAAACACAGGTTTGTTGTGGAATAGAGCAACCATTCTGTTCTACAGAATACCAATAGTTTGGCATGCTGGCTGAGCCAATCTAACACTGTGCCCCTGGTCTTCCACCACCGTAGGCACCTGATCCATCCCCCAGGTAGAACCATAGATCTATTCACACATTTTTTCAGGGTTCATTTTTTTCCAAGTCCAGACCTCAGAACCCAGTGCCTGTGTGGGGAGGTGTCTGTGCAAAGGAGCCAGAGTGACCATGGAATTGGTAGCAAAATGGCAGGAGAGGGATGAGACCTCCTCTTCTGGTAGCAGGTAGCAATTAAGTTAGTCTTGCTTTAGTGTCAAACTACATAATGACTAATGAAACACAAAGAACTACTATGTGTCTGTCAGTCAAACCTCCAGTGAGCATAAAAGGGTAAGAAGGTTCATAGTCCTGCCTTAACCTGGTGGCACGTGTTACAACTGGGCAAAGAAAGTGGATTAATTTCTGCTGAGCTGGGAGTTTTGGGAGGATAAGAGGCATGGCTCATTAACTCTGCTAGGTGTAAGGGAGGAAAGGTGGCTTTTCACCTCGGGGCTTATGTAAACAAAGAAATTTGCAGGAAAGTGCTTTAAGCAGTCAAGCTTGAGAGGAAATATCAAACTAAAGTTTGCATCTTAGCTGTCTTTTTAACTATGAGTAGAGATACACTCTAAGGAATTTACACATACAGGATTAATTCTGTTTAGTCTCCATCCTCTGCAGTTCATTATGTTTTCTAGCCTTTTATCAGTTCTTTGATAAAAGGCTTCTGAAATACATCTTCTCTCATTTGGTGGTTTGACAATACAGAGACTTTGGCAGTAATACCTAGTATAGCTAAGAGATGTTGATTGGGCATCCCACTTAGCCTGAGATTCCCCACTTCTAAGTCCCTATGAACTAAATGAGAGAACCAAGTTACACAGATGAAGAATATCTTGAATAAAATATTATGGTGCTTGGAAACATACTCTGCTACTCTGAGAACTCAGATCTAGTAGAAGGTGACCCTGGCCATGGCATGGGGGTTTGAACTGGATGATCTTTAAGATCCCTTCTAATCCAAACCATTCTATGATTCTACAATGATTCTATGATTCTATGAATATAGACAGGGGGAAAATAACAACAAAAATAATTAGAGTAAATTGAAGGGGAAAAAAATTATTTATCTCTCTTACACACCTTGCCCACATCACAGTCTCAGCTGGGGGTGTCCTCTGCACTGTACAGAAAACAGCTCAGTTCCCAGAAAGAGAGCAGACAGCTGCCTGACCATATAGCTTGTCATCTGGGAGAAGACTTGGATTTAATTTTATTCTATTATGCTTTTTGTCTATGCTATCTAATTTTATCTAAAATTTTATTTTCTAAATATACAAACAGTATTGGGTAATTTTAAGGTGTAAGGTAAGATATATTTAGAATTATGCCACGATTAATATGATAGTAGCCTAATTGTTTGTGTGGTGACTCATAGCTTTAGCACCTTACATTTAATCAGAACCCTGGAGGTTTCGTCACCTATTTTTAAGTTGGTAACACTTTGACTGCTCAAAACTTTAAAGACCTATTTAAAGCCAAAAGGTCCAGTGAATTTCATCCCAGCTTTTGCGGGCTTCACAGAGGGTCGCAGGAACTTGGATCACTGTCCATGGATGATGCTCTGGGTAGCCAGTGGTGCATCTATGGATGCCACAAACTTTATGGGTATAACCTGAAAGGTCATCATGAGCTTGAGCAGACTTCAGTGTGAGAGGGGCAACAATTTATTTAGCTTTTGTATCCTGAAAATAAGTCTAGTAATACACTGACCACTCAGTTACTTGCTGACAGAACTGGAAGTGGACTCAAAACTAAGTGCTTCAATACTGGTGACATGTTTTCTCCCAGACAAGTTCCATTAAGCCACTTTTATTTTTTATTTCCTTTAATTGAAGAGTTGGGGCTAAACTACTGCTATTACAAATGGGATGAAACCATGACTTCTCTGTTGTGGAATCCAGCCCTCCAAAGTTTAGGCGGTAATTCCAGGTTGTTTTCTTATCCTGTATTGCTTATTCACCTGTTACCAGCCCCACAATGTTTGCATTCAAGAGAGAAAAATTTGCTTGATTCCTACCTCTCAACAAAGAGAAATTAACTGGCTTGCTTGCAACCATGCATGAAGACATTAGACCCAGCTGCTGTATATCTACAGCAGGCCTCAAGTTAAGATTAAAGCAGTGCACAGTGCCAAGTAAATTGACCAAACCAGCAGTTTTCTCTGGAAAGAATACTGAACAGAACTGTAATATACCTCCTCTGATTCTCTTGCGTCAGCACTAAAGATAACATTAGGTATTTGCTTCACATCATTTACAAAAGAAAAAAGAAAAGCTTGCATGGGAAAGTGCAGCAAGGAGCTGAAGTGGCAAGACTGGTGGAATGCTGGTTTGTGGGAAGGAATCTAGGAAAGAAATAGTGAGGGGCATCAAGGCTCTTCCTTTGGCATTCACTGTCTCCAGGGCTAGATCACACAGCAGTGCTCAGGTTTAAGGAGAACAGACTGCACAAAGCAGTTTGGGACAGGCTCCTCATCCTTGCACAACCTTACCCCAGGAGAGACCTTGCACAGGGTAAGGATTTTATACCAGTTCCCCATGCAAGCACAGCACCAGCAGCAGAAAGTCCTATGTCCCACCAGCATCCTCACCTGCCACCCTTTGGCTGCAATTCCATGTGGTCCCAGCTCCAGTAGCTGGTGTGGCTCTGCTGGCAGAGATTGGCAATGATGGCACTGAGGTTCTGTAATGCTGGCACCTGCCTACCCAGACCCAAACTTCCAAGTTCCTTCACAGGTGCCTCCTACAGACATCACATTTGAAGAGCTGTCAATCACCCCTGCCCCGGGGCGAGATTCGTGCAGGTGAACTGCAAGTGAAATATTTTCCCCTACTAATCCCTAGTAGTTATTGAGGGCTCTCTTTAAACAACATAAAAAGTCACTGTGTCAAACAAAAATGGTACTAATTTCTGGATGTGAGGTGAAAGTTAAATGTCACTTCCTAATAATTATGTATCTTGAAGAAGAAGAAGAAGAAGATAGAATTGGTGACCTGTTCTTTACCTTTAGTTTTCTTTGAGCTCTCTGTTCCTTGGGACAGCAACAGCCATGGGAATCATGGCTCTTTAGAGCCCAGAAGTTCCATAGCCCAGCAAATCTGCTGTTCCATTGCAAGTGGTTATGATACAGCAAACAAAGAATGGCAGGAAAGCTGAGCATGGAACAGCCAAGAGCAGCAGGGACCAAAGGACACTCCAGCTCCCTGCTTCGGAGGAGAGAAAATGGGACAGGCAAAATCTGCCTGCTAAGTAAGGTCTGGAGATGGCATCATCAGTGGGGACTTCTTAACCTGTACTGAAGCCACTTGTGAAACCTAACCAAGACGTGGTTGGGAGTGCATTAAAGTTCAGATATTCATAGTTCAGCTGATCTGTTGAGCCATGTACTTGCTCTTCTTGCCAATAAAATTGTAAGGATCTAGATACTAGGGATTTTACATGAGAGAAAGATCTTAATGAATTCAACATGGCACCTTAATGTTGCTTATTTTATATGACCACTCAAACACACATATTTTAAAAACATAAATGGATTCCTTCTGTGGAGAAACAAAAATATAACTATTGGACCTCTGTTAAAAAACAGCTTATGTGGCAATTTTTAGTGAGATTTGGTTTAAAAATGAACTATGCACATAGAAAAAATACATCTTTTTTCTAAGGAGAGACTTACAAAGAGCCTTATGAAAACTAGCTATGCATTGGAGCCAAATACTTCACAAAAAGAACTTGGAAACAAAATATTGGTATTCTTTTTTGGATTACTCTCAAACAGAGGCTTACTCTCAAACAGTATGCAGCTCTTTCATGATATGGACAATTGCCTTGGGACTGAGAAATCAATTGTGCAAAGTACTAAAAAGATTGCAGATCAGCACTTTGTGGGATACAGCCAACACTCTTTTTGGGACCACTTAGTTGCTGAGACACCCAGACTGACTTAGTGCTACTGATGTGTTTCAAATGTTAAACGTGATCTGCAGATCTGAACACTACTTTATTAAATGATGGTTCCTTCAAGGATCTAGAGAGAAATCCTTTTAGCTGTCTGCAACAGACCAGTGTCTCCAAGTACACAAAAATTCAAGGAAAAGCTGTGGATTTACTTTATAGGTGAAGGTATATGCATCATGCAAAACTGTGCATTAATGGAAACAGTTAAATCTATTGTTTGGGAGTGGATTAATTAACTGTATAGAGAAAATACTTATGAAAAATAAGCAGGTAGATGTTTGTGACTTAAGAAGATAGAGGGTCCATGTATGGACATTTGATAATGTCTTAGATTGTTTAATTATTCAGAGCATCTTAATCACCTTTTTTTTTTTTTTTTTTTTTTTCCTCTCTATTCAGCTGCAATACTTCTGAAACAAGCTAATGCTTCAAGATTAAAGCAGTGTTCCAGATGAGTAACTATAGAGTCCAAAAAATTTATGGTGCAGATTTAGAAAGGATTAGCAAGAGTAGCTGTGTCAGTGCTGGTTGACTTTCAAATATCTGCCCATTGCTTAATTTTTCAGAAAATACTTGCTTGATTCTAACAAAGTCAGTTTCTCTTATGACTTTTTTTTTTTTAAACCAAAGAACCTACAACCATTGTCACTTGAAAGTCTGTCCTCTCCTCCCATTAATGCTTTTTGATAACTACAATTTTTACATTTGTAATTGTCAATAGTGAAACAGCAAAGAGAGTTGCTAAAAGTTAATCTGGTCACCAAATAAATCATTGGTATGGCACTTAAATAGCTTAACTGTTGGCATGCTTGATTTTCATGCTCTGATAAGATTTTGGCATGATCCTTTAATTATTCTTGCAAAGAATGCAAATAATTAAATCACAAAGCACTCCATTTTCTTGGTATTGCTCCCAAAGGCAATATGACTATATGCAAAACATCACTATTGCCATTACAGTGTAAATAAGGCAGTTAAACCCTATGTAAAGAGACAAAAAGTAAATCACTACAGTGTATGAACTCTGCAAAAACTAAGTGGTGAGGTTCCCCATCCCCTGAAAACTGGGAATAATAAAAACCACTTTCAAATGCCCATATAAAGGGTGAAGAAGTAAGAGGCTTTCCTTATGGAGTTCCTTAAACTCCCTTCTACAGCACAATTGGCTTTGTGTGTGTTTGGGGAAAAGGGGTTCAAAAGCTTTGTGAATTATTCAAGAAATCTAGAAGTATTACAGAGCACATGGCTCAGAACACTTTGTCCCTGGCTCAGAGCCTGTGCTCAGTAGCACAGGCTGAAGGGAAGCATATTCTGAGGCCCTATAGCTGGTGCCTACTGGTGATTATTTTCTTTACTCAGATCTTCAGTACCCACTCACCTTCTTCCCTCACTGCCAGTGTAGGTGCAAAGGAGACATCTTCTCTGCATTCCTTCTCCATTACCATGCTCCCTCTCTCCAGTCTGATCTCTCATAGATTAGGCAGAAAAGGCAAACATGGAAAATTCTGGGTAATAAGCAGAAGTCACCACCTACTTGTTGTTCTGATACTGTTGTATAGATTCTGAATGATGACTGTGGTAAAGAAACACATATACATGCTTAGTGTGCCCTTGGAGGAAGCTCTGGGCAGCTCCCTTTCCAGCATACAAACTTAAATTATGTGTCTGAGATAACTTACTCTATCTGCTTACATGCCATCTGTCTGCTGCCAAGACAGCCAAAGCCTGTGGAAAAAAACTGAGGCTAGGAACCCAGTATAAAATTATAGCTTATTTTGTAGAGTTTCAAGCCCTTGATTAGACATAATCCATAAAACTGTAAAACCAAAGGCTGAGAAACCTGGAGGCACTGGCTATGAGACTGTGTATGCAATCTTAGTATGGCATTATCTTTAAATACATGCTCATTCCATTCCTGTCCAAGGTGAATCACAAGATGGACATATTTGAGAGTGTAGCTCTTTTCCAAACTTGTCCCACCACAAACATAAGGAAGTTGGCTAGTTGTAAGAATGTTCTGAAAAGCAGCACAGTCCACTAAGTAGAGCACTGCATCGGGGTTTATTCATCCAGGTTTGAGCCTGGCATGGTGACTGTCTTTTAGCAAGATGCTGAGCATCTTGGTGGCTCATTTCCCTATCTGTAACATAAGGAGAATGATAACAGCTTTCTTGGTAAAGTATTTGAGATACCACAGTGAAAAGTGCTATGCAATAAGCAGGTCTCTCTTTTGAGAGACAGGAGTTACACACCTCATACAACCTTCCCTTGTCAGTGGAGACGGAAAAAAATTCCACACCTTTCAGTTTAAACAAATCTAAGCATTCCTAGTCCTTGGATCACACCTGGAACTATTTATTACTAAGATCTGATCCTGTGATGGGATTAGTTCAGCCTCAGTGTTACAGTAACTCCACTGTGGTTTCAATCTTGTAACAGGGAATAAAAATACATACTTCTGGAGTTATGTTTCATATTAGATGGTGAACATATTTGTATGAGCCCTCATTTTCCCATTCAGCTTCAGAGGATCCCATTACAGAGTTTTGTATGGTTATTTTCTACTTCTGCATTGGGTCAAGCTTTCCCCAGGGTACACTTCTAATTCATGGTCTTCTACATTATTATTACCCTTTTGACCTAAACGATTAGCCAAAGTTTGAGGCCCTCAGGGCTGTTTCTATTAGGCAGAGAAAATTATGAAGTCAACCATCTTTTAGGGATATCTAGTTAAAAAAACACCTCCAACCAAAGTCACCCGCCCTCAACTTCACTCCTTGAATCCTTGTTTCCTTGAGTGTAGAAGATATACACAACAACAAATCTCTGCCATCCCTTCTTCAAGCCATTTTAGATAGCACTCAGACCTTTGTAGGACTATTGTGGTGCTTTTATCTTTTTTTTTTTTTTTTTCACTTTCTTCCTTTGATTCTTTTGCTACGCTTTTTCTCCTAATTTATCTGATTTTCTTTCTTTTCCTTTTGTCCTTTTTCAGATATGCCCATTCTCCAAAGAACTTTATTTAATACCCTTCTTCCATCTAGTTCAAATGCCTGAGTGTCCCTGCACATGCTTTTGTTTTGGGAGCTGAAATGTACCTGAGGTTAGGGTGGAGACTGCTCTTGTTTGAACTCCTCCTAGCATGAGCCTGTTCCTTAAAAGAAGGATGTAATATTCCCCAGCTTCCATGGTATTTCTCCCAAAGATGTATGCCAAAAGGTTGGATTTTTCAGAATGCTGTGGACACCTTTCTGGTTTGCCAGCTCCAGGAGTCTGCAGACAAACCAACACTTCTGCTGGTTGTGCCAGTCGTCTGAATGTGAGTGAAGGCAGCAGTCCTGTCCTCCCCCAGTCTCATCTCCCTCTCCTTGCAGGATCAACAGCTGCAATAGCTCAAGGGAAAGCCTGGTAGAGGGTCAGGAATGAGAAGCCAAGAGTGGGGGGTGGGGAGGCAGGATGGTGCTTTTGGCATTGGTGTCAGCACACCTGGCTTGAAATATCCCTGAAAATGCCCTCGTCCATTGAAATCTCCCTGTGCCACGTGCAAGAAGAAATGTTTGTAGGCATCAGCAGCTGTCAGTTCTGGTCTGAGACTTTGCACAGAGTCTATCCAAATTCTGTAGCACAATATGGGAAATCAGTGAATTTTTTAATTATGACGTGATGAACATAAAGGGTCTCAAATCTTACTAGCCAGTGTATTTAAACATCTATGCAAATGAAATAGAGAAAATAATAGGAAACGTGCTAATGATGAGTTCTACTTTGATCTTGCACAGACACAAGGGGTTTTTAGTTTGTCATAGCCTTTGTAGTTGGAACCCTTAACAATTTTAAGACTGTAAGAATCTCCAAAAAACACCTATGAAAGTGGAGTACAATCAAAAGCATGACTTGCCCCATGTTAATGGTGGTACCTGTGGCAAAGCACCCTTGTGCCCACATCCGTATCTCCTAGCCCATCTGATCACAGTGCTTCTCTCACAATCAGAGTCCATCTGTTATCTTCAGATGTTTTCCCCCTGTGTGAGTAAGCTAAAAAAACAGCCAGAGACAAGCACACCAGAAATGCCCTTCTATTATTTCCTCTTGCAGATGAACATCTTCAAATAAATCTCCCTCACTGGTTCTTCAGGCAACGCAGCATTCCCTAAACTACTTAAGCAGTTGTGCTATACCTATAACCCCAATCTGTAACACAAATATTGGAGTGGGAAAAGCATGCATAAAATCTATATTAACACATTAATCTCAAAAGGACATTTGGCTAATACAAAATTCAGCATCATCTTCATTGATGTTTCAGGGAAATAAAGTTGTAATGAATTGCAGCAAGGCAAAGTACTAATGATTGAATGAGGCTATGCAATTAAGATGTAACTTTTTAAATCACCTTTGAGGTTAAACCTAGAAGAATTATGAGTAAAAGGGCAATTAAATGACAGACTTTTCAATCTGAGGTCTCCTCATCAAAGATTCAGTTACCTAAATTGTTTTTCACAATTTCAGAGGAAGAGCTGGGTGTGACAATATTTCATCCCCCACAAGAGGAAGTAAAGAATACTCTTTCAAACAAAAGCATTACCTGGCTATCAAATCTTTACAAAGAAAAATAAACTAATCAAGATGGATCTACTAGGGTTCTCGAGTTTCCAAAATCCTAAATGTTAGCATTAGGTTATAAAAGGGAAAAGTGTAAAATGTAGCCATTATCATCTTTATATCACAGCCTCTAGTAATATATATCGTAATGAAACATGAGTTGTAAGAGCAGTGTATTTGATATTTCTGTCATTACTAACTTCGTATGTAAATTCATACTCTGTGTTTAAGACTATTTTCCTTTTGAAATCTTTTAAGATTTATTTTTGAGGAGAAACATATATCCCCTTACTTTCTGATCCTGCAGGCCCTTATATATTCAACTGACTTCAGTGCACATAGCATCTATTGAGTTAAGCTATTCCAAATTTAGGTGTTATCAAGATTGCAAATCCAATTTAAGTTTTATTCCTCATGAAAAATCTAATACTTACTGACTGAGAAAAATAAACGAGGTGCAAGCTACAGTTGGTATGAAAATTTTTTAAATTTGCTTTGCATAGTGTTTTAAATAGCAACTTTTTTTTTAAATTTCCTTTATCTATGAAAATACATTGTCTAGTGACAATGTGCTAATACATTGGTAGAAATCAATATCAGAATTTTCTATTGCTGTATCATATTCCATTCAAAGTTTTCAAGATGTTAACATGCAGCAATTTAAAAATCTCACTTGTTTTGTAAGGTTTTTGCTTCTATTTCTAGTGCAAAAAATGGGGGAACGAAAGGAAAGAAAGAAGGAAGGGAAGGAAGGGAAGGAAGGGAAGGAAGGGAAGGAAGGGAAGGAAGGGAAGGAAGGGAAAGAAGGGAAGGAAGGGAAGGAAGGGAAGGAAGGGAAGGAAGGGAAGGAAGGGAAGGAAGGGAAGGAAGGGAAGGGAAGGAAGGAAGGAAGGAAGGAAGGAAGGAAGGAAGGAGGAAGGAAGGAAGGAAGGAAGGAAGGAAGGAAGAAGGAAGGAAGGAAGGAAGGAAGGAAGGAAGGAAGAAAGGAGGAAGGAAGGAAGGAAGGAAGGAAGGAAGGAAGGAAGGAAGGAAGGAAGGAAGGAAGGAAGGAAGGAAGGAAGGAAGGAAGGAAGGAAGGAAGGAAGGAAGGAAGGAAGGAAGGAAGGAAGGAAGGAGGAAGGAAGGAAGGAAGGAAGGAAAGGAAGGAAGGAAAAGAGAAAAAAAGAAAGGAAAAAGAGAAAAAAAGAAAGAAAAAGAAGAGAAGAGAAGAGAAGAGAAGAGAAGAGAAGAGAAGAGAAGAGAAGAGAAGAGAAGAGAAGAGAAGAGAGAGAAGAGAAGAGAAGAGAAGAGAAGAGAAGAGAAGAGAAGAGAAGAGAAGAGAAGAGAAGAGAAGAGGAGAAAAGAAAGAAAAGAAAAGAAAAGAAAAGAAAAGAAAAGAAAAGAAAAGAAAAGAAAAGAAAAGAAAAGAAAAGAAAAGAAAAGAAAAGAAAAGAATCACATTTGACAGATGCTAGTCCCATCATTTGCTGCATACCTTAGAAGCACTTAGAAGGCATAACTATTCCAAAATAACTAAATAAATTCAAAATTCACACCAGTTCATTGCAAGAGTTCACAGTTTTTATTTTAAACTAGGAATGTGCTATTTTGCTATAACTTAAATTAGCCACGCACAACCCTCCTTTAGAAAAACACCACACTGAAAAATGTTCCCTTAAGATACACAAAACTGTTTCTCTTAACTGACTGAAGTTAAACCAAACTATCTCTAACTAAAGTCTTAAGTCCAGAATGGGTAAAGGAAGAATTTAGGAAGATAGGAGAAAAAGAAGTATATTAAAATCTGGTGGTTTTTACCTTGTGCAAAACGCACACCTTTATCTTCTCTTAATTTACCTCCCTAACACTATAGCAACTGTTGCAATGGTACCGTATGAGTTTAATTCTACAGCAGTTTACAGCAAGTTACTTACTGCTGCCATTTGCTTCAGAATGAAAATTCAGATCCCTGATTGTCAAAAAAACTTACAAGCCTCCTCATTGAGCTATTTCCAATGGCCTTTCCAGCTTAACATTTCTGACGTACGTGGGCAGCTTTCCTGCCACATGGAACAGAGTGCAAATTGCTCGAGTATTCACCACCATAAAACCCAGTCACTGATATAAAAGCTGAAAATGTGCATACCAGCTTTTTATTGTGGGTTTACAGCCCAACTGAAGTTTATGAATAAAGTTTCATTAAAAACTGAATTACTGTGTATTGGGTAGGCTGGCATTATATGAGCACTAAACTACAAAACAAGAGGCAACTACATTTCTGCTTGCTGCATGCAACTGAGCTTCTCCACATACATCTGTAATTTTTTAAAAATTCCTCCTGCTTCTACAACAACCTTCTGCTAATTTTCTTCAATTTTCTGCTCCACTAACTTAAAAGTCATTTCCTTAAGAAAACAGATGACAGACAACCTGAGTGACTGATTATATTGTGCCATCACTTTGTTTTTTCTCTGAGGCCTTGGTTTAAGAGGATGGATGTTAGTGTAAATGACAGAAAGGGGAGCTTCGCATAGGATTTCACTTCTGTTCAAAGACAAGCTAATGCAACCTCACTGAGGTGCAATCAACTTGACAAATGGATGCTGTGCAGCCCTGTGCCTCCCACTGAAACCCGAGAGTCTGATTTACACAATATTCCCCCTGTAAACGGAGGGAAGCCCAAATTCCAATCAGACTTAACGCTGCTCGGCTGTATAATGGGTTGATCTGATAATTTCTCCCATATAATGAAATCTGATAATAGTGGGAAAAAACACATCAGAGAGAATGGAATACATTAATGAACTTGTAAAAATACACTTAAGTCTTAACAGATTTAATAAACAGAGGAGGGACGGCTCAAATGGGGAGTCTTCATATGTGGTCAGCAGTTCTCGGGTTTAACAATGAAGCTGACTGAAAATACAGAGTTTCTATTTACCATTGACTACATTCACCACACCTTTTTTCAGATGGCCAGGAAAAGAGAAAAAAAAAAAAGCATTTAAATATCAAAGTGAGCTTTGTAATATGTTTACATGTCTTGCCTTGTTCTGTTTCCCCTTCAAACTAAACTAATTCTATGATACAAGCTGTTTTCTCAGGGAAATGTGAGTCAGATAGAAATGTTTTCCTACCCAAGAAACAGTGTTTCATTTACTAACTGAAAAAAATAGGAAACATTTGCTTTCAGGCTTTTAAGATTTTTTTTGGAAATGAAAAACAAAGACAATTCCATTTCAGAATGCTTTTCACACAAGTCCGAGAGCTGGCACAAAAATTAAGTGAATGTTTACACTGGAAAAATGTCACAGAAATGTCTATTAAAATCAGTATTTTTTTGTGTATCATAATAAACTACTCCGATTGTCATTGTTCTCAACAAATAAACTTTTTGCCTTAGCAGCTACAATTGTGACCAGAAGCTGTTCTCACACATATACCAGTTGAGCAGTGCGGGATTTTTTAGGGTTTTATTTACTTTGCTGTTGTCACAAATAAAAGAAAAAAAGAAAAAAACTTATGCAAACATTTCATGCTGAAGTGAATGGATTTCAACAGCTGCTGATTTGGTGACATCGAGAACCCCAGTGGAGATGTCCTGCTGAATTAACGTCTTGGAAATGTTAAAAAGAAACTTCAAACAGCCCTTGTTTAGCAGGCGGTCGGGGCTGGCTCTCGGTGGGGATCATGTGAAGACTCGCAGAGCAGTCACTCAGTCATGAATCAGACTTGTCAATAGTTGCCTATTTTCTCAACAGGTGCCTCAATCACACGCCATAATCCTTCCCCCCACAGGCTCCTGGTTTTACAGATATTGCTCTGGCACAGGGCGCTGGGTTTGCCTAGGTGGGATGTGCAGTGATTTCTGAATAACCAGCTCCCTCCTCCAGTCCTCCCCAAACTGTCCCCTCGGTACAAACTCGGCTCTCTCGCCTATGTGAGCCAGCAGGGAAAGTATGAGAACTGTAGCACGGGAGCAAGGAAGCATTTAATCCTTTGTTATTGCTGCAGATAAGCATGGCAAACACCAAACTGTCTGCTTTTTGTCAGATAATTATGAAATGCTGATATACTGGGGGACTACTCCTTGTCAGTCCCTCTGCAGTAAGCACTTGGTGCTTGGACAGAAGAAGGCATGGCTGACAGGAAAACTCTTACTGTAAATAAAAATGTAGGGAAATGTTTCGTGTTAACTCAATAAAGAAATAAAAGGTTTAAATTAAAACCCCAGGAAGCCACTTAGAAATTATTATTTTTTTTATAACTAGCTTTCAATCGTGAGCTTTTACAGCATTTTTTGTAATTAAATTAATTTTGTTAAGTTTTGAAATCCTCATTTCTTTTATATGACTCATACATACACGTAACTACAAAAGTGAAATAAGTCCTATGGGTCACAGCTGTCAGAATCCTGAAGAAATGCAAGTATTCAGCAAAAAGTTTAAATTACATGCATTTTTTACCCTGTATAAAACCTTTACCTCTGTGCCTACAGCTATGCTCTTTGAAGCACATCAGTATTAAGCAACAAAGGAAACAGATCCAGAGAAATTTTTCTTGCTTTTTCTGTCAAAAATCAATAAGCCTGTAAACATCCTACAACATTCACTGAGCTTGCTCAAATTATATCATTTAAGGTTTGAATTATAACCAACTCTGTATCACCAAAGTACTCTGGGCTTCCTGTTTTCTCCCTTGTTTTCCAGTTTTACATATTATGTGTACATAAACTACTGATGAGCTGAAGTAATCTTTTGTATTTTCAGGCCAGTCTCTTCCTGCAACAGGGGAAGAAACACGTTTGTAAAATAATCTGGGCAGGTAAGCAGCAACAGGCTTCTCTTATATAGTAACAGCACCTTTAGAAAATACAGCTTCTGCATGACTCTCAAATTAAACATAAAAGGAGATATATCAAAAAATATATCAGCTTTATGCAATGTTTTGAGATCATAAGCCCCCTTGTATCAGACTTCATAGAAGAGTTCCCTAAGGAAGGTAAACTCTCCAAATGTAGCATACAACTTAATAATTTCCAAATACCTTTGAAATTCAGGTCAAATTAAGTTAGACAGTAAAACTGGTGCAGTTTGATCATTCCAGCTGTATGTCGAAATTCTTCCACATTGTTGGATAACATGAAAGTGCAGCACCAGTTCCTGTCACCATCAATTTAAAAACTTCTGATATTCTACCTCTGAGCATGGAGTTGTTTAAATACTATCTCTAACATCAGTAAACTGCATGTACCACCTGCACTGTGACTTGAATTACTGAAACACAACACTACACAATTAAAAAGACAATCTCAGATTTCAGCAGAAAAAACATGGTACTGGAGAAATTTATATAAAGAAAATATTTTAAATATATTTCAAATGTGAAATATAATTTGATTGTATGCCTGATGCATACACAGATTATTAATTTATACAGGATGGGTACACCACAGTTACAAGTTGTTTTAAGTATGCTGATAGATGCACATAGTCTAGGCCAGACCTTTAAAATGCTGTGTAACTGAGGGACTTTACATACAAGTAATCCCTGTGAGTTAATTTTAACTACTCGTGTAAGTGCTTTGCAATTTGATGTATAAGTTTTTGTGATTTCTTAAAGAGTGAACATGAAATGTATACAGTGCTTTCTGTTGTATAGGCAGCATGTCAGCATGTTAGTTTTTTTTTTCTCTGAGGTAATTTGTAAGAATTTTGTTCCAATTCATAGCCTTAACATTATTTAATTTAACACCGTAAAAGCATTTTCACCTAAAACTGGATTAATCAATTGGTTTCAACAGGACTGCTCAGATATAAATTTCTTCTTGTGCCTTTGTAAACAGAAGACTTGAATTTTTAAAGATTTATTTTCTCTGTAATTTTTTTATAATATGTAAGCAAAGAATACATTGGATGATTATTTACAGACCACAAATACATCCTCAGCAAATGCAACCTTTAATGACATTTACTTATGAAACTTGCGTGGCACTGATTTACTGATTCTGAACAGGAGCCCAGCCTCATTCAGACCACAGTCATCAAAAGCATCCTAATCATATCAACATATTAATATTTTGAGCTTTACTCAAAGAAAGCAACCCATGAAATAGTGAAATTTAAGGGCAACTGAATCTGTACGTAAAGACCTGCTTTTAACACAGATCATGCATTCTTTCTGTATTCTCTGCTTTTTCCCCAGCAAAGAGCAAGAACTGAAAAAAAGGAGTTATTTTGGAGCAAACTCCTAATGTTGCCATGCACTCAATGTAAAAATGGAACCTTCAACAGGTAATCTGCAATGATGCAAGTTCCAACTCAACTCAAGTTCCAGAAACAAGAACAAAATTTAAAAGTGGAACAAACTACACTAGCAAAAATAATGCAAAGGCTACAACATAGAACTCTAAGACATATAGTCAGAATGATATCAAAAAACAGGAAAGTGTTATTACCAGTAAAGATAGAATTTATATTCTAGAACTTGACCACTTTGGAGCTCTAAGCTCCAAAGTTTAAAAGGTAAATTGACTGATTAAATGGTTCTGAAAAATGAGAATAAGGCATGTAAATTTTTTTCTGTATTTGTAGCCTAAAAAAGCATTATGCATTTGAGAGAAGATGTGGGTAACCTGAGAGTGGACCTGCAGTGCCTACAATGAGAGGGATGTGTAGGGAGACATTTCAAAATTAATAAATAGACAAAGACAAGAACAAGACCTTGAAAAGGCAAAGGAAGATCAGACAAGAAGGCACACAACTTCTCTCAGACTACAGTAGGGTAAGAATGATACTGAGTTTTTTACTTTGTTTTGCCAGACAAGGAATGTAATGGAAACTTCAGTTTCAAACTCTGAAGCAAAACTTTAGCAAGTTCTCAGCACCACTGCAGTTTAGTGGCAGTGTCCATTTCAAGACCTGAAAGGACCCTTCTGACTTCTTCATGTAATGGAAACCAAAGCATGTCACCTGGTTACACCACTCTTAGCTGGCAACTTGGCTTACTTTCTAATTTCTACTTGAAATGGAAAATGTGACCAGGAATGCAGAAGTACAGAACATACACTCTGGAGTCCTCTTCCATTTGATAAAGATTTTATCTGTCAAAACTGCACTCCTGCTCAAACTATCAAATACCAGTCTCTGATATCCTGGGCTGCTGCCCTCCCAATTGTGGAATTATTTGTTATCTAGAAAAAGGCTTTAGAAGGGAGGTCTAGGAGAGAGAAGTAAGAGGCATTACCCAAACGAAGATTTAAGAGACACTTTGGCTACTCAGGATACAACCCTGCACATCTATTTGTTCTCAGGACATGGGCCATGAATTTGTGTGATTCCAACAACAACCCTTTACTTTTCTATGCTTCCCTCCACCTCTTTTTCTAAAACCATGAAAAAAATTTTCTCCTTTGGTCACTTTTGTCCAGCAGGAGAAAATGGGCATGCAAATACCAGCTATAATAACTAAAAGAAAATAGAGCAAAAGGGAGTTAAAATTTACAGATTATTCTTTAATTATAACTACAGATTATTCTACTATAATAATTGTGACATGTCTGGAAACCGCAGCTTTCGTGCAGTTTGGACATTAAAAACTAACTGTAGGAACATCAGTTATTAGTGTGATTGTGTTTCAGAGATTCCATGAAATCAGGAGTCCAGAATTAGAATATTTGAAATGCAGCCTTTAATTTTTTCTCTCGAGGATTTGGATCACAGTCCACATTACTTTTGAAGGTTCATGATTAACCCTTAACTTTATTAAAACTTTTCAGATATCAGGAGTGCTACTATTTTTATTAAATCAAAACAAGCTGCAGGACCTTTTAGTCACTGAGCTTTTCTGTCTAAAGTTGAAGGTTTATTGGAAATAGCCTGCTTATTCCTTATCACTTTTCTCACTGTTTAGTCATGATCAGAAACAAGATGTTCCTTAAGATATTCCATAATTTCATCTAATTCTATACTTCCTGTTTTCCCAACTGGTTTCAGTACTGTTCTCTTCATTCCACTGCTTATTTTGTCACATTTCCCAAGTCTGACTATAACAGTGCTTGTTATATTGCTGTGTGTTCTAGAGAATATTTAGATATGAAGAGCTCTTGGCTTCTTTTCTAAGAGGCATATCTTGTACACAGAAAATAATCTGCTTCCTTAGGCAACAGTTAGCTTGTTACTCTTCCTTCCAGTGACTTTCATTGATATAAAGTATAACCGTGACAATTTTATTTAGTCATTGGCTTAATATTTTGGGTTTTGACAGGTAAATAAAATCCTGATGTTTACTCATGACTTGCCAACACTGTTAAGATAGGAAGATGCATGTCTAAACATATTAAAACACAGATTCCTAAGGCAGATGCACTATGACCAAAAAAGCGTATTAAAGATGTTTTTTCTCTAGCTGAAGAATGAAGACATATTGCACTTTAAAGGGGTGTGCTGAGGGGAAAGAGACATCCTCCTCATCTGACTCTTCAAGAAGCTCTTTTGCTGCTAGAAACTCATTTATGAACTTCCCTCACAGTGAGTTATTTGCACAGAGCAGCTCCAGCCATATTAAAGCTGTTAGCTTTTGGGTTTGGTTGTTTTTTTTGGGTTTTTTTTTTTTCATTATCTCTCTCTTTCAAACCTTTGTTAAAGAGCAAAACTCAGAGTTCAAATTGCAGTTTTTTAAAATCCCAGATACTATTTGATCTTGAGCACTGGTCTCGTATCACTTAACCCTCTGAAAAACTTTCACCTGAAGAGAGACAAACACTCATCGGAAACAGCAAGAATGCAGCCAAAATTTGTATTTGTCAGTACAATCTACAGACTGCTTTCACTCCAATTAAAAGCTGCAGCAAAATGGAGTCTTTGAGAACAGAGGATGAATTTGCCATCTACATTTGGCTCAGGTGTTACCTTTTCCAAGTGCAAAATGATTAATTTAGAAGCACAACTTTCCCTTCTAAATGACAATATAAATTGTCCCAAACACAATTTCCTTACACTCTACTAAACACAGACAGGGATGGCTAGAGGCTACAAATCTTTAGGTTCTCCACTGATGCATTAACTAAACAAAAAGACAACCTTACTTGTTTCAGAAAGCTTTATTAGAATAGGAATCTTTGAAGACAAACACAAAAGATTCTAATATGTTTAGATTTTATAATGTAAACAACTAATTTAATGCATCACTGGTCATATACAATAGTCGCCATCTTGCAACATGAATGCAAGTAAGAAACTGATGTAATCTGTGAGATATTTGAAAATAATTAATTTGAGAATAAAAAAAGAACTTATATTGTGTAAACTCTCCCTGTTTGCCTTTTTTAAAAGGATCAGAAAACTGTAGCAGTGGAGCCCTTGCCAAATGAAGGTAACAAGAAATCATTTGAAGTGGCCTCTAAATTAAGAATGTGTAATTGCTTGAGAAAGGCTATTTGATCAAAAGGGGTTTACGTGTTGCCTGCCAGGAGGGTTCCAAAAAACACCACAAGATCAGTTTATTTAAATGAGGTCCAAAAAACTTCTACATTTTTGCAGTTTTTCTCAAAGGAGCTTGACATGCCTAAATTGTGTTTGCCAGCATGTCAGACTTTTGTGCTAATGTTTTTGTTCTGTAAGGGCAAAGGCAGCTTCGAGCATTTTTGGGTCAAGCCAATGTTTGGTGTCTCCTTTTCACTTTTTAACTCCTTCTCAAACCAGGATCTTCTTGCTTAATTATTTTGCTGCTTAGAAAATTATATGAAACATTCTTTTCCAATTTTTTTTCTTTGCTATTATTCCCCTCACAAGTATGGACAGACATATGATGACAAGAAAACTTTCTACATGCTGATCCCTGTTTATTTTTTGTTTAATTTGAAAGAAGAATCCTATTTTCTGGCACACTCCAGAATCACACCCCAGGTCCTGCAGAATTATCTGCCCTTATCCATCAAGGCACCCTGGGAAGCCCCACTCATAGGAACAAAGCTTCATGTACACCCAGCTGTCCCCTAAATGACTAGAAGTGTATTATTGTACCATTTCACAGAAATGACAATGGGGTATTGAATCAAATACATCAACATAGAAATCTCCTCAATTCATAATTTCATCCAGCATGCTGTGCTAGAAAAAAATTACCCCACTTACTCAAAACAATGTTAGAGTATGAAATATTTAGGAATTAGTCTGATGTTTGGAAATAATGGCTAAACAGGCTTTCTAGGATTTCACAAGCCAGCTAAAATACTTCTGCTACTGGGATGAGCCTTGTAGCCAGTATCAGCTGAGCCATGATGCAGGGACTGCTCAGACCTCAATGCTATCAGCATACAGAGAATTGAGACTTTGGCCCTCATCTTACTTTATCAAGCTGCCAATGACTCAGCAACAGCAGAGGTACAAATGCATGCCAAGATGTCCTTTATGAGATTAACCAAGTTTTAAAAACCCTGAAACAAATATAAAGCTTTTCTACAGACATCTGAAGAGCTGAATGCTGAAGGCTGGAAGTTTTGTCTGCAGGTATGCTTAGAAGAATTATACAAGGCAGTAAGGAGACACCTTTCTTGAAACAGCTAAGGAACAGGGTCACTCCAGCAGAACATGACTTACCTAAAATTGCCTTTGTAGCCTGACCTGGCTTGCCCTGCTTGGGGTCCATGTGGCAAATGCCACCCTGAGGAGCACATGGCTGGGAGGTTTGAGCAATGTCGCCACCAACTGGATGTGTAAGGGTGGCAGGGATGGGGCTCACTGTAGAGCAAGGGAAGCTTATTCTCCCTTAAAAATACCTATACATTGGAAAATGCACTTTTGTATTGGTTAAATACACACCCACAGTTGGCAAGGGCATTCTGCAATTTCAGCTGTAAATAACTTCAGAAACTTTGAAGTGATCTGTTCCTGTTTCCTTGATTCAGCCATTTGTAGGGAAAACCAAGATCCACTTGATGGTCGACACTGGACTGTGGGCAGTCATAGTCTGAGGTTCTTTGATTCCCAGGAGGATTCAAATCTTTCCTTTCACCTTTCAGAACAATGCCCTAACTGCCATCGTGTGGGGTGTTGCAAAATGAGAATTCTCCCAAACTTTTGTGCTCACGTAGCTCTACCATGCACACTTTTTGAACAAAGATGACAACTTGGTGGTTGACATTTTGTGTTCCTATGGCCACCCAGCTGTACTGCTCTTTACCACGAAGAGGGCTCCTGCAGAAGAATCATGCTGCTGTGGGGACAGGTAGAGAATAAAATTTGCACCTTCTGCATCTTGCATAAGTGCCTAAACCCTTCAGCAGGTAAATTTTACCTTTAACATCACCTCTAACATCACCTTTTACCTTTAACATCACTTTTATCACCAGTTTTGTGAGCCTTGGTAATTTTCCTAGTTTCACCACAAAGGCCCAAGTACAATTTTTTTTTTTTCAAGAAGCATTTTCTTCTTTATTTTGGACCAGTTTTAACTGTTGTTTTGAGGGGATGAAGGATGAGAGGAGATTTTGGACTGTAAAATCAATTATTTGTACAGCCGTAAGGATCCGTGGAAAACTAGGTCTCACAGTCTCTCTAGTGATGGGAAAGAGAAAGAATGGATATGAAGAAATGTGTATAAAATTTGAAGTTTAACTTAAGAGTTCACTGTTTTGGTTTTGCTTGATACCTCCATTTTTGTGTTTATTATCTCAAGTCCTGGATCCTTGAGAGAGTGAATTACTTGGAGGCAGTCTTAGATTTAGCATATGTGAAGAATCTTGCTGGAATGAAGCATTAGTATTGGAACAGAGACAGCCTGCAAGGGCTGGGAAATGGAGGACACAAGTACACGTGGAGCTTCTGGGGATGCAGGGACTCCTGTATCAAGTGAGGATATTACACATTTTATGCTTAGAAAAGAAGGTTCATTGGTGTGTCCTTCCTGCCTCAAACAGGGGGATGTTATGACTCGATGATCTGAGAAACCCAGTGTTAAAACTGTGAGAAACCCACAAAAACCTGTTATGTGAAATGAATTTAGAAGACAAGATAGGGACTTGGATGCTATATTGAATTAGTTCTAGAAAAGAATACAAACACTCTTTTGCTTGGAGATGTCTGACACTTTCCATCAGGGTATCAATGGCAATCACGTAAAACAGGAAAGTTGAATAATTTTCTTAGCTAAACCATGAGTAACCAAGCTGTGGTAATCTTCAGCTCTTTCCTGATGGGGTGTTTAAAAAATGTCTGAGGAGGAAAGCAGGATATTGTCCCACCATTGCTCCCTAGGAATTGAGCTTAATGTTAGTGATGCTAAACATAGCTCCACAACTTGCTCACTCTCAGCAGAGACCCGGACCTATAATGTACCAATTCATGGTACAGGTAGCATAGGTAAGAGAGCAACACCTAAAAATGAACTTTAAATTTTAAAGGAACTTGCCACAATCTGCACTGAGCATGCATGCATGCATGACTCCTTTTATACTATCTTCATTACCTGACAGAATTGTTCCTCTGGTAATCCCACCTCTGCCTAGAATAGACCTGAGTTTTCCTACAATAGAACAGTGCTTCAGCACTGAAAACAGGGGCAAAACTACATGCAGGTAAGTACCTTAGTCATGCAGAGACAACAGATGAGAGGAGTTTGCCATGGGAATGTGGTGGTGGAAGGCAGTCCAAGTTTAAAGAAATGCTTAGTCTAGCTCACCACCAGTGCTGGTTATGTACTGCAGAGCTATCTCAAAAAGGGCAAGATGCTTAAACTCCGAGCAGATAGTCAGATGAAAAATGTAGCAATCTGATGAAATTTGGTGACAGAGGAGTGCTCAGCTTTGTTATCCCCCCTGTATTTCACAGTACATTAGCTTGGCTCTTCCCCTGTAATTATGGATAAAACCCAACCTCTGTCTGCAACCACCACACCTCCTACATTTCCCTTTAAGTCTATTGTCAGGACCTTTACTATGAGATCCTGGCTTCTTTGAAATGAGGGTGTCTAGAATGTCAAATTTAGTTTCTACTTGCAGATCCAGGGGTGGTAGGATGATTAAGCAAACAAAAAACTATGAACTTTCATATGTACCAGGTGAATGTGTAATGCCAGCCGTGTAATACGATTTCAAGAGACGTGGAAAAATTAGGTGGCAAACAAGAGTTTTGGCAAAAGCACAGTTCTTCAGATGCAACATGTGTAAATCATTATTTTGTCTTGTAGAATTGTTAAGGAAATGTATTTAGATGGCAATTATATAATTAGAGTGTTAGGCAGCCTCACTGAATGACAAGTGATTAAACACATGTCAACAAACAGACAGCATTACTTTGACTAACATGTGGAAAATGGCACAGAATAACACTGGCAAGCACCAGGTGGGCAACAAAGTTGAGTGTATATTTTGCTAATAGCTTTTTTTGTCTAAAATGGCAGGTGCCTATAAAATAGGCAACTGGGTTTTGACTGACTTTTAAACCATAATGTTTGAAAAGCTGTACCAGTCTTTGTAATTAAAATGAACGTAACTATTAAAATAAAAATGCTGCCTGTCAGGGGTCAAGATGAAAAATCCAGACCCTTGCCAATCCCAACTGCAAGACAAGCTACTAGGGGAGGGTGTCCTTCCTTCCACTTAAATTTTGCCTCCCTCTGTGTCTCAAAGTTTTGTCTAGTAGGTGTATGTCTATCCATTTTTAAATGTTGAGTAGGAGAAGACTCTCTTGTCTTCCCTCTGTTTTTCCATGCCAGGGAAAAAAGCTGTTAAGATTTCTTGATACTGCAAGTGGGCTGAATCTCCTACTGCAGTGTGACAAGGCAGAAAAGTAACTGATACTTTTAGCTTTTCCAAACTTCTCCAGCATCTTTTAAGCTTCTTCCCTTCTCCATCAAGCCACAGCAGCAAGAAAATTCAAGATTTTTACATTTCACCATTGGCCAGCTGAGCCTAAAGTAACAGCAAAACAAACCAAACCAGAAACAGATTGCACACTAAGGATAGCGAGCAGCTGGCCTGTGGTCCATGGAAGGTTGGCTCACTGCATGTTGTTAATGCTTTTCTTTTCAGTTCCACATGCTACACTGCACTGAAAGCTTGCTAAGGTATTTTAACACAAGCAACTACTAAGGGTGCAGTTCCAAAACAACTTAACTTCTCTAGGTCAGGGCTGCTGTGATTGTGCTCTTCCTCCCTCCTTCTGTGTGCATTCTTGTTCTCTTCTTTATGCCAGATCATGCTACTGCACGCTGGACAGATTTAAGGGTACTAAGCAAGTCAGACATTTCTACAAAGAAATAACTTTTCTGTACAATTAACTTTTGCCTCATCCTCTTCAAATGACATTATACAAGGTAAGATGGTCTAATAGGTTACTGCTGTGGAAGAGGATGGCTCTTCATCTGCTCTTGGCTGAGCAGTCCTTATGTCTCTCTCTTGTTTCAGCTTTGGTACTCCTCTAAGCCCCAGTGGGTCAGTTCAACTCACTTAGCTGGCTAAAACCTTGGGTTACTTTATGCCAGCTCACTGGTTTAGGCAGCCAGGATTGAAGATAAAATCAATGAGAGGAAAAATCCAAGCAGAGTCTCCCACCTTGAAGATACTCAAAACCATCTGGACTCAGTCCTGGGCAGCCTGCTGTATGTGGCCCTGCTTGAGCCACACAAGGTCCCATCCATCTTCAACCATTCCATGATTTGGTGAGCCTCACCACTCTTGTGAAACCTGACCAATAGCAGTCACCAGGAAATGTCGCTTTTAAATTTTTAAAAATTTTTTAAATTTCTTCTTTCAAATGGAGGAGGAAACAGTCCCCAGAACATACCTGGTCTTCGTTAGTCACCATTTACATGCCAAGACACCCAGAGACTGCAACAGTAGCATTTCATACCCTGCTGACATAACTGTGTAAACAAACATGCGTACACAGTGCACTGACAAATCCCATTCTTCATCTTCAGCAAGAGGCAGTCACGTTGGGAAGCTGCTCAGGAAGCCCTGAATGAGAGCACTGAAAGGGTCTGGCAGGGAGATAGCTGTGCCTTGGTTTACATTCTGTTCCCATTCGGCAGTTAATTGAAAGATTACACATCCTGAGCAAATACAAATGATCTTGAGCTCATCAAGGAAAACTTCAGTAGCTGCCAGGGAAAAGCAAATGTTCTGTCACGTACACCCAGACTGAGATAATGTGAAACAGAAGATGAAGAATGTGGAGAGAACGTACCAACGCTTCCACTCACAGTTATGGGGAGCAAAGCAGATGAGGAAAAAGCACCAAATAGCAGGCAACCAGGTAGCAAGCCTCACTACAACCTGATGGGACTGATGCCTGATGGCAGCATCACCCTAAGAGGTATAACTTTCCCGACTAAAGAGGAGAGTGAAGCATGGTGCTATATATATCAAAAGCAGTTTATATTTCTGCCCCACATGAACAGCCTCTTTCTGAGTACCAGCAACTCAGCTGTGGCCATGGCTGACCCACGCTGGAGGTAACAGAGCTGTCAAGAAGAAGGCAGCAGCCACCCATATCACAGGGACAGGAGGACACTGCATTGTATGAGATGTTTTTACAAGATCAGGTAGGAGTCCTGATGTTGAAGGGGTTGTGATGGAATTGCTAAGCTGTGGGGAAACTCCTAGAAGATTTTTTTACTAAATAAAAGTAAAGTTTTTCGCATTTTATTGAAGAAGCCACCCCCAAGAAATGAGAACTGCATTTACAGTGTATCACACAGAAATGAGCTGAGAACCATCAGTGTAACATCAGCCACAAAAACGACGAATACATGGGTTTTTTTAAAGAAAATTCTAACACTTTCTTAATTTTTGGCTGTGTCCAGGACACAAATACCCACTGTAAAGTCCATCTGAATATCTAGAAAATACTAGTTTTCCCTCAGAACAAAATTAATTTTAAGCAGGAATTAATTTAGTGTTCATTGTCTAGATGCTGCCTTCCGAGCAAGGTCTACAAAAAATACCCAGACCGTAACAAAGATGTGGACCTCCATATATATTAGTTATTTGCTATTACAGGGTAAAGTTCTTCTTAAACCTTAAGTTTCAGTGCTCCAAGTACCTCCTTCTCAAGCTTGTCTACCATCTCTGAGGTCTTCTTGTCCCTAGAGAACTATTTCCACCTTTGCTGTACTCAAGTGACATCAGGAGGGGCTCGCCTCTGGGCATCACCACAATCCCTCAAACCCTCCCAGAAATGCCTGTTTGTGGAGCAACAATGAGGGTTTGCTGCATACAAATTGCAGTTTGTTTGTCACTGCTGTTTGTCAAGCTTTCCATCAGATTTCTGAAACTGCTGAGGATGGCTTCTTCCTTTCTGTACAGCCCCTCTTTGCTGGGCTCTTTTAGCAAGCCTGTCTCATCAGTAGCTTTCCCACTTCTACAATTTCTGCCCCTGATTCTATTTCCAGCTATTTTTATACTTGGAACTAAATGTGAGACTAGTGGTAGACTTATATATAACCTTACATAATTGCTATCTGTCCTAGAAAATAGAAATATTATTATATGCATTGCAATATATAGGAGTTCTAAAAACATGTCCTTATATACAGCAAAAATATATGGAGGGGATTAAGAAAGCCCAGACTTAAGGTACAAATATAAAAGATGCATTGCCATCATTTCAACAGCACTCTTCACTGGGACTACTGGGTGCAGTAAATAGTAGAAGTTAGTAATAAACAAACAGGCAGCATTGCCAGCTCCAAAACCCATGCATATGTTAAAGCTTCAAAAATCATAAAAAAATAATAAATAATGAGAATTTAAGAAAATGCACTGGTCTTTGATGTGTCTCTTGAATCTAAGTAGTGAACTGGTCACCCCCCCAGGAACATCAAGTTACTGGTGTTTAAAAATTCAGTTGTAGAGGCAGAGTACTCCATGGCAAGAACTCAAAAATCTCACAATAGGACCAATCTGGTCTTTCTCAGCACCAGAACTGACTTTTAAACTATTTTATTAAAAAAAAAAAACCAAACATTTTCACACTTTCAATTTGCCTGTTGTTCAGCAAATCTTAAGAATGCACCCAAGATGTTTTTCCCAGGGTTTTTTTCACAGCTCTGGCAACCACAGGGGTATAATATCCCTGAAGCAGAGCTCTACAGTTGCTTAGAACTGAAGCATTCAAAAATCCAGCTATTATTACAAAGCCACCAAAGATGATAACATTGCAAATTTTCAAAGTACACATGTGAACACAGAAGCTGAATTTGACACTGGCTTGTTCAACATGGAGCAGAAGCCTTACTTCTTGGACTGAAACTATGTCACAGGCCATCTTATATGACAGAGGCTGCCAAATTTAACCTGGTTACCATTACAGTGGGTCCAAAAATTTGTTTTGAGTGAAGTCCAACTCTAACAACTTTATGGTATTGACTAGGATTCTTTAGGGAAAACTAAAATCTCTATTTCCTTCAATAGTTTGCTCTGGTAGCATTACATCTTCTTACTAAAAGGTCTTGCTATGTCTGTGCTCAAGCATTCAAAGAGCTTTTCATATAACCCAGTTCACTAAAGCTGAAAGATAATTATTTGTATCAGGAACAATCAACCAAGTGCTCCATACTTAGAAAAGCTAAGCAGGCAGAACTCTCTTCAGACTTTCAGATGAAGCAGTGAATAACATCTCTTTATTCATTTTGGTGGGATTTTTGAGCACACTCTTCCACTTAGCTCTAAGTTCCCCTCGTCATCCCACTACCATGGCTTTTAGGCACTCATTGCTCTATTTCCCTGCACTTCCTTAGTTTTCTGCTCAGTTCCACCTATTTTGGCTTATGTAGCCTCTTACTGTTGAATTTTTCCCCTTTTCTGTCTCTAGCTCCTCATACATTGAATTTTCTTAGTTACACAAACAAAACAACTACCTGGACTTCCTTCCAGTTATTTTTTATCAGCCACATTCAATCCATCCCTCAGCTTCACACTGTATGCCTGAAGTCCATCATAAACTCTGTGAATAGGTTGTCTCCAGTCCCACAGCAAGGTAAAAACAGACCAGTATTCATTAGCATTAAGGACAAACTCAGGTGTACTTGAAAAAGCCACTAAGAGAGTGGTGACCATTTTAACCAAAAGCTGCTTGTAGCTAAAGTCTATTGAGAAAAAGCCAAAGAAGAGGAGCCATTAAGGAGAAATTTATAGTTATACTCAGCTATTGGGAAACAAAAAAACACAAAACCAAATCATTCAGGAAAAAAAAAATTTAAACCTCATGAAATTTCTACTAAAGATGTTGGCATACTTGAGTGGCAAAACCTAGCAAAACATGTGGCAGGCTGGTCTGCAGTGGTACTTTAGGATTGTTTCTCTTTTTTACTGTTTGCCAAAAGAAAAATGAAAGACTAGTGTTTGCTTCCACAATACTGCTTCATGACCAAAAGAGATATACCTTGTCAATTAGACATTTGAAATACACACTAATTAGTGTACCAGTAATGAGTATTTATTTTAATCTGAAATTACTCAAGTGAAGTATGTGGGGGGAAAAAATTAACTCATTAAAATCGTGAGCTGAACCAATGTAAAAATGAAAACTCCGTACAGAGTATAGGAAAAGTGACTTTTGTTGAAAAACTGCTGTATAAAGTCCTGGCATATTTGAAAAAGCAAGATAATACTTATGTTGTATTGTAAACACACTGGTATCTGCTGAGCAAGAAATCTCCCACTGGATGTGAGTACGGAGATACACTACAGCAGCCAAGTCCAATTTAAAAGATACTGGGGATGGCACTGGAAACATGTTTGTCTTTTTTTTTATTATTTGTTTCTTTTTTCTTTGATCAAGGTATGTGGTCAGCTGTGGTTCTTCTGGCACTATATGGTGATAAACCTATTTTTTTATTGGATAATCTCAAACAGCAAATCCCATCACTTTCCCACAAGCTATTCCAGAGCCTCAGTCAGATGGTTTTCCATTAAAAAAATAGAAATTATCCAATATATATCTTAGATGAACGTGAAAAAAATGATGTCAAATTATATCAGGCCACAGAGCTGACACAAATCAACATGCCTTCATTGGAACCACAGGCTTTCAGGTGAGTAGCACATCCTAATTATCATATCATACAAAAGAGATTTCTTAAAACAGATGACAGAAGTTTAAGAAGAGTTCCTGGAATTTAAATTTTAAAGCATATGGATATCATGCACTTGTTTCATTTGAAGCTTCAAAATATGGGAAGTTCAGCTGGATACAGGCTCAGCCTTTCTGTCTCCTAATTTTTTAAGAAGAGTAAGAGCATCCAATAAACCTGCTGTGAGGGAAATTGTAGAAAAACAAGCAAGATCATACCAATCATACAGGATCAAGAAAGAAAAGTTGTTTTTTCTTTTAAGCTGGTCCATTAAGAGCTCTAATTTTGTCATTAATTATTTCCAGTGCCTGAAAAATACTTGATGCGCTTTCTGTTTGCTTGTTAATGATTCATTTCTCTCTGTTTATTTAGGTGATGACAAATAGTGCTTCAATCCAGCCCTGCCACCTCCCTCATCAAACACAAGTAGTCAGTAGCATCCCACTTCCCCAGAAAGTGGAATTCCTTTGATACTAAGAAGGGGATGAGCAGAACTTTCTGACTTCTGTCCAGTACATGGATTTATTTTGTGACCCAGCAGTTGGCACTTGGCTTTTACATTATTATTTTCTTTTGCTCTCAGCTTAGATGAAATCTGTTCACAATTGAAGTGGGCTCAGTAATGCAGAAACCACCCATCATGCAATGACAAAACATTTTTCTTTCCTTTTTTCTTTCCATTTAAAGAACTCCGCAGAAAATTACGTAACTAAAATCAACTACGAGCATCTTTTAAACTTCAAATTGAAGTGAGATTATGAAATTCTAGCTTCATCACGTCTACATGCTATGAAATAATCTTCATCTATGTAGTTTTATGATCTTTCTTTTTTTTCCCCTCCCCGAAGAATGTCCTGTTTGGAGTGCTGAATGGGCACACTTGGGATCAGACTCATGCTGCACATAATCTGGAATTTCCTAACTTCTAGGTGCTTGACTTTGCAGGCTCAATAACACTTTTCCATTTATACGTCTTAAATATATAATTATTTCGATGGCTTAAATGTGCTTTTTGCTTACAAAGTCTTTTTTCTGTTTACATATCATACTCTAGCCTAAATAAATGCTAAGACAAAGGCCAAGCTGGCTCATAGCCCAGAATGTTCTTGTTACCAAATTGACAAGGACCACCTTAAATTCACTGAAATGTCTAAATAATGTATTTGAGTTATAACTACATTTCAGAAGGTGATCTTTACTGAAAGACAAATGGAGAGATTTTAGAACAGCATAAACAAGTTGCTGGGTGAAATGGGAACTAAATGGATTATGTCTGTCTCAGTATGGTCTGACTTACCACAGCTCTCCATCTCTCCATTACTATAAAACACCAAACACTTCAGGATAGGAAGTGTTACCAGGTACATAACTAATGGGCTTAGTTTATGTTAACCACTAACTTAGAAACTTCCAATTAAAAAACAAATACCAACCTAAAATATGTCTAAGAGTGTCTGAACCCTTTCCCCAAGAGTAACTAATTCTGATACTTCTTAAGGTGACTTTTCCTTTGTCCTTCGAGAATCTTAGAGTCTGATAAAATGTATGGCAAATATGAACACTGTACAATATAAAGATGGCTTGTGAAGGCAAATAAAAATGATGCTTTTTCCAATCTACTGAGGATCTGAAAGGGGCAAGGTCTGGTTTAAAGTTTTCTTCCACTTGGCTTCTTTTTGCTTTTAAAATTTTTGGAGTATCAAAGTCTTGTCTTGCTTTTATATATAAGAGTGTTGGAGGACAAGAAGAATAGAATGAAGTCCCCCTCAGTTCCTATTTGAAGCAGCAGGGTGATGAGTGATTTGAGTTTTGGTTGGTTGTTTTTCTTTTTTCCCCCTGGCTTTTTGCCAGAAGATTGAACGAAATATTTTAAGAACAGCCAAACAAAATAGGAGTTTTACACAGTTTGATTAAAAATCCCTTTCCCCTCTCAAATGCCAGTTTCTTGTGACAGATGATGGCTAGAGATGATGGCTTCATCCCTGTTTTTTCCAGCTACTCATACACTTCTAGTAGAAATAGGACAGATAAGACCTGATACATACTTAAAACTAAACATAACCGTTGCAGAAAATTTACACCTAACTTGAAAACCAAAGCAAGTTCTTCAAACTTTCCTAGTATGTCTTTAAAAACACAAAAAGAGGCAACATAGCTTTGTCTCCTTTTCAGGTCACTCTTTAGATCTAACCAGGATTTTACTACAGCAGGATAGGCAAACCCCAGTGACAAGAACATGCCATATGAAAAGCACAAGATGTGTAAGTAAGTCTAAAATTTACTAATGCTGACATTCTGGTCTTACTAGATATTAATAAAATCACAAGAGTGTGGGGTGAAGGTATTATACCTGGTCATGGCTGGCTTCAATGGAGCTCCCGATACCTTGGAAAGTCATCTGCACAGGAGACAGTGTCAAACAGGTCATACACTCTTTGCCATTTTGTCTATCACTGTAGTGTACCTATAACAGAATAACATACGTAATCTGCTAAACACCAGGTTTGCACAAGGGAGTCAAGCTAAAATACTGCCCCTTTTCAATACGTTTGTAAGAAGAATTCCAAACCTTTACACTGAATTCATCTTTAATGTAACACAAATATTGTGTAAAATATCCTAGGTAGGCACCCTACTGAACTGGGGCCAGATTTTCTGGTATGTCTTTTGGATAGTTCTTTTCAAGTGTTCTTCAATTTCTCAGACCTTTGAGACTGCACCCAAGCTGTTATATCTACACAGTTCTAAGAATCTAGTTTCAAGTTATTGTTTCCAGCCTAGATTTGTAGCTTAGTTGTGAAGCATTCATGTAAAACATTCTTCCTCAAAAAAACTTGGCAACATTAGTTTAAATTTTTCAACAGTAATTCTATTTCTACTGAAATACACTAACTTTTTTTTTTTTTTTTACATGGTTAATGTTGCAGATTTGCAATCGACTTTGTAATTAAATCAAAATTACAGATATAATGGAGAACTCACATCCTAATTAAGATGTCTAGCCTATCCTTTCTTAACAGTAACTAATTCCCTACTGATTTCACTATGTGTATGCTGAACCTGAATCTTGCATGAAATGTAGGAGAAGGTATTGCTTCTACTTGAATTATTTTCCTTGTCTTCAGGTTCCCTTCAGTTAGTGCTTAAATCCCCTAAAGAAAGGCCGGATTTTAATATGTTGAGACAAAATGAAATTAAATGCCACCAGTGTTTCATTAAGAACAGGTTGCCACTCATGCTGAACTGTTGAAATATTACAGTTCTCTGAGTAGCTCCTGGCTTCTAGGCAGGCAGATCAAGCACTTTGTTCCACAGGAGAGGTGGAATTCAGTTTATGGTGGTAATTTACATTGGCTATGTGACCCCTGTCAGAAATGGAAAGAGAGATCAACTCTGCTGGAGACAGACCTTTTATGTTAGTATCTATTTACAGCTGGGTAGCTCTCAGGCAAAAGCTACATGATAAAGCCTCATCTTGACATTTAGGCTACAAAATTAAACTTCATTATTTCTACAACAACTAGGAATTGGAGTTATTCCTGGGGAAATTATTTAGTGATGTATAGGATACTTAATTGTACACCATGCATATTAAATCCCCTTTGCCCAGCTCTTCCTTGCCACAGGTGCAAACTGGGAATACTTCAGCTGAAGCAAAAGCAATGCAAAACTGAGTGAGAGAAAAAACCAAGTCGGTGCCCTATTTCAGAATCCCTTTGCTGACAACACATCCAAACAGTTTGGCTGTGGCCAAACAGCAAGAGACAGGATGCAAATTTCTTGTGCTATGTATAGAAATATGGATTTCACTCAGCCCTTCTTCAGGCTTTCTGGATTATCCCTGCCTCTCTTCCTCACAACCCCCACGGTATGTATGTGCCTACAAAATTGCTTGTGGCTCCCTGCCAGAAAAGCCATACTACTTACTTAGAAACCACAAGAGGCCCCTTCACATATACAATGGTTTAACTTTGATTAATTGAAAGAGGTATGAAGGTATGAAATTTGGCTTGCAAATCTAAAATGAAGTTCTACTGTTATGACAAGGACTTATCGAGCTTCCACAACTGTAGGATCTGGTTGCAAGGCAGACATTCTGCTGAGTATCTCTTGTGGGAATGAGATGTGGAGGAATGGGGCAGAAAAGCTCAGGAAGATGGTTCTGCACTGCAAATATGACAGAGCAAAAGGGGAGAAATCCAGCAACCAAGAAAAGTACATGTCTTTGAGTATATGTGGAGAAATGGAAAAACTGCACTTTCTGAACTGCATAGGATGTTTGTAGCCTTATTTTTAATGAAAATAATACAAATAAGGCTACACTTAACTAACAACCACTGGAATGATGCAAGGCTAACAAGCTGAAAGGAGATAACCAGTGGAAAAAATTATGAACAGTATTACATGACTTTCTTATCTGCAATAGCAGTTTAGATCCATACCCTCTTTAGAGTCCACATTGAAACTGCAATAAATTCACAATACTGGTATCTTTCTACGCTTAGCTTTCCCAAGGAAATGTCAAGATGCACTTTTAGCCTCATTTGAATATACCAAGGCCATTACTTCATAATTTCTTAACAGTCCTCTAATTATCTCTTGACCTGTTCAAGCTATTCAGCTGAAGAACCATAATAAACACCTTCTATGTTAATGATATAAAGAGTGATATAAAACCCAAACAAATGGATTTTGAGTGGGGGACAGAGTAAAACTTTGTCCATTCATCAAACCTCTCTCATCTGCAGATTTGTGAAGTCAGCAAACACATTCAGATTTCTTCTACACTTGACATGCATTGTGCAGTTTCCCAGTAATCCTGTTTTGCTATTTATCAGTCCAGCTGCTACATTCTCAAACTCTCTGTTTTATTCCTTTTTTCTTCAAATTTGACCTGTCATCCAAAGTCTCAAGTTTTTTTTGTCATCCAAGAGTGCCAGGCATTCACCTATGTGAGCAGAACGTCCAGTATAGGCACTGAGAAAGAAATGGCAGTAAGCAAATCAAGTTATCTTTGAGGTTTTTGGCCAGCAGTATGTTGCAAATATTTCAGTTTACATGTCCATGCTACTATGAGTAATCATGGGAGGAACCTGAACCTCTGTAAAACTGGTTTAAGAATATCATATCATCTAAAGCAGAGGAGCATGAAGGCACAGCAACTACTTGATTCAGTATCAAGGAGCGGTGACTGAGGGCTTGCCAAGTGCTCCAGTGGTGATTACGTGGCCATTATTAAGATTCACAAGGACATTAATACTTTGCAAAGTTCTTCAGTGCCTTAAGAGTCAAGGGTGCTGAACTCCAGTTCATCTCAGCAATAACTCTGTTAGGCAGGTAAGGACACTCTCTGGACAGACATTAAATGATTCATCCAAATTCACTTGGCACTGGCAGGGGTGAATGGAGGTGCTGAGACTACAACCCATCATTAAGGCCTCTGGCTTAACCACAACTGGTCATTTTCCCTTCCCATGTATTATGGAGGTAAAAATAAAAGAGTTATGAAAATAAGTTCTATGCCCCAGCCTAATTTTCAGACTTTGATTTTTTTGTCATTAAGGGACACTCACAAATTAGCTCCATTTTAAGCATTAAACAGCAATGATATTTCACTCAATAAAATTCAGAATGTTTTATTTGCATAGCATATAAGCAGGGATTTTCTAGAACAGCAGTATGATCTGGCTAGGAAATAACGGCCAGAATTGGGATATCTATAGTAAGGGTTATGCACGTTTTTGAGTAAAATGCAAGACTGCAGCCTCACACTGTTATGAGTGCTTTACAAAGAATTCTCCTCCAAGGCACATCTAGCCAGCACAACACAGTGCCACAACAACAAGATCTTGGCAATAACTCTGAAGAAGCCTGCTCATTTATATTGGAAAAAGCATACAGCACTGCTAGCTTTTCTCTTGGGTAACTACACACACTGAGTACCTGAAATAAATCATGTATAACCAGCTCAGGAATCCCAAACACAGCACTTCACGGTGCTTTGTGGGCAGGGCACAAAACCTCCATGTGTAAAATGCCAAGTGTGTCCCGGGCATCAAAATAATGAAATACATTCCAGAAATCATTTTTTCCACAAACACATGCCATGGATTTACTCATACATGTGTGCTCTTATGTTTGATACTCTGAGGAGATGCAACCATATATCCTCTTCACAGATTCCTTCAGTTGGGAACAAGCTGCATGGTATGAGTATGTATAGAGGGGTACTACTAGCTGGTGTATGTATGTAGAAAGTATGCAAAGTTCTGAAACTATGTGAAAACTATGTTGAAGTTTGGCCCTTGTTTTTAATATTTTAAATTACTGAAGAGATGCAAATATTTTGATGGACATTTATAGCTTCACAAAAAGAAAGATATAAGATGAATGTTTACAATGTTACAATTGAATGTGGAATAGCATAGCCAAAATTCTCAACCTTAGATGTTACTCTATAATGGAAAAATTAAATAACACTGCATAAAACTACGTGAGAAATTACATTTAAGGTTACTTCTATCATAATGTTGCTCCATAAGCAGCAAATCTCCCATTTCTTTCATATTTATATAAGGATGTGTCTTAAATCTAGCTTTACTATAATACCCTTCCCTAGGTGCAAGTGTTCTGATAGAAACTGCAAAAAATATCACTGGGATTTGTCTTGCACTAAGCTACTTTAGCCCACTGGATCAATATGCAATTTCAGATAATGGCCATAGTTAATCTGCATAAATTATTCTGCATATAATACAATATCCCTAACTTCAGGCACAGGGTGGTCTGCTCGTCTTCAGTGAGCATATCTGCATTTGAACATCTGTCCTTTTGCATAAACTGGGGCTATAGTTTACCAGTTCAGAACGGAGGAAAGTGAGAGACCTCTCATACTACTACACAGTAGTTAAGGTTTACCATAACACATTAAACTGGTGTTAGAAATGAGCTAACTCTGCATTAACAAGAGACTGAGAAGGAGCAAAAATTAAGGCTACTATTTCTGTACATTGCTGCTTAGCTGTTCACAGTCTGAAATACAACTTGTCTGGCCACTTTCTTTCCTAAACATTTATTAACTTTAAAAAAATTAATATGGATTAACAAAATAAAGAAGTCATCTGTGACACTGGAGTTCATGTTTCCCAACCAAAAACTACCCTGAGTCAAAGCACCAGCGGGAGTCTTAGAATGCTAGACAGAAATAAACTAGGTAATAAAATGCCATTATGTTCAGCAATGCACAAATCTTCTGGATTGACATGCCCAGGCTATTTTGTTAGAACAAAGGATGGTCTTCCTTTAAATCTGCCCCTTAAAGGGAAAGAACTCATTTCAGTCCTGAATTCACAGAATAATTTCCAAGATTTTCCATAGGTTGCTCTGGACTTACAGCAACAAGCAAACCAGAGTGGCCTCCAAAAGCAGATATCAAAGCAGTACTTTTGACAGACAAGAGTCTCATGAAATATTTTTCTTCCTTTAGCTTCCACTGAAACGCCTGTGTTTTTCATACTGCTCTTTTTGATGTTCATCTACTGTTATAGCCAAGTCAACTACTAAAAAAAAGGTAGTAATTCTGTTTGAGACTCTGTTTCATGCACATTTATTGGTGAACAGATATTCCTGGCATGAAGATAAACTAAATATAAAACATATAAAATTATATAAAAACCATAAGCATATCAACCATTTTCTCAAAGTGAATTTTAGGACCTTTTACAGTATAGTATTTGAGTGTGAGATCTTGCAATATCAATGGAGCTTTCCTAACAAATAATATATTAGTCTTTTCAGACACTGAGCAGCCTAAGAGAGATTCTGACTATCACTTTGCATTCTTGCAACCTGCATATTTATTTGTGAGAACAGAAATACAGTAAAAAAAAAAAAATAAATCCAATTGTATGACAAAAGTCTTCTGAGAAAAGTTGAAGTGTAAATACAAAAAACAAGGCTGAGAGGAATAAAATTGTCCCAGATGAAAAAATAAGACATACGATAAAAAAAAAAAATTCAAAAAATTGGAAAAAGAGCATTGAATCAAACTGTTTCCTGCAATGCTGGAGTTCCTTGATGTAGTGCTATTACTAAATATAGTATTTTACTAATCTCAGCAGGGAGCTGGCTAACTGCATGCCCGTCAGATGTTTTTAATGGTCACCCCCTGTGGAACAAATCTAAGGAGTGCATGAAAAACACCCACATTTTAAAAAGCCCCCTTGCTAGATCATTAAGGAAAGATAAAGGCCTGTACATTCGGATGTGATATATAACACAATCATTGTGTCAAGAAAACATATGTTTGATTAGCACGCCTCGGGTTCATTAATCGCTGTGTCTGCTTCCCAGCAGTGGGCAAAGTTTCCTCCGTAGCTACTGCATGGAAGGGTAAAGACACTCAGTAGCTTAAAGACTGACAGTGCAGCAGTAAATCTTGAGCAATTCCAACATGCTACTCTCTTACAGAGTGTTAATAGCAGCTGCATTGTCGTCTTAAATCTTCATTAAAATACAGCCCTGCAGTTTAGACTGAGAAACAAACCGGCGCTGTACTGAATTAAACAGGCAGCAACAAGCAGGCTACAGGCACTGTCACAGGTTACTGGGGTGGTATTTTCCACTCCTGACACTATTAAGGCAAACACTTGGCATCTATAAAAATCTGTGAGGTACAGATGAGAGTGAAAAAAATTACTTGATACAGTTCCCTAAGTAAATGCATCAAATATCTGCTAAATGCAAAACAAGGTTATCATCTGAGCCAAAGAAGTTCGTGGGGGTTTTTTTGGTGGTTTTTTGTTTGTTTTTGTTTTGCTTTGTTTTTGTTGTTGTTGTTGTTTTAATGGTATTTAACTATTCCCTGAATCCAGAGCTCCCGCTTCAGCGATGCAGGAAATCTGGAAAGTTTGGCTCAGTCAAGCAAGGAAGACCCAGCTCCATCCTACTTCTGGATTTGATGCTTGGTTCTAATCAAGAGAAAATTAGCAAGTGTCACTGATGTCACCACAGTGACACACAGTAAGGTGCTTACTGTTCACCTTTAATCTGTCAACCTTAGCCCATGTATGTATGTATAAGGACAGAGTTCCCATGGTGCACATGTAAAAGTGAGCAAGCATACTTTCAACAAAAAGATCTTTCTGTTTGACAGGGAAAATGAAATTTGGAGATGGGACATGGCTTTCTATTAAAGGAATCATGATTATGTTCAAGAGTACCTTGCTACTCTGCTCAATTCCTCTGTCCTATTACTAAAATAGGCACTTACTCATAGACATAACCATAATAGAGAGTAGTTTAATTCCAGTGACTTAAAACACTGAATGTGATCTTTCCCCCCCCAAAAAAAGAATTCTAAAAAAGGTAAAAAAAAGATAAATTAATTATTCAGAAAACATTGCAAAGTACTACACAATAATATGCTATACCTAACACAGTTTTCACAGAAAAAACTTGTCTGCCTCTGATCCATGCACCCAGAAATATTCAGATAACTACCACATTTTCAGGGAGAAGAGGTGAAATGAATTTTATACTTCACAGTTAAAAGAAAATATTAAAAACTGGTGAGCCTGGTATCTCCTATTTCATCACAGGGATCTTGTGTTCTGCTTATAAAATACAGAGGCCAAGGCTTGGTACAGAGCATTTGCAGAAGAGCCTGTGTCTTGGGTATCACAGTGAAAAACTGACTGAGATGAGAGGTGAATTTGATTAGTTTGGGAAGAGGAATTTTGGGGGGGGTTGAAATAACTTTCTGGCAATAGCATGAATGGAAATATGTTTTCATATACACTTTTTCATTACATAGGTAATGAAGCAAGCATTAACTGCTCTCTGTTTACAGAGACAAACACTGCTGCTGACATTATTATACTGACCATTGAGCATGGCACAGTACAAACACAGAGGAAGAGAAAACCCTGCTGCAAAAGGCCAGATTTCAGTATTTTCAGTGATGAGAGAGCATAGCATTCCACACTTCATTTTACAGAAACTGATCTGACCAATGAGCAGGTGCAGTGCCAGGAAACCTGACCAAGACCCAAGGCACCTGAAGAACCAAAAGCCCAATTCCACAGCTTGTTTGGCAGAAGCAGGTCCGCAAAATATAGAGCAACACAATCAATCTCAAACTACTTCAAGGGACTTCATGAGTAGTTATTTTTAAATATAAATGTCATTAATTCCTATTCCCCTTTCAGTGTTAACATCAAGGTGAATCATCCGATCATCTGGCTGTACATTTCTGTGTTGGAATAATCTCACTAATATTTGCAGCCTGGTCAGTCCTGCTGGTAAAGAAGTCTCCAGTGACTGGAGTGAGGGACTAGATGCACAGTTCCACAGAGAGTTACAGGAGTGATGTAGGTGACCACAAATGCGGATAAAGCAGTATTTGCCTTGAGACCTTCATTTCTAAACTATTATCTAACATTACTCTAAAAACACATTCGTATTTTAATATCCTATTTTCCTGGGATTTTTGGAGCTACGATCTCCTTCAAAGAAGCAAGGACATAATTTTTTTTTCTGACATAGCCTTTAAATCTGTTTTACATTAATGATACCAGGATGCCAAATCTTATTAATTCAAATTCTCCCTTTTACTATTAGTTTTGGTGGTGGTGTTTTTTCTTAATTTGAATGAACAATGAGATCTTTGTGCTCCCCATTACTGGCTCATTTGCTGAGATTCCAGTCCCAAACTGACAGTGCCCACAAACTTTCTGCAGCTGATATATTCAAGGACAGAACAGTATCATCTCCATCTACACTCTTGTTTTTAGCACTTGTTACACTCTTTCTCATTGACTTCAGCTGGTGACTTGCTAAAACATACCTTTTGATTCAGTCAGCTGCAGGACTTTGAAAATACACTCTCTCTGACAACAGTACAATTACATCTATGTTCATTATCACCGACTCAGTACATAGATGGAACCCTTACCCCCAAAATTTTCCTTTCTTTTTTCCCCTCAAAAAATCACACCAACAATTCATGAGTTTTGCTCATGATCAAAAATTGGGTTTTGCTCAGTTTACCACAACTCAGCTCCATTTCACCCCTAAGTAACTGATCATTTGAACATATTCAACACAAAACAATTACATTTTTAACTTTTACAATTACTTTAACAATTACATTTACAACTTTTCTAGTCTAGGCTCAGTAGGTAACTACCAAGGAAGAGCAGAGGTGAATAACATAGTGGGGAGGGACTTCACACAAAGCAGTGAGCCAGCAGAAAGGCTAAAGGAACCTAAGAGAAGTTTCTGCTTTCTATCCTGAGAGGAGTGGGACTGAAAACAACAATTAAAAAGAAAGACAAATGTCTGTAAAAACACAGACAGGACATTTGGGATGGAAAGGTAGTCTATGGTCCATCAGAGACCCAGAGACTGCCCTCTGATTTTCTGGGAAACCACAGAACCTTCATTTTAATGTGCTGCTTCAAAGCTCTCTATTGCAACTTCCACCTCCACCACAGCATTCCTATTGGGCTGTTTGCATTTCTTCCCATTGGCCTTCTTAGCAGGGAGGCACTGCTGAGAATGAAATGCAATAATGAGCATTTCTCAGAAGGCTTTCACCTTTCTTCTACTCACCACCACAGCAAAACAAAGTCTCACACTTCTCTGTACCGTAGCTATTTGACTCTGGTGTCAATGGGGAATGCTTGGACCTTTTTTTCTCCTTGTTCTTCTCCCTAACCTAGCCATCTGTTCTAATTCATTCTTTCCATTTTCAATGCTAATTCAAAGATTTGTGTTCTTCAAGAGCTCAAAAGACAAGTAATGTCTTGTAGCCTTCCTCTCCTTCTCATTTATTATGGGTTGTTCTACGAATGTGACAGGTTTATGGAAAATTTCAAAGTGCAGTTCTGTTGCCCAAGTCCATAACTGGTGTGTCACCCTGTTGCCTTCAGAGACACAATAATTTGTACATTTTTACAGTTTTCCAGTCCTAAATTATACTGAAGGTCATAAAAAAGAAATATCTTGGTGTGCTGGCAAAGACCAGCTTCAGAGGCAAGACAGAAGAGGGGAAATAGCTAATGTTAAGATTCCCAGGAAGTTATTGCAAATTAAGTATGCACATTTTACTGGGTCAAGTAATGAACAAAAATAACGAAAGGAAAGATGCTTCCATCTAGCAAAGTCAAATGAATTTTAATTTAACTAAGTCAGCAACATTTCTTAATTTTGCCATGTTTTGGAAAAGAACTTCTGAATCAAAAATGTTACTTCATCACCAATGACTGAAATATTTAGACACAAAATATTAATGAAGGATGATCAAGACAATTGCATTAAATTTCAATATGCAACAGTTGTGATGAGGATAATTTAGATCTCAGTTATTTTCTTCAGGCTTAATCCTGAATCCTTCACTGGGTATTAAAAATTCCCACTGAGTTTCATTACTACATCTGGGAGAAATCATTTCAGGGTCCAATTCTTGAACATTAAAAAGACCAGGAACTCTTTAACTGTCATCAACACTGTCATCAAGTTCTGACAGTGAATCTAACATTGGTCAGAGAAAAAGAGATCTTGGGTAAAAACAGGGTTGAGATTCACAAACGTTTTTGAGACTCACGTAGGACAGATGAGAAAGGTCACTCACTGTCCTTAGGCAGCTGGGCACCAGTTCCATGGTGCTGTGCTCATCCACAATCATAGCTACATCTGAGGGAGCAAGACAGGGTCACAGCACAAGGTACAGCTAATGTCTGTTCCAACTATTAGGCCAAGTCTGAAGAAGCCAGGCTTGCCCCTCGTTGCTCTTCCTGCCTGTGGTCCCATCCTTGAGTGAAAGCAGTGAGTGGAAAGCCAGGGAACTGACATTATCAGCCCCAGCACGTGAAGAAGCCTGGCATGGTGCGGACACCTCTGCATCAGACACAGCACAAGGCAGAAGTCTCAAAGGTCTGAGTGACTTCAGACAATGAGTTCACAGCATGGGGCAACAACCCAAACTTGCAAAACACTGTGTAGGGTGCCTGGGCTTACAAGTGAACTGGAACCTATACGCAGCGGTGTTTATGAAAATCCCAAGAAGCATCTAACTATTTATCAGACCAAAACTATAGCTGTCTCCTTGAAATTCACTGTAGGTTGAATTTCCCTGAATTGTTCCTCACATATATATCTCAGTAGTGAGATCCAAGCACTCCTAGACTGTTTTCCAAATCCAACCTCCAACAAAGCAAAATGAGTGGTGTTTTTTTTGTTTAAAGCCACTGCAGGGAAAGGTTTAAGCTCACTGTTGACCCTCGTGCAAAGTGTGGAAATTTAGTTCAGGCCCAACTCTGCCAACAGTTCAAAATCACAAGCTACCATGTATGTGACAGAAATCACAGAAAGTTAGGGGTTGGAAGGGACCTCCAGAGATCACCTAGTCCAATCCCTCTGCCAGAGCAGGGTCACCTACAGCAGGTCACACAGGAACGTGGCCAGGAGGGTTAACTCCAAGTAAAACTGACCCTAGAGCATCCAGCAAGATATCCCCTGTGTGTGCAGCTACTGAGAAATGTGTGCTTAACAATACACTTAGAAACGTCTAACAATACAACATTTAAGTCCATCCATGTATAAAATGGAACAGTCAATCACTAAACAAGTGTGGAGGGGAAAAAAATAATTGCATGACCATCACAATCAAAGAAATACATCACGTAGAAACTATATCTCATGTGAGGTTTTATTATGGAGCCACAAGGGAAAAAGATTTTTAAGTCCTGCCAATGCAAGCAAGCCAAGTATGGCTACAGCCATGTACCCGGACTGACTGTGGCCACTCAGTCCTGGCTTTTTTAATTTTATGATCTTTGCTTCATGGAAATACCCTGAGGAATTTCCTACTGGACTACCTGCAACTTGAGTTTTATCTCAGTAAAAACTGGGGGCTCAGATTATTCACGTGTAAACAGCTTCTCCAAATGTTTCCATTTAAACAAACTTTCTCAATAATTTACTGCACTTAAACTGTCAGCAAAAATAACTGCAACTTTCCTAATCTAGTTACAAAACAATGGCCAAAATACCACATAGTCACTTAAAAATAACAATTTTACCAAAGCTGAATTTTCCATTAAACAATCTCCAGGCAAAGTCTGCAAAGCAATTAAATGGTAGACCATATTAATAAATATCAAGCAAGCACTAAAAATGCTTTATTCAGAGTTTGTAAAGGCTTGCTTGAAGTATTTGTGTTTAATCATCACTGGTAACTTGAAGCCTGAGCCTTGAAAGTATCCAAGCTAAACACCTGTTTTTCAGTGACACTGAGCTGCTGCTTATCAGTCACAAATATCTTTAGAATAATAAGCCATCAAACATAAAAATATATTTTTTTAGTACTTTTTCATACATTGGTCCCAATAACTCTTAATATTAAGGGCTTACAATAGAACACGGCTGAGAGCACATACAAACATTTTAGAAGAATTTAAATTAAATAACCACACTTTTAAAACATGTCCCCTGCAGCTAAAGAAATTTTTAAAACCATTCAAATAAGCAAATAACATTTTTTTTTTACATTTACAAATGAAACATCATATGAGTATTTATTGATTTCTTTAAAAATTCAAAAATACATTGTAACAGAACAAAATGTATACGTTCTTCAATGAAAGACAAAACTATGGTTATCATCCAGACCAGAATACAAATACATGCTAACAATTTAAAAATCATTTGGGGTCATCCAGAAAACACGAAAACCGAGCTAGCTGTTTGCAAATGCAGTAGTTTTCTGCTTAGTAAATATGCCTGAGAAAGTTAACCTGTAAAGAAATCGGCTTTTAAACTTAAACACAAAGAGCTTTCTAGGCTGAAATGGTGAAGAGACCTGTGATATGCACCTGACAGGCCACTGAGCCATTTCCCACAGAGATTCTGTTCACTGCTCCACCTCGGCTCAGCAGTGGCAGTTTCACATGGATACCAGGCTTATTCAAGCAAGGTGTTAAAAAGCATGCTAAGGTGATTGGAAACCATCAGCTACATACACAGCTGGTAGACGTTAATAATTCTTTATCAAACTCCTTGATTTGTATCAGAGCCAAGTAAAAAGTAGTCGTCTAGTTTATGGATGAAACAGATTATATTTTTTGGCTCGGGGTGAGACCCTTTAAAAACAATTTCTACACAAGCATCTAGACTCAAAGCATGAGAGAAAGAAACAGGACAAACAGAACTAATCATTTTACAGTAACCACATACTGTAGGCAAGTAGGAATAAAAACAGTAACATAAATTGTGCATTGGTTCTATGAAAAGAAAGTGTTACTAGTAGACACAAGCAATCTGACAAGATGTGAAAGCGAGCAGTGAAAACTTCACAGATTGAATTTCTTTTCATCAGAATTCATCTGTCTCTACTGCAGGCAGGTAACAAAAGGAACTCAGGAAAACTGAATTCCTATTAGCAGCTTAACTCTACTATGGTGAGGCTTTGACTTTTACCATTACTTGCATTAAGAGACATTCAAACTAATTAACCAGACATTAAAAACATTTTAAAAATGAAGACCAAAGGGAAGCTGAATGTACATTTTAGACAGAAACAGCGCTAGGTCAGATACCACAACTGGTGACATCTGATGTGAGCAAATGTAATTGAACTGCTGCTTATGCCAATAGAACATCTGACACTAGGTCTTGAATTCTAGCAGCCTCTTTTAAATCACTTCCAACAACTGCATACTTAGTAAGTTACATGGGCTCTGGTGAAAAAATTATCAGACATTCAAAAATTCTGACAGAAACCTCCCACAATTTGGTTTACATGATCAAATTACATATGCTAGAACACATGAAAACGACTTTTCAAATGAAAAAAATTCACAAGTCTGAAAAGGAGAAAGTCCAAACCCAAACCAAAACCTCACAACAGGAAAAAAGAGTATTTCTATATAGCTGGTCCTATCCTTTGGAGACGTAACACAGTAAAATAAGCTACTATTCATATAACTGTAATGGTGATTGGGAAGAGGCTTCCTTTCCCCCTCTTCCACACTGCAGTAGCGACTGAATATACTACAGAGGCTGCCACTGTCCTGTGAAATGTAGGTATTTGCCCATGCTGGGTACATGAGATCACTGCTGAAGGACTCATGCACTGACCCAGCATGGTACATCTTACATTCTCTAGTACTGACTGTGATGTCAAAAACATTCTGCATTGCTCTGACACCAGGTCTGCTCCTGGGATGCACCTTCTGATTAAAATGTCATTCTACAGGTTACAGCTAAGAGGTGCAGGGTGGGAAGCAGAGCAACAGCTTTAACCACCCATCCCAGAAGACAAACACAAAGTGAAGATAATGTGTCAATTCCTTCTGGATCAGAATCAAAGACAGACACCAATGCCAGAGCAGTACGTAAAGTTTGTAATGCCAGTAGGTGAAGACACCCAAAGAAGTGCAAGTAAAAAGCATAATTGAAGCCTATAATTTAAGGAAAATATGCAAAGGAAAGATGGCCTGAAAAGGTGAATGGAAAGAAGGAACAAAAAACAGAAGGAGAAGCATATATATTGGTGCAGGGTTGTATCTCCTGGACCCAGAAACTGCCTTGGACACCAGCTAATTTGACAAGATAAGTTACATGCACGCCCACAGTCAAGAGGGCAAGAGTGAAACCTTGATGGGAATGCTATGATTCTGGTTGAAGAGCTTCATTTTCCCCCTCCCATACCTGAAAGCCTTGAATCCTTGCCAAATACTCCAGCTGTTTTGAAGGCTGCACTGCAGAACAGGGGGAAGCAGGAGATATTCCTTTTAGACCTATGGCTTCGGCAGTCGGGGACGTTCCATTCATGAGAAGTTCCCTGGCAATCGTAGCTGTGCTATTTGTTGTGGGAGATATGCTGAAGAAAGAGCTAGAAGTCTGGCTCATTTCTTTGGATGACAAATAGCTTACAGTGTTACCAGGGGCTGATTTGTTGCGGCTTGCTTCCATCTCTTGATAAACATCAGGAGAGAGATGGAGTATTCCCTTTGGTGCTGAAAAGAAAAACAAAGATAATTCTCATTACTCTAGGATGGCTTGGAGTGTGGGCAATTTTCATTAATGTATTTTGCAGTCAAAAACAAAGTAGAGACAATTTTCCATAGTAGCTGTGAATGAAATTGCATAAAGCAGTTCTGAAGTGCCTCTCTTCCTCTTTCCCTCTTTTTCAGAAGGTACAAACTTGGATTTAAAGCTGTGGCTAGCACATGAGCTACAGAACATAAGCAAATAACTTTTGGATACTATGTAACTCTTATCATACAAACTATATAACTTTTGTCATACAAAATATGAGGAACAGCTGCTACTTCAAAACAGTAGCATGATCATAATTTCACTGCAATTTTCTGCGTCCTACCTGATACTATAAGTTAGGCTGTTATTTCACAAATAATTTAAGCTAGCCCGTGTCAGCTGAGTTGCCACCAGAAGTAGTTCCTTCCCACCTACAGCTGCTGTTTGTACTCTCCAGCTGCCCTATTGCTTGTGCTAGAACCTCTAAGGCCACGCAGTGATGCTCACGAGAAAGAGCAGTGAGAGAAGGAAGGAGAGGGCAGGATGGTTTATTCTGGTAGCTGCACTGCCTCAAGTACTGGCTTAAAAGTGTTTGCTGATTTCCAACAACAGCCTGTGCTTAAACAACCTTAAATTGCCCTGCAGCCACACTGTTACTGTGCTAGTGACCAACTCCTCACCAATGAAGAGGAATTTTTTTTTAACCTAGCTGCGTATATGGCATGCAGATTGCCTTGGACAAATTCATTCTTAACAATGCATGCATGTATGTGTCATCATTAATAGCAGCAGAAGTGATGGTGAACGTGAAAAATATCTAAATTTATTAACATGAATGACTTTAAAATGCTTCCAGTGACATGTACATTAGGGATAATTTGTCTAAATTTTCAAAAATTTACCATCTTTTTAGAAAAAAACTCAATTCTAAACCTGCTTGTAAGCAGGATTACACAACTAATTATTTTTGCTGATGCTCTTGTGCATAGAAATGTGTAAAATTAAGACTGAAGCCGGCTAGTGTTCATATACACTGAAGTATTTGTTGGAAACATGAGAACACAGTTTGCTGATGTAAGAGGAAAACCTCTTTCTTATTATTAATAAATTGAAAAATGAGGTTGAAACGTGTAATTTCATATTAATAGCATACTCTAATTTCTAGCATATAGCTGAAAACAACACTGGTGGACCTGAGCCACATGGCATTTCATTTTAGAGATGATAAACCAGTTTATTAACTGATTTAGTGATCCCAAGAGAAATCAAAGGGTTCGATGCTTAATTAATTTGCTCTATATATTAAATTAATCTCAGAATGTAGAATAAATCCAAAGAGTACCAGAAAATTAATTTCCAGTTTCCTAGAAAGGATTGCTCTAATCCTAGTAGTGCAAGTAGTATTTTTAAATAAAACGTCTACCACAAGGAGAAGACTCACAAAATATTACCAGTAATTAATACCCTCATTTTCAAGTACATAGTGAAAATTGAACTTCCTCACTGCTGGCTCAGCAAACTGCTTACAGGTGAATCTTTTTTATCGATTTACTCACACATTTGGCTTTTAAATTAATATTCCTATCAGGGAGTCAGAACATTAGCTTATACCATTCAGAAAGATGTATCTGTTTTTCCCCTCGTTGCTCTTCCCACTACATTCATGGAGTTATGGAGCCTGGTTGGACCCTGGACTCCAAAGCCAGGAGGTCTTTTACTCGGTCTTAACAACCAACTCCAAAGCCAGCAGACCCTGAGCTGGACTCCAGATCTAAGCACAAATCCTGCTGGGAAAGGTGGATGATAGGGGACCTAAAATTTCCTTTTCTCCACTTGGGACAACTCAGAATATATCCTTAGAGGTAAAACCATCTGTGTAAACATGCAGCTTTATCTACATTGCATAATCACTATATGATAGTGATTCTATACCCTTTCTCTGAGGCTATAACCTCCCAGGCTTATCACTGCTCATGTTTTTAAATAGTCTTATACAAGAGATAACACAAACACAAATTAAAAGAGATAAAACAGATACTGATGGTTGACATTAGGTTACAAAACCAAACAGCAACAATAATAGGGAGTGGCAGGTGTTCAATACATCCTAGTCCAATTTCTTACAAATATTTGAGAAACAGAAATGAAAACTGAACAAAAGATAAAACAATATACTTGTTTGTAACTTGTATTCTAATAGCCCTCCTCCCCTGACTTTTTAAGAAAAACACAGTACATTAATTTAAAAAAAGTTTAAAGAAGTTTAAAACTAAGTCCAGTGCTGCAGATGTCTGTTCCATTGATGTAATATTACTTAAAACAAACATTTTACATGCTTTCTCAGCCATTTCACTGTTTTTACATGATCCACCCAAATATCTAACTGCTGTCTGGAACAATGGTTTGGAATATTTCCAGATTACTAAGCTTTCTAAATGTTAAAATAACTAATATGCAGCATATGATGAATAAAAAGATATTGACCAGAGTATAGCAAATGCTCCTAAAGTACTGACTTTACTCTAATGGTGATGTTAAATTAATAATAGTACTTTTACACTTAGCCAACACCTTTCTACTAAAGACTTCAAAATGCTTTATAAGCAATATTTAATTTAAATCATGCATTGGCTCCGAAAGGCAGATATTATATTACCATCATTGATTATCTCTGGAAACAAAGTAATGTAATATTCCAGACATTACATTAATATAGTTGCAAGCTATTAACTTTCTATATTCAGGGCCTATGTTTCATAAAGCTTCTTACAAAGTTGTTTTAAAAAGCCAATAGAAACTTGATGTCTTTGAAAACTTCTATCAAGTATATATGAACTATGGTTATTTTAATTACATAGTTTTTATATATCATTCAGGATTTTTAAAATATTCCTCACTGTTGCTACTTACTTCAACTCTGTTGAACTGTATCAGAGAGTTTACATATATAACAGTTTAGTTACAGTAGCAAAGATGTTATCACAATGCAAGGACTATGATATCAACAGACAAGGAACTGTGAGAACAAAAGAACTTTGGAAATTAATTAACAAGCACTTCAATAAAAAATGTGGGAAAAGAAATACTATCCTCTAACACCTTTATACACTGCAGGAGAACATCTCTAGGTCAGTATTTTCATATTTTTTTTAAGTCTTTCAGCCAGAAAAAAACAATTGGCTTCTTGTGTCTGCTAAATATTTATTCCTCACTAACTTCACCATATTCCAAAACTATCAGAATCATTAGGAGTCACAAGATCTGTAATATTATCACGTAGACTAACAATATTACACCTTCTGCTGGACATTAACTTAGAGGTACACACAGAAAACATGTTAAAAGAATTTCCATTTATATTGTTTAAACCTGTGGGCAAATGTGCTATGAAAATATGCAGGCTAGCTATGCAATGTAATCACTAATATTTAAAAACATGCCTTACTCATCCTTGGAGGTAATTGTTAGCAGCCTCTCACAACCTTCTGAAGTCTACAAAAATGCCACACTGAAGACCTCTCTTACCAAAGAATATATTTCTTCATCTTCCATTGTCTGCTTTTGCTGCCACGTACTAAACAACTACAAAAGAGTTTAGACTCCAAGGCAAATGTACAAGTAAGATAGAAAACGGCCCAAATATCCTTCAGAAGCTTTGAATTGTAATCATGGTGCTTTGACTCCACTTATTTTCATAGCAGCAGAGGTAGAGGCATTGGCCAAGGATCCAGAATGGTGCTATGTTTATCCCTAACCTCTTCTCTCCAGGGTCTTCCTCTTGGGAAGTCAGGGGAACCTTCCTACAAAAGGGTTCCCCATGGTCTGGATGGGGTCTGGAGCTTCACTCCTTCTGGTACTCACAGGAAACAAAGCTCACCATCTTTCTGCAAGAGGAGCGAGGTGAGGAAGGAGAGCAAGTGAAAATATCACCAAATGAGCCTCAACATAGTAAGACTCTGCAAAAATGGAATTTGTTAATAAAGAGACAGTGACAAGTTATCCCATGGCAGCGGTCAAGTTAAGAAAAGTTCAGAGTGATGACCAGTGTTGCCTGTAGACTCACATGTATTAATGGTACCACTGGTACTCCATTTTTAATTTTCTGTTAGGAAGGGCAGAAAACATGAAAGGCTGAAGTTTTGATATTTTTTTTAACATCGCACTCCAAAAGATGACCTACAGAATCAAGCTTGTGTTGTCAATTTGTATATATGTACCAGTGCTAATTTTCTCTATTTTCTATTTAATCAACATGGCAGGGATACTCTGCCTACACCCAGTCACTTCTCTTGGTTCAAGGTCACTCATTGACTTTTCATGTTTCAAGGATGGTCATTATACTTGGTCTAAACTACAGATATTTATTTTTTTTCACGGAAAATTACAATTTTCTCCCTGGCCTTTCATCTTCCCTATAGGAAAGCTACACTTGGTGCTCCAGAAGCAGTGTCAGCTCGTGAATGACTTTCTCTGACCCCCCTGAAGAGCACATGCTCTTATCCGCACTACACTCAGTGATATAAAGCCCCAGCACAAATAAGTACTTTCACATCTTGTGTTCTGATGCAAGGGGCTTTATGATATAATTCTGTATATGTCACATGCTCATAAATAAACACCCTGATATTTGAAGAAACCCATCACTAATAAAGGAAAGTTTGTTTGTGAAGACATTTCAGATTATGCTACCGGTATTCACATTGAACAAAGCCTTCTTATATTGTGCTGCTGAAAATATGGAGCAATATTTTCTCTTAAGGCATTAAACAGAGAAAGACCCAGATCTAACCCTGTCTTCACTCTAATTTAAGTTCAAATGAACAAGACTTGAAGAGGTATGGAGGACAGTCACATGCAACAACTCCTCTATAGCACTGACAGGTTCTCAACATGCCTTAAAACATGGCCCAGTACAAATCCACTAAAAGCAGAAGAAGGAATATACAAAACCAAATAACTATTTCAATAACAAGACTGAAAAAAAGTAAATATTATAAAAAAAATATCATTTTATACTCCACTCATTTTAAAAGCCTATTTATATAGTACAGTGCTTTCAAAATTTGTTTTATTACCTCAGTGGGAGCTCAGAAAACGTCAGTCAAGCAACTGAATAGGCAAAGAGTAGGGCCATTAGGTTCTCAGTAATAGCCTACACACAAACTTGGCTTGAAGGATGAGGATGCAATCATTACCTACTTAACACAGCTATCTGTGGTATTTCCACAGACTGGCTACTGCAATTTCAGACATGAAAAAATGTTCATCACACAATGCCCTTCAATAAAAAGATCTCCTCTACATGCCTTAAACAAACTAATGTTATATAATGCCACTCATTAAAATACTAATTTATTTAACCTGAAAATACCCATGACACTGAAGTAAATACCATGGAGTTCTTCACAAAGCCAGGTCTTGATATCCTTAATTTTAATTGAACATTTTCTTTACAGCCAAAAATAAAATTGCGGTGCTGTAGGAGACTTAAATTTTACACACTTCTGTAGCATTTGGTGTTTAACTCACGTGAGGAAAGTCCTTTGACATTTCCCACGGCTTTATTCAGCTTTGGAACATAAGATTTGGTAAAAAAATAAGACTTTTGCAGTGGGGAATTTCTACAGGATATTCTATGAGATGTCCCAATAGACAGATGAAACACCTAAGCTATTATTGTACAATAATAATTGTATTATTATAATTTCTGCATTTTAAGTTTCCAACAATACACCAGTGCAACAGACAACCTAAAAGTAAGATGAAGCAGGTTCTGAAAAGAACCAATCTAAAAGCAGAAGAAAGGACAAAGAGCATCAGCAAATTTGGAACAGAAGCAAATCAAGCTAGCGAGCTGGCAGATCAGGGTGCTTGTAAAAGCTGCAAGAAAATTATTTTGCAGGGGGTTAGGCAATCAGGAGAGTGCCTAAGTGCAACCAGAGGTGACCTGTGCAGGCAAGACTATTCATTAACAGATTAAGAGGGGGATGAGAATTGTGATGATAAAAACAAAGGCATGACCCACACGTAGGAGAGATGAAAGAATAAGCAAGTCTACTACACAAGGACAGAGAGGTTGCTGAAGGTAAGAAAGTCAAGGGGGACATCAACAAACACTGCATAGGTATGAATGAAGATGAAATCAGAGGAGAAAGTGGTGGGGGAGTGGAAGCCATAGGGATAAGATGTTTGATCTAAAGGAAAGAGGATGGAGGAGAGAATGGAGAATTAGGTCTTGGTTCTGACAGCTCTAAAGCATCAGCTCAAGTAACTCAATTCAAGGACTTCATTATCCTAAACTTAGGATGAGGTACATGATGGGTTCTAGGCTGGGGGGAAAGGGAGTAGGAAAAGAAGAGAAGACTTCGGAAAAGTGAAAGCATTTAGCAAAACACTGTATTGAGGTTATTTGAGTATTGAGGTTAATTGTGTGATACTGCTCCTTTTGCTCGGCTGACAGAAATCCAAATGCAGATAATTTGCAGAATTATATTATGTAAATCTAAATTTGAGAGTTAACATAGAAAAAGAGTTCTGCACTGCTATGTCACATGCAATTTTTTTTCAAAGGAATAGACTAGCAAACTTGAACCAACATAATTCATACAGGAATTTTACAGGACTGGGAAAAGCAGAAGGAGAATTTCCCTGAAATTAATTCTGCTGTCATGGTGGCTGTTCCCACTTTACAAATTCTATACATCAAGATCTTGATGCTTAAACACTCTCCTAGAAAGCTAAGGCTTGGATTCCTTCTCAGCCTGAGGACATCCAAACCACAACCCACACAGCCCACGTACATGTTTCCTACGTATGCACAACCCATACTACTCAAGAACCAGGCAGCAACCCTTTTTTGTTTTTTTATATCAACAGACAGACTACAAAGTCATGATCCCTTTAGATCCCTCCTTCTCTGTGGATTTCTTGCATTTTGACAGCATGGGTTTTTTTCATTTTCTGATTGCAGATCATGATGATATTAGATACACATTTCCCCAAAGGTGTCTGCTCTTACCCAGATTTCTCTGTACCCCATGAGTACTCTTTATCTCCCAACTTTCTGCTTGTGTTTAACACACTACATACTCTAGAAATAACACACTGTACTCTAAAGTCAACAATGAGAGCATCACATCTGAAAACATGAAACTTGCAGTACTTTAAGCACCTAAAAGTGGGGAAAGGAGGAAGAGCAACCAGGGTTGTGGGTCTTATACATCTGAATTGTAGCCAAATCCCACTTACACACAAAAATGCTAATTTGGCTCTTGCTACTGGTTTTCAAAACAGCAAGGGAAAAATAACCACACTCCCTTCCCACTTTTGTTGATACTAGCTTTTTTTTAAAAACTAGGTGTTTAGGTTTTTTAACTATTTAAAAATATACGCAAGCTGTATTTAATTGGAATTATTGATAAATTATCTTATTTTCATTGCTAGACAAAACTGAAAAATAACACATTTTAAAAATACCAAATATAGTATAGATTCCCCAGCTTAAATAACTCAGTAAAGAAAGAAAATTGCAAAAATTTCCTCTAGTTCTAAATTCAGTTCTCCTATGTATTCACTTAGAAATAAAATCTAGTTTTCTCAGGCCCTAGCTAATGATGGGAAGAATTTTCTTATTAATTTATTTATTTATTTGTTTTTAAAATCAGCACATCAGCTCAGCAGCTGCAGAGGCAAAGTGTTGTTTAAACACCACCAACTGCAGTAAGAGACCATACAGCTAAGGTCATGAGATACTCAGAGTGTAGATGAGTGGCTCAGGTGATGGAACTGCTCCCTGAAACACATGGTGATGGTATAATGTTCACTTCACAATGCACTTAGTAAGAAACCCCACAAAACAACACAACAAAAAATTCCAAACAGATGGAAAATTACTTTTCTGTGGCTTCATCAAATAAATGGTGTTGTCAACCCCTCTTACTGGATGACAAATAATTTAACAAATGTTTAGTGATGTTTCAATCTAAGCCTAGCAAGCTGACCAAGTTTAGTAAGTTTGGAAGCAATTCAAAAGTCCCATGGAACAGCAGTCCTTAGTGAGCAAAAATGCATAAAATCCACTACAAAACAACTTTGAAACGCACCCAGAAGAATTATGTATTTTAGCACAGCATGACACATATGGATTCCAATTAAAAAATGTCCAAAACAGAAAACAAGAATTTTATTCCCAAACTGTAGACTTTAGTTACTGTTCATGGAAATACAGAGGTACTAAAATACCTATGAGAAATCTTCACCAAAATCTCTAGTTGAAAAATAAACAGGTAGAGGACTATGAAAAACCCCAGTCTTTATAAAACTGGTGAGGGCTAGAACTATAAAGTTCACATAAGTTTTGCTTCTTCCAAAGTGAAGGCATATTATATATGCAAATTTTCACTAATTCAGGAGTTATTTTACCTTAAATTTCTCCTAAAAAGAACTAGTGAAGAAACATCTAAGTAAGAATTTTAACATAATCATACAGTTAAAGCTGACAGTAACACCATATATTTTCATAATTTTTATTTTTCTTATATTCTTAATCTCTTACTTCAGCAGACTTTGAAAAATACTAAAATATACATTATTATTTATTCCCTTACCACAGATTTAATAAACTCTTTTGAATATATATTTCCCTTTTTTCCCCATGTTTTTTTTGTGTTTTTTTTTTCCTGAGAACAATTGCATGAGATCAAGTATCTTTGTTCCTTAGAAGATCATCTGCTCCTGCTGCTCATTTACCATCTGAAATCATAATCATCTGCTGGTGACAATCTAATCATCTTCACAGTAACTAATTGTGATGTCACAAACAAGTGATTATGATTTCAGGTGGTGAACAAACAGCAGGAGCAGATGTACTCTAAAGAACAAAGACTGTAAAGTCATGCATGAATCCCTGGCAATAAAACGTTAGGCAAGAAAAACAAAGAGCCTACCCTTTACAGAGATGTAGGATTGCTCTGAATGTAATTTTATTTATTTTTCATTTTTCAATGCTTACTTTGTAACATCAAAAATTGCTGGAAATAGTTAAAGGAAAACTGTATTATGGAAAATTGAGGGTGGGGAACATTTAAAAGAAGTTAGGGTAATTTTTGCCTTGTTAGAATTATAATATATAAACCCACTGTTATTTATTTCTTTTTTTAAATGTATTTTTGTTCTTCATAGATCATCTACAGCTTCTCTTAGAACACATACTGTATGATGTTTGTGATTACCCCCTCCAGAAATATGAAACCAAAATACATTCCCAAGAATACGCACTTTGCATTAGGATTGTTTATTTGTTTCGTGTTTTGTTTTTAACTGCTTAAGTCAAATGCAGAGAGATAAATGAGCATTCTGTTGACAGTAAACATCTCCTGTAATGGGCTACAAATGCTTGTGGTCTGCACTATGTCTCAATGTCTCTTCCAGAAACATCAGGGAAAAAATCCTCACTCAATGTTCTTCTGAAAAATGCCTAAGATATCCCAAACCATGAAACAAATAGCTTCTTGTTTCATCCTTAAGACATGGAAAGAAAAGGGAAGGTAAAGAAGTAAACCCATGGGATGAAGCTTTGCCAGTGTGTAGGAGGAACAGAAGTGAAATTTGCTGCATGGATAGCTTCATGAAAAGGTTCATGGTAGAGAAGAACAGGAGAAGTTATTTTTCAAGGGTACTGAAAAGGGAATACTAAAAATGCATTTTTAGTAGGAGGATATGGACTGAAGGGTATTTCCCAGCAAAACCAAACTACATAATGGTGCAATGAAATCTGTTCTTCAACTCTACTAAAAATTAGAACTGTTATGATTTTTGTTTTCACTGTACTAAAGTATATAACTTCACTTTACTGTTCCAGGTTTATTTCACACCAGTTCAGTTGAAGACATAGTGCATTATCTTTTCTCCAGGCATATAAATATACCCTAGCTTACTCCTACTTGAAAGGATGTGGTGTTTTTTCATCCCAAACACTGAAACTTGTTTGAGGCGTCCTTAAAAGAACCCGTGCTTCAGGAGCTAAAGGAGAGATCATGTGTGTATATGGTCTCTTCTTTCATTCTAAAGAAGAAGACAATTAAAACTTCCTCAATTCTCCTTGATTACAAAGCTCTGAGAATACTTCATGGTTTTTAATGCATTCGCTATGTGGGAAACGAGCAGACAATACCATGTACTGGCAGACCATTGCCCTACCAACTATTAGCACAGCATTCCAACAAGCAATCTATCCTACGGAAAACTGGTGACAAATGTCAAGTGATACAGAAAAGATCTTCTCCAAATGCTACAATCCCCTGACCTCGGTCTCTATATAGCAGTCAGAAACAAAAGCTCTTATGGCTACTGACATGTTAGTGGCATCTCCTTTGATTTCCAGTTTACTTGGATTTCAGAAGAATAGAAAAGAAGCCAAAAGCATGCCTGAATGAAAATCTGCTTCTGTCCCGTAGCCTATGGTGGCTGCAAAAACGGTCTGTGAGCAGGTAAATCTATGAAAACAAAACTCCACGTGATCAGCACAAGTTTAAAACATAATTCTTGTTGAATTTGTGTCCAGCTGATTGATTTGGCCTTTGTGTTCTCCTTTTAGATTTGGATTTACATGTATGACTGCTAGATTTTTTTTGCTAGATGAAGTATGGGAAAGGAGTTTTATTTTTTCTTATTCATGTAGTAGATGACTGTGATGTCACCTGTAAGTATCTTTGCTACAAGACACTGCTAGGACAGAAGAAGAGAAAAGCCTGAGGTCTTAGTCCTCTGTCCCAGACTCCAATATATTAACATTTGCAGATGTTAGCATTTGCAGATGTTTCACGGGCCATGTCCTTGGAGATTTGGACAATGCAAACAGAAATCATCCAGAAGTATTGATGGGGACTGGTGAAGACTGATGAAGTGAAAAGAATTCCTAGATCCACTAGAATCCTTCCTTTCAGGGAAACACCATGTGTGTGTTTCTGAAGTCCAAGTCTGTCTGTCTGTTCACTGAGAATAACTCCAAACAGTAATTCCAAAGCCAGCAAAAAAATAGTTATAAAATTACAAAGGCCTGTCCTATTCATTATCTATTATATTGAAACTGAAGTCAGTCTCAGTAAGGTCTCCCAGACTTTTGTGTCTATAGACAGAACTCAAGGAAGAGAGAAGCTATCAGTAGCAGAAAGTGAACTTCCAGCTCCTCTTCAAGGTGTTACTTAAGAGGACTCCCAGGGAAATGGTCCTCAGGGACAAGGGAGCAGAACAGAGCTGGCAGACCTTTAAGGAAGCTGAGCATAGGATACAAGAGATCTTGATCCCCAGTTGTAAAAAATGTAGCAAGGAAGGGAAGAAACCAGCACGGCTGAGTCATGACCTGCTGGTCAAACTGCACAGGCAGTTCAAGCAGGGACAAGTATCTTGAGAAGAGCATAGAGATGCTGCCTGATTGTGCAGGGATGAGGTCAGGAAGGCCAGGGCACAGTTGGAGCTGAACTTGGCAAGGGATGTGAAGAATAATAAGAAGGCATTCAACAGGTACCTCAATAAAAAAAGGAAAGTTAAAGAAAACACACACTCCCTGAAGAGAAAGGCTGGTGAGCTAGTTACAACAGATGAGGAGAAAGCTAAGGTTCTCAACAACTTTTTTTTCCCCAGTCTTCACTGGCAACCTCTCTCCCAGCACCTCCCAAGTTAAAAAACCACAAGTGCCTTGGTAGGGACCAAGATGGCAGAATCCCTCCCACTGTACATGAAGATCAGGTTTGAGAGCACCTGAGGAACCTGAACATCAATAAGTCTATGGGACCTGATAAGATGCATCCCAGAGTCTTGAGAGAATTGGCAGATGTAGTTGCCAAGCCACTCTCCATGATATTTGAAAAGTCGTGACAGACAGATAAAGTCCCTGGTGACTGGAAGAAGTGACACCCATTTTTCAAAAGGGTAGTAAGGAAGACCCTGGGAACTACCGACCTGTCAGCCTCACCTCTGTGCCTGGGGAGACCATGGAGCAGATTCTCCTAGAAGGTCTGATAAGGCACATGGAAGATAGGAAGATCAATTAGATCAAATGGGATATAATCTCAGGGTGCTGAGTCAACCAGCTTATGCCACAGGGAGGCCACTCTCTATTCTCCTAAAAAAGTAACGGAGATCAGGAGAGTTCTCAAATACCTGGAGAAAGGCATCATCAGCAAAAAGGCCTCAATACAACCTCTGGAAAAGCCATGCAGTAAGTCCTCCTAAAACTATTTGTGGGTGCACAAAGGAGAAAAAGCTATTGGGAACAATCAGCATGCATTTACCAAGGATTAAAAAAAGTCTCAACAACCCTATTACCTTTTATGACAAAATGACTGGATTTATGAGTGAGAGAGCAGTGGGTGTCATTTACCTTGGCTTTAATAAAAGGCTTTTGACATCCTATCTCCTACAGCAGCCTTGTATTCAATCTGGGATGTTAGGATTCTAGGCAGATGAAATGATGAAAAACTGTTTGGGTATCAGGCTTGGAGGATAGTGGTAGACTTTGGGAAACCTAATAGCAGCCTTCCAATACCTTACAAGAGCTTACCAGAAAGATGGAACTAGGCACATTACTGAAGCATGCACTAGCAGAACAGGAAATTATAGTAACAATAAATGGGCGACGTTCCTACTGATATAAAATACTTCTAAAAATCATTATGAAGATAATTAAGCATTGGAACAGGCTGCCAAGAGAAGCCTGGAGATTCTTGGAGATTACATAGACAGAAAGACATAAGCAAACTTGTTTGAACACTGTACCAACCCTACTTAAAGCAGGCAATTTAGCTGACTTCCTAGCATCCTTTAAAACCTGAAGGATTCAATGAACAAATGAAAACATTTTTTTTCCTGCACTCATACTCACAGAGAGGGCACTTAAGAGTTAATTAATCTAATTCCATTAAATTCCTAAAGTATTTACAGAAGGCATTTCAATGGTCTTGATTATTCTAAATCTTACCAAGAGAAGTATAAATATGAATTTAGAGAGCAATACTTACTGTTACTTGCTGGCTCAGTAAACCCAACATTCTGGCCGTTCCAATTCTTGTTTTCTCCAAGCTGAAACAGGTAGAAAAAAATAAGTAAGTGAAGAGCAAACTACTCCTCAAACAGAACATTAATGTTTATAAATCTAGTTGAAAGATCCTAAAAAAGATGACTTGGGATTGCCACATCTGGTCACAAAACTTTGCTAACACATCTTAATTTTTGTCCAAAATAGGTTATTTGAGGAATGTACCCTTCATGAATAAACATTAACAACTATTGCCTAACACTGAAATATAAATGTTTCCCCAAGGATTAAGCCCAAGGCAATATATTACCAAATCAGACTTAAAATCAAATATTT